>NC_054485.1:58972920-59336752 GCF_017639515.1 Carcharodon carcharias
TTGTGACTGCGGCTGTGACTGGGGCTGCGGCTGGACTGGGCCTATGACTGGGGATGTGACTAGGGCTGTGACTAGGACTGGGGCTGTGTCTGCGGCTGTGACTGAGGCTGGGGTTGGGCTGAGGGCTGTGATTGGATTGGGACTGGGGCTGGGGCAGTGACTGGGGCTGGGGCTGGGGCTGTGAATGGGGCTGGGGCTGGGGCAGTGACTGGGGCTGTGACTGGGGCTGGGGCTGTGACTGGGACTGGGGCTGGGGCTGGGGCAGTGACTGGGGCTGTGGCTGTGACTGGGTTGGTGCTGTGACTGAGGCTGTGACTGGGGCTGGGGCAGTGACTGGGGCTGGGTCTGTGTCTGGGTCTGGGGCTGTGTCTTGGGGTTGGATAAGCGGCTGGGGCTGGGGCTGTGTCAGGGGCTGGGGCTGAGGCTGTGACTGCGGCTGTGACTGGAGCAGTGACTGGGGCTGGGGCTGGGGCTGTGTCTGGGGCTAGGGATGTGACTGGGGCTGGGGCAGGGGCTGGGGCTGGGGCTGTGCTTGGGGCTGAGGCTGTGACTGGGGCTGTGTTTGGGGCTGGGGCTGTGCTTGGGGCTGAGGCTGTGCCTGGGGCTGGAGCTGTGGCTGAGACTCAGACTGGGGCAGTGACTGGGGCTGTGTCTGGGGCTGGGGCTGTGTCTGGGGCTAGGGATGTGACTGCGGCTGGGGCAGGGCTGGAGCTGTGGCTAAGACTGGGGCTGGGGCTGTGACTGGTGCTGTGTCTGGGGCTGGGGCTGTGCTTGGGGTTGAGGCTGTGCCTGGGGCTGGAGCTGTGGCTGAGACAGGGCTGGGGCTGTGACTGGGGCTGGGGCTTGGGCTTCGGCTGTGACTGGGGCTGTGATTGGTGCTGTGGCTGTGACTGGGGCGGTGATTGGTGCTGTGGCTGTGACTGGGGCAATGACTGGTGCTGGGGCTGTGACTGGGACTGGGGCTGTGTCTGCGGCTGGAGCTGAGGCTGTGAGACGGGCTGGGGCTGGGGCTGCAACTGTGACTGGGGCTGGAGCTCTGACTGGGCTGGGGCTGGGGCTGGGGGCTTCGGCTGTGACTGGGGCTGCGATTGTTGCTGGGGGCTGTGACTGGGTCTGTGTGGGGCTGGTGCCTTGACTGGGCCTGAGACTGGGGCTGGAGCTGGAGCTGGGGTTGTGACTGGGGTTGGGGCTGCTGCTGTGACTGGGGCTGGAGCTCTGACTGGGGATGGGGCTGGGACTGGGGATTCGTCTGGGACTGGGGCTGTGATTGGTGCTGTGGTTGTGATGGGGCTGTGATTGGGGCTCTGACTGTGACTGTGGCTGTGCTTGAGACTGGGGCTGGGGCTGGGACTGGGATTGTGACTGCGGCTGTGACTGGGGCTGCGGCTGGACTGGGCCTATGACTGGGGATGTGACTAGGGCTGTGACTAGGACTGGGGCTGTGTCTGCGGCTGTGACTGAGGCTGGGGTTGGGGCTGGGGCTGGGGCTGTGCTTGGGGCTGAGGCTGTGCTTGGGGCTGGAGCTGTGGCTGAGACTGGGGCTGGGGCTGTGACTGTGGCTGCGATTGTTGCTGGGGCTGTGACTGGGGCTGTGTCTGGGCCTGTTGCCTTGACTGGGCCTGAGACTGGGGCTGGAGCAGGAGCTGGGGCTGTGACTGGGACTGGGGCTGTGTCTGCGGCTGGAGCTGAGGCTGTGAGACGGGCTGGGGCTGGGGCTGCAACTGTGACTGGGGCTGGAGCTCTGACTGGGGCTGGGGCTGGGACTGGGGCTTTGGCTGTGACTGGGG
This sequence comes from Carcharodon carcharias, assembly GCF_017639515.1. Classification (NCBI taxonomy): domain Eukaryota; kingdom Metazoa; phylum Chordata; class Chondrichthyes; order Lamniformes; family Lamnidae; genus Carcharodon; species Carcharodon carcharias. Next base: position 58,974,708 of record NC_054485.1, read on the forward strand.
CTATGATTGGTGCTGTGGCTGTGATGGGGCTGTGACTGGGGCTGGGGTTGAGGATTCGGCTGTGACTGGGGCTGTGACTGGGGTTGAGGCTGCTGCTGTGACTGGGTCTGGTGCTCTGACTGGGGCTGCGGCTGGGACTGGGGCTTCGGCTGTGACTGGGGCTGTGATTGGTGCTGTAGCTGTGATGGGGCTGTGATTGGGGCTGTGACTGTGACTGTGGCGGTGCTTGTGACTGGGGCTGGGGCTCGGACTGGGATTGTGACTGCGGCTGTTACTGAGGCTGCGGCTGGACTGGGCCTATGACTGGGGATGTGACTAGGGCTGTGACTAGGCTGGGGCCGTGTCTGTGGCTCTGCCTGAGGCTGGGGTTGGGGCTGCTGCTGTGACTGGGGCTGTTACTGGGGCTGTGACTGGGGCTGGGTCAGTGCCTGGGGCTGGGGCTGGGACTGTGGCTGGGGCTAGGGCTGTGAGTGGGGCTGAGGCTGTGACTGGGTCTGGGGCTATGGCTGTGAGTGGGGCTGGGGCTGTGACTGGGGCTGTGACTGGGGCTGTGTCTGGGGCTGGGGCTGGGGCTTCGGCTGTGACTGGGGCTGTGACTGGGGCTGTGACTGGGCAGGGGCTGGGGGATGTTGCTGTGACTGGGGCTGCGATTGTTGCTGGGGCTGTGACTGGGGCTGTGACTGGGTCTGTGTGGGGCTGGTGCCTTGACAGGGCGTGAGACTGGGGCTGGAGTTGTGACTGTGGCTGGGGCTGTGACTGGGGCTGGGGTTGGGGCTGGGGCTGGGGCTGTGCTTGGGGCTGAGGCTGTGCCTGGGGCTGGGGCTGGAGCTGTGGCTGAGACTGGGTCTGTGTGGGGCTGTGACTGGGGCTGGGGCTGTGACTGGGGCTGGGGCTTTGCCTGGGGCTGGGGCTGGGGCTTTGACTGGGGCTGGGGCTGTGCCTGGGGCTGGGGCTGTGGCTGTGAATGGGGCTCAGCCTGGGGCTGTGACTGAGGCTGTGTCAGGGGCTGGTGCCTTGACAGGGCCTGAGACTGGGGCTGGAGCTGGAGCTGGGGTTGTGACTGGGGTTGGCGCTGCTGCTGCGACTGGGGCTGGAGCTCTGACTGGGGCTGCGGCTGGGACTGGGGCTTTGGCTGTGACTGGGGCTGTGATTGGTGCTGTGGCTGTGATGGGGCTGTGATTGGGGCTCTGACTGTGACTGTGGCGGTGCTTGTGACTGGGGCTGGGGCTGGACTGGGATTGTGACTGCGGCTGTGACTGGGGCTGCGGCTGGACTGGGCCTATGACTGGGGATGTGACTAGGGCTGTGACTAGGACTGGGGCTGTGTCTGCGGCTGTGACTGGGGTTGGGGCTGGGGCTGGGGCTGTGCTTGGGGCTGAGGCTGTGCTTGGGGCTGGAGCTGTGGCTGAGACTGGGGTTGGGGCTGTGACTGGGGCTGGGGCTGTGCCTGGGGCTGGGGCTGGGGGATGTTGCTGTGACTGGGGCTGCGATTGTTGCTGGGGCTGTGACTGGGGCTGTGACTGGGGCTGTGTCTGGGCCTGGTGCCTTGACTGGGCCTGAGACTGGGGATGGAGCTGGAGCTGGGGTTGTGACTGGGGTTGGGGCTGCTGCTGTTACTGGGGCTGGAGCTCTGACTGGGGCTGCAGCTGGGACTGGGGCTTTGGCTGTGACTGGGGCTGTGATTGGTGCTGTAGCTGTGATGGGGCTGTGATTGGGGCTGTGACTGTGACTGTGGCGGTGCTTGTGACTGGGGCTGGGGCTGGGACTGGGATTGTGACTGGGGCTGTGACTGGGGCTGGGGCTGCGGCTGGGGCAGTGACTGGGGCTGTGGCTGTGACTGGGGTTGGGGCTGTGACTGGGGTTGGGGCTGTGACTGAGGCTGGGGCTGGGGCTGTGACTGGGGCTGTGACTCGGGCTGGGGCTGGGGCAGTGACTGGGGCTGTGGCTGTGACTGGGGTTGGGGCTGTGACTGAGGCTGTGACTGGGGCTGGGGCAGTGACTGGGGCTGGGGCTGTGTCAGGGGCTGTGGCTGAGGCTGTGACTGCGGCTGGGGCTGGGGCAGTGACTGGGGCTGGGGTTGGGCTGTGTCTGGGGCTAGGGATGTGACTGGGGCTGGGGCTGGGGCTGGGGCTGGGGCTGTGCTTGGGGCTGAGGCTGTGTTTGGGGCTGGAGCTGTGGCTGAGACTGGGGCTGGGGCTGTGCCTGGGGCTGGGGCTGGGGCTTGTTGCTGTGACTGTGGCTGCGATTGTTGCTGGGGCTGTGTCTGGGCCTGGTGCCTTTACTGGGCCTGAGACTGGGGCTGGAGCTGGAGCTGAGGTTGTGACTGGGGTTGGGGCTCTGACTGGGGCTGCGGCTGGGACTGGGGCTGTGATTGGGGCTGTGACTGTTTCTGTGGCTGTGCTTTTGACTGGGGCTGGGGCTGGGACTGGGTCTGTGTCTGGGGCTGGTGCCTTGACTGGGCCTGAGACTGGGGCTGGAGCTGGAGCTGGGGTTGTGACTGGGGTTGAGGCTGCTGCTGTGACTGGGGCTGGAGCTCTGACTGGGGCTGGGTCTGGGACTGGGGCTTTGGCTGTGACTGGGGCTATGATCAGTGCTGTGGCTGTGATGGGGCTGTGATTGGGGCTGTGACTGTGACTGTGGCGGTGCTTGTGACTGGGGCTGGGGCTGGACTGGGATTGTGACTGCGGCTGTGACTGGGGCTGCGGCTGGACTGGCCTATGACTGGGGATATGACTGGGGCTGTGACTAGGACTGGTGCCGTGTCTGCGGCTCTGACTGAGGCTGGGGTTGGGGCTGCTGCTGTGACTGGTGCTGTTACTGGGGCTGTGACTGGGGCTGGGGCTGTGACAGGGGCTGTGATTGGGATTGGGACTGGGGCTGGGGCAGTGACTGGGGCTGGGGCTGGGGCTGTGAATGGGGCTGGGGCTGGGGCAGTGACTGGGGCTGTGACTGGGGCTGGGGCTGTGACTGGGACTGGGGCTGGGGCTGGGGCAGTGACTGGGGCTGTGGCTGTGACTGGGGTTGGTGCTGTGACTGAGGCTGTGACTGGGGCTGGGGCAGTGACTGGGGCTGGGTCTGTGTCTGGGTCTGGGGCTGTGTCTTGGGGTTGGATAAGCGGCTGGGGCTGGGGCTGTGACAGGGGCTGGGGCTGAGGCTGTGACTGCGGCTGTGACTGGAGCAGTGACTGGGGCTGGGGCTGGGGCTGTGTCTGGGGCTAGGGATGTGACTGGGGCTGGGGCAGGGGCTGGGGCTGGGGCTGTGCTTGGGGCTGAGGCTGTGACTGGGGCTGTGTTTGGGGCTGGGGCTGTGCTTGGGGCTGAGGCTGTGCCTGGGGCTGGAGCTGTGGCTGAGACTCAGACTGGGGCAGTGACTGGGGCTGTGTCTGGGGCTGGGGCTGTGTCTGGGGCTAGGGATGTGACTGCGGCTGGGGCAGGGGCTGGAGCTGTGGCTAAGACTGGGGCTGGGGCTGTGACTGGTGCTGTGTCTGGGGCTGGGGCTGTGCTTGGGGTTGAGGCTGTGCCTGGGGCTGGAGCTGTGGCTGAGACAGGGGCTGGGGCTGTGACTGGGGCTGGGGCTTGGGCTTCGGCTGTGACTGGGGCTGTGATTGGTGCTGTGGCTGTGACTGGGGCGGTGATTGGTGCTGTGGCTGTGACTGGGGCAATGACTGGTGCTGGGGCTGTGACTGGGACTGGGGCTGTGTCTGCGGCTGGAGCTGAGGCTGTGAGACGGGCTGGGGCTGGGGCTGCAACTGTGACTGGGGCTGGAGCTCTGACTGGGGCTGGGGCTGGGGCTGGGGCTTCGGCTGTGACTGGGGCTGCGATTGTTGCTGGGGCTGTGACTGGGTCTGTGTGGGGCTGGTGCCTTGACTGGGCCTGAGACTGGGGCTGGAGCTGGAGCTGGGGTTGTGACTGGGGTTGGGGCTGCTGCTGTGACTGGGGCTGGAGCTCTGACTGGGGATGGGGCTGGGACTGGGGATTCGTCTGGGACTGGGGCTGTGATTGGTGCTGTGGTTGTGATGGGGCTGTGATTGGGGCTCTGACTGTGACTGTGGCTGTGCTTGAGACTGGGGCTGGGGCTGGGACTGGGATTGTGACTGCGGCTGTGACTGGGGCTGCGGCTGGACTGGGCCTATGACTGGGGATGTGACTAGGGCTGTGACTAGGACTGGGGCTGTGTCTGCGGCTGTGACTGAGGCTGGGGTTGGGGCTGGGGCTGGGGCTGTGCTTGGGGCTGAGGCTGTGCTTGGGGCTGGAGCTGTGGCTGAGACTGGGGCTGGGGCTGTGACTGTGGCTGCGATTGTTGCTGGGGCTGTGACTGGGGCTGTGTCTGGGCCTGTTGCCTTGACTGGGCCTGAGACTGGGGCTGGAGCAGGAGCTGGGGCTGTGACTGGGACTGGGGCTGTGTCTGCGGCTGGAGCTGAGGCTGTGAGACGGGCTGGGGCTGGGGCTGCAACTGTGACTGGGGCTGGAGCTCTGACTGGGGCTGGGGCTGGGACTGGGGCTTTGGCTGTGACTGGGGCTATGATTGGTGCTGTGGCTGTGATGGGGCTGTGACTGGGGCTGGGGTTGAGGATTCGGCTGTGACTGGGGCTGTGACTGGGGTTGAGGCTGCTGCTGTGACTGGGTCTGGTGCTCTGACTGGGGCTGCGGCTGGGACTGGGGCTTCGGCTGTGACTGGGGCTGTGATTGGTGCTGTAGCTGTGATGGGGCTGTGATTGGGGCTGTGACTGTGACTGTGGCGGTGCTTGTGACTGGGGCTGGGGCTCGGACTGGGATTGTGACTGCGGCTGTTACTGAGGCTGCGGCTGGACTGGGCCTATGACTGGGGATGTGACTAGGGCTGTGACTAGGACTGGGGCCGTGTCTGTGGCTCTGCCTGAGGCTGGGGTTGGGGCTGCTGCTGTGACTGGGGCTGTTACTGGGGCTGTGACTGGGGCTGGGTCAGTGCCTGGGGCTGGGGCTGGGACTGTGGCTGGGGCTAGGGCTGTGAGTGGGGCTGAGGCTGTGACTGGGTCTGGGGCTATGGCTGTGAGTGGGGCTGGGGCTGTGACTGGGGCTGTGACTGGGGCTGTGTCTGGGGCTGGGGCTGGGGCTTCGGCTGTGACTGGGGCTGTGACTGGGGCTGTGACTGGGGCAGGGGCTGGGGGATGTTGCTGTGACTGGGGCTGCGATTGTTGCTGGGGCTGTGACTGGGGCTGTGACTGGGTCTGTGTGGGGCTGGTGCCTTGACAGGGCGTGAGACTGGGGCTGGAGTTGTGACTGTGGCTGGGGCTGTGACTGGGGCTGGGGTTGGGGCTGGGGCTGGGGCTGTGCTTGGGGCTGAGGCTGTGCCTGGGGCTGGGGCTGGAGCTGTGGCTGAGACTGGGGCTGGGGCTGTGACTGGGGCTGGGGCTTTGCCTGGGGCTGGGGCTGGGGCTTTGACTGGGGCTGGGGCTGTGCCTGGGGCTGGGGCTGTGGCTGTGAATGGGGCTCAGCCTGGGGCTGTGACTGAGGCTGTGTCAGGGGCTGGTGCCTTGACAGGGCCTGAGACTGGGGCTGGAGCTGGAGCTGGGGTTGTGACTGGGGTTGGCGCTGCTGCTGCGACTGGGGCTGGAGCTCTGACTGGGGCTGCGGCTGGGACTGGGGCTTTGGCTGTGACTGGGGCTGTGATTGGTGCTGTGGCTGTGATGGGGCTGTGATTGGGGCTCTGACTGTGACTGTGGCGGTGCTTGTGACTGGGGCTGGGGCTGGACTGGGATTGTGACTGCGGCTGTGACTGGGGCTGCGGCTGGACTGGGCCTATGACTGGGGATGTGACTAGGGCTGTGACTAGGACTGGGGCTGTGTCTGCGGCTGTGACTGGGGTTGGGGCTGGGGCTGGGGCTGTGCTTGGGGCTGAGGCTGTGCTTGGGGCTGGAGCTGTGGCTGAGACTGGGGTTGGGGCTGTGACTGGGGCTGGGGCTGTGCCTGGGGCTGGGGCTGGGGGATGTTGCTGTGACTGGGGCTGCGATTGTTGCTGGGGCTGTGACTGGGGCTGTGACTGGGGCTGTGTCTGGGCCTGGTGCCTTGACTGGGCCTGAGACTGGGGATGGAGCTGGAGCTGGGGTTGTGACTGGGGTTGGGGCTGCTGCTGTTACTGGGGCTGGAGCTCTGACTGGGGCTGCAGCTGGGACTGGGGCTTTGGCTGTGACTGGGGCTGTGATTGGTGCTGTAGCTGTGATGGGGCTGTGATTGGGGCTGTGACTGTGACTGTGGCGGTGCTTGTGACTGGGGCTGGGGCTGGGACTGGGATTGTGACTGGGGCTGTGACTGGGGCTGGGGCTGCGGCTGGGGCAGTGACTGGGGCTGTGGCTGTGACTGGGGTTGGGGCTGTGACTGGGGTTGGGGCTGTGACTGAGGCTGGGGCTGGGGCTGTGACTGGGGCTGTGACTCGGGCTGGGGCTGGGGCAGTGACTGGGGCTGTGGCTGTGACTGGGGTTGGGGCTGTGACTGAGGCTGTGACTGGGGCTGGGGCAGTGACTGGGGCTGGGGCTGTGTCAGGGGCTGTGGCTGAGGCTGTGACTGCGGCTGGGGCTGGGGCAGTGACTGGGGCTGGGGTTGGGCTGTGTCTGGGGCTAGGGATGTGACTGGGGCTGGGGCTGGGGCTGGGGCTGGGGCTGTGCTTGGGGCTGAGGCTGTGTTTGGGGCTGGAGCTGTGGCTGAGACTGGGGCTGGGGCTGTGCCTGGGGCTGGGGCTGGGGCTTGTTGCTGTGACTGTGGCTGCGATTGTTGCTGGGGCTGTGTCTGGGCCTGGTGCCTTTACTGGGCCTGAGACTGGGGCTGGAGCTGGAGCTGAGGTTGTGACTGGGGTTGGGGCTCTGACTGGGGCTGCGGCTGGGACTGGGGCTGTGATTGGGGCTGTGACTGTTTCTGTGGCTGTGCTTTTGACTGGGGCTGGGGCTGGGACTGGGTCTGTGTCTGGGGCTGGTGCCTTGACTGGGCCTGAGACTGGGGCTGGAGCTGGAGCTGGGGTTGTGACTGGGGTTGAGGCTGCTGCTGTGACTGGGGCTGGAGCTCTGACTGGGGCTGGGTCTGGGACTGGGGCTTTGGCTGTGACTGGGGCTATGATCAGTGCTGTGGCTGTGATGGGGCTGTGATTGGGGCTGTGACTGTGACTGTGGCGGTGCTTGTGACTGGGGCTGGGGCTGGACTGGGATTGTGACTGCGGCTGTGACTGGGGCTGCGGCTGGACTGGCCTATGACTGGGGATATGACTGGGGCTGTGACTAGGACTGGTGCCGTGTCTGCGGCTCTGACTGAGGCTGGGGTTGGGGCTGCTGCTGTGACTGGTGCTGTTACTGGGGCTGTGACTGGGGCTGGGGCTGTGACAGGGGCTGTGATTGGGATTGGGACTGGGGCTGGGGCAGTGACTGGGGCTGGGGCTGGGGCTGTGAATGGGGCTGGGGCTGGGGCAGTGACTGGGGCTGTGACTGGGGCTGGGGCTGTGACTGGGACTGGGGCTGGGGCTGGGGCAGTGACTGGGGCTGTGGCTGTGACTGGGGTTGGTGCTGTGACTGAGGCTGTGACTGGGGCTGGGGCAGTGACTGGGGCTGGGTCTGTGTCTGGGTCTGGGGCTGTGTCTTGGGGTTGGATAAGCGGCTGGGGCTGGGGCTGTGTCAGGGGCTGGGGCTGAGGCTGTGACTGCGGCTGTGACTGGAGCAGTGACTGGGGCTGGGGCTGGGGCTGTGTCTGGGGCTAGGGATGTGACTGGGGCTGGGGCAGGGGCTGTGCTTGGGGCTGAGGCTGTGACTGGGGCTGTGTTTGGGGCTGGGGCTGTGCTTGGGGCTGAGGCTGTGCCTGGGGCTGGAGCTGTGGCTGAGACTCAGACTGGGGCAGTGACTGGGGCTGTGTCTGGGGCTGGGGCTGTGTCTGGGGCTAGGGATGTGACTGCGGCTGGGGCAGGGGCTGGAGCTGTGGCTAAGACTGGGGCTGGGGCTGTGACTGGTGCTGTGTCTGGGGCTGGGGCTGTGCTTGGGGTTGTGGCTGTGCCTGGGGCTGGAGCTGTGGCTGCGCCCGGGGCTGGGGCTGTGACTGGGGCTGGGGCTTGGGCTTCGGCTGTGACTGGGGCTGTGATTGGTGCTGTGGCTGTGACTGGGGCGGTGATTGGTGCTGTGGCTGTGACTGGGGCAATGACTGGTGCTGGGGCTGTGACTGGGACTGGGGCTGTGTCTGCGGCTGGAGCTGAGGCTGTGAGACGGGCTGGGGCTGGGGCTGCAACTGTGACTGGGGCTGGAGCTCTGACTGGGGCTGGGGCTGGGGCTGGGGCTTCGGCTGTGACTGGGGCTGCGATTGTTGCTGGGGCTGTGACTGGGTCTGTGTGGGGCTGGTGCCTTGACTGGGCCTGAGACTGGGGCTGGAGCTGGAGCTGGGGTTGTGACTGGGGTTGGGGCTGCTGCTGTGACTGGGGCTGGAGCTCTGACTGGGGATGGGGCTGGGACTGGGGATTCGTCTGGGACTGGGGCTGTGATTGGTGCTGTGGTTGTGATGGGGCTGTGATTGGGGCTGTGACTGGGGCTGAGGCTGGACTGGGCCTATGACTTGGGATGTGACTGGGGCTGTGACTAGGACTGGGGCCGTGTCTGCGGCTGTGACTGGGTCTGTTACTGGGTCTGTGACAGGGGCTGGGACTGGGGCTGTGACTGGGGCTGTGATTGGGATTGGGACAGGGGCTGGGGCAGTGACTGGGGTTGGGGCTGGGGCTGTGACTGGGGCTGGGTCTGGGGCAGTGACTGGGGCTGTGACTGGGGCTGGGGCTGGGGCAGTGACTGGGGCTGTGGCTGTGACTGGGGTTGGGGCTGTGACTGAGGCTGTGACTGGGGCTAGGACAGTGACTGGGGCTGGGGCTGTGTCTGGGGCTGGATAAGCGACTGGGGCTGGGGCTGTGTCAGGGGCTGGGGCTGTGGCTGTGACTGGGGTGGGGCTGGGGCAGTGACTGGGGCTTGGTCAGTGACTGGTGCTGGGGCTGTGTCTGAGGCTGGGGCTGTGTCTGGGGCTGGAGCTCAGTCTGTGAGAGGGGCTGGGGCTGGGGCTGCAACTGTGACTGGGGCTGGAGCTGGGGCTGGGGCTGTGACTGGGGTTGGGGCTGCTGCTGTGACTGGGGCTGGAGCTCTGACTGCGGCTGGGGCTGGGGCTGGGGCTGGGACTGGGGCTTTGGCTGTGACTGTGGCTGTGCTTGTGCCTGAGGCTGCGGCTGGACTGGGCCTATGACTGGGGATGTGACTAGGGCTATGACTAGGACTGGGGCCGTGTCTGCGGCTCTGACTGAGGCTGGCGTTGGGGCTGCTGCTGTGAATGGGGCTGTTACTGGGGCTGTGACTGGGGCTGGGGCTGTGATAGGGGCTGTGATTGGGATTGGGACTGGGGCTGGGGCAGTGACTGGGGTTGGGGCTGGGGCTGTGACTGGGGCTTGGGCTGGGGCTGGGGCTGGGGCAGTGACTGGGGCAGTGACTGGGGCTGGGGCTGGGGCTGTGTCTGGGGCTGGATAAGCGGCTGGGGCTGGGGCTGTGTCAGGGGCTGAGGCTGTGACTGCAGCTGGGGCTGGGGCAGTGACTGGGGCTGGGGTTGGGGCTGTGTCTGGGGCTAGGGATGTGACGGCGGCTGGGTCTGGGGCTGGGGCTGGGGCTGTGACTGGACCTGGGGCTGGGGCTGTGCCTGGGGCTGGGGCTGTGCCTGGGGCAGGGGCTGGGGGATGTTGCTGTGACTGGGGCTGCGATTGTTGCTGGGGATGTGACTGGGGCTGTGTCTGGGCCTGGTGCCTTGACTGGGCCTGAGACTGGGGCTGGAGCTGGAGCTGGGGTTGTGACTGGGGTTTCGGGCTGCTGCTGTGACTGGGGCTGGAGCTCTGACTGGGGCTGCGCTGGGACTGGGGCTTTGGCTGTGACTGGGGCTGTGATTGGTGCTGTGGCTGTGATGGGGCTGTGATTGGGGCTCTGACTGTGACTGTGGCTGTGCTTGAGACTGGGGCTGGGGCTGGGACTGGGATTGTGACTGCGGCTGCGGCTGGACTGGGCCTATGACTGGGGATGTGACTAGGGCTGTGACTAGGACTGGGGCTGTGTCTGCGGCTGTGACTGAGGCTGGGGTTGGGGCTGGGGCTGGGGCTGTGCTTGGGGCTGAGGCTGTGCTTGGGGCTGGAGCTGTGGCTGAGACTGGGGCTGGGGCTGTGACTGTGGCTGCGATTGTTGCTGGGGCTGTGACTGGGGCTGTGTCTGGGCCTGTTGCCTTGACTGGGCCTGAGACTGGGGCTGGAGCAGGAGCTGGGGCTGTGACTGGGACTGGGGCTGTGTCTGCGGCTGGAGCTGAGGCTGTGAGACGGGCTGGGGCTGGGGCTGCAACTGTGACTGGGGCTGGAGCTCTGACTGGGGCTGGGGCTGGGACTGGGGCTTTGGCTGTGACTGGGGCTATGATTGGTGCTGTGGCTGTGATGGGGCTGTGACTGGGGCTGGGGTTGAGGATTCGGCTGTGACTGGGGCTGTGACTGGGGTTGAGGCTGCTGCTGTGACTGGGTCTGGTGCTCTGACTGGGGCTGCGGCTGGGACTGGGGCTTCGGCTGTGACTGGGGCTGTGATTGGTGCTGTAGCTGTGATGGGGCTGTGATTGGGGCTGTGACTGTGACTGTGGCGGTGCTTGTGACTGGGGCTGGGGCTCGGACTGGGATTGTGACTGCGGCTGTTACTGAGGCTGCGGCTGGACTGGGCCTATGACTGGGGATGTGACTAGGGCTGTGACTAGGACTGGGGCCGTGTCTGTGGCTCTGCCTGAGGCTGGGGTTGGGGCTGCTGCTGTGACTGGGGCTGTTACTGGGGCTGTGACTGGGGCTGGGTCAGTGCCTGGGGCTGGGGCTGGGACTGTGGCTGGGGCTAGGGCTGTGAGTGGGGCTGAGGCTGTGACTGGGTCTGGGGCTATGGCTGTGAGTGGGGCTGGGGCTGTGACTGGGGCTGTGACTGGGGCTGTGTCTGGGGCTGGGGCTGGGGCTTCGGCTGTGACTGGGGCTGTGACTGGGGCTGTGACTGGGGCAGGGGCTGGGGGATGTTGCTGTGACTGGGGCTGCGATTGTTGCTGGGGCTGTGACTGGGGCTGTGACTGGGTCTGTGTGGGGCTGGTGCCTTGACAGGGCGTGAGACTGGGGCTGGAGTTGTGACTGTGGCTGGGGCTGTGACTGGGGCTGGGGTTGGGGCTGGGGCTGGGGCTGTGCTTGGGGCTGAGGCTGTGCCTGGGGCTGGGGCTGGAGCTGTGGCTGAGACTGGGGCTGGGGCTGTGACTGGGGCTGGGGCTTTGCCTGGGGCTGGGGCTGGGGCTTTGACTGGGGCTGGGGCTGTGCCTGGGGCTGGGGCTGTGGCTGTGAATGGGGCTCAGCCTGGGGCTGTGACTGAGGCTGTGTCAGGGGCTGGTGCCTTGACAGGGCCTGAGACTGGGGCTGGAGCTGGAGCTGGGGTTGTGACTGGGGTTGGCGCTGCTGCTGCGACTGGGGCTGGAGCTCTGACTGGGGCTGCGGCTGGGACTGGGGCTTTGGCTGTGACTGGGGCTGTGATTGGTGCTGTGGCTGTGATGGGGCTGTGATTGGGGCTCTGACTGTGACTGTGGCGGTGCTTGTGACTGGGGCTGGGGCTGGACTGGGATTGTGACTGCGGCTGTGACTGGGGCTGCGGCTGGACTGGGCCTATGACTGGGGATGTGACTAGGGCTGTGACTAGGACTGGGGCTGTGTCTGCGGCTGTGACTGGGGTTGGGGCTGGGGCTGGGGCTGTGCTTGGGGCTGAGGCTGTGCTTGGGGCTGGAGCTGTGGCTGAGACTGGGGTTGGGGCTGTGACTGGGGCTGGGGCTGTGCCTGGGGCTGGGGCTGGGGGATGTTGCTGTGACTGGGGCTGCGATTGTTGCTGGGGCTGTGACTGGGGCTGTGACTGGGGCTGTGTCTGGGCCTGGTGCCTTGACTGGGCCTGAGACTGGGGATGGAGCTGGAGCTGGGGTTGTGACTGGGGTTGGGGCTGCTGCTGTTACTGGGGCTGGAGCTCTGACTGGGGCTGCAGCTGGGACTGGGGCTTTGGCTGTGACTGGGGCTGTGATTGGTGCTGTAGCTGTGATGGGGCTGTGATTGGGGCTGTGACTGTGACTGTGGCGGTGCTTGTGACTGGGGCTGGGGCTGGGACTGGGATTGTGACTGGGGCTGTGACTGGGGCTGGGGCTGCGGCTGGGGCAGTGACTGGGGCTGTGGCTGTGACTGGGGTTGGGGCTGTGACTGGGGTTGGGGCTGTGACTGAGGCTGGGGCTGGGGCTGTGACTGGGGCTGTGACTCGGGCTGGGGCTGGGGCAGTGACTGGGGCTGTGGCTGTGACTGGGGTTGGGGCTGTGACTGAGGCTGTGACTGGGGCTGGGGCAGTGACTGGGGCTGGGGCTGTGTCAGGGGCTGTGGCTGAGGCTGTGACTGCGGCTGGGGCTGGGGCAGTGACTGGGGCTGGGGTTGGGCTGTGTCTGGGGCTAGGGATGTGACTGGGGCTGGGGCTGGGGCTGGGGCTGGGGCTGTGCTTGGGGCTGAGGCTGTGTTTGGGGCTGGAGCTGTGGCTGAGACTGGGGCTGGGGCTGTGCCTGGGGCTGGGGCTGGGGCTTGTTGCTGTGACTGTGGCTGCGATTGTTGCTGGGGCTGTGTCTGGGCCTGGTGCCTTTACTGGGCCTGAGACTGGGGCTGGAGCTGGAGCTGAGGTTGTGACTGGGGTTGGGGCTCTGACTGGGGCTGCGGCTGGGACTGGGGCTGTGATTGGGGCTGTGACTGTTTCTGTGGCTGTGCTTTTGACTGGGGCTGGGGCTGGGACTGGGTCTGTGTCTGGGGCTGGTGCCTTGACTGGGCCTGAGACTGGGGCTGGAGCTGGAGCTGGGGTTGTGACTGGGGTTGAGGCTGCTGCTGTGACTGGGGCTGGAGCTCTGACTGGGGCTGGGTCTGGGACTGGGGCTTTGGCTGTGACTGGGGCTATGATCAGTGCTGTGGCTGTGATGGGGCTGTGATTGGGGCTGTGACTGTGACTGTGGCGGTGCTTGTGACTGGGGCTGGGGCTGGACTGGGATTGTGACTGCGGCTGTGACTGGGGCTGCGGCTGGACTGGCCTATGACTGGGGATATGACTGGGGCTGTGACTAGGACTGGTGCCGTGTCTGCGGCTCTGACTGAGGCTGGGGTTGGGGCTGCTGCTGTGACTGGTGCTGTTACTGGGGCTGTGACTGGGGCTGGGGCTGTGACAGGGGCTGTGATTGGGATTGGGACTGGGGCTGGGGCAGTGACTGGGGCTGGGGCTGGGGCTGTGAATGGGGCTGGGGCTGGGGCAGTGACTGGGGCTGTGACTGGGGCTGGGGCTGTGACTGGGACTGGGGCTGGGGCTGGGGCAGTGACTGGGGCTGTGGCTGTGACTGGGGTTGGTGCTGTGACTGAGGCTGTGACTGGGGCTGGGGCAGTGACTGGGGCTGGGTCTGTGTCTGGGTCTGGGGCTGTGTCTTGGGGTTGGATAAGCGGCTGGGGCTGGGGCTGTGACAGGGGCTGGGGCTGAGGCTGTGACTGCGGCTGTGACTGGAGCAGTGACTGGGGCTGGGGCTGGGGCTGTGTCTGGGGCTAGGGATGTGACTGGGGCTGGGGCAGGGGCTGGGGCTGGGGCTGTGCTTGGGGCTGAGGCTGTGACTGGGGCTGTGTTTGGGGCTGGGGCTGTGCTTGGGGCTGAGGCTGTGCCTGGGGCTGGAGCTGTGGCTGAGACTCAGACTGGGGCAGTGACTGGGGCTGTGTCTGGGGCTGGGGCTGTGTCTGGGGCTAGGGATGTGACTGCGGCTGGGGCAGGGGCTGGAGCTGTGGCTGAGACTGGGGCTGGGGCTGTGACTGGTGCTGTGTCTGGGGCTGGGGCTGTGCTTGGGGTTGAGGCTGTGCCTGGGGCTGGAGCTGTGGCTGAGACAGGGGCTGGGGCTGTGACTGGGGCTGGGGCTTGGGCTTCGGCTGTGACTGGGGCTGTGATTGGTGCTGTGGCTGTGACTGGGGCGGTGATTGGTGCTGTGGCTGTGACTGGGGCAATGACTGGTGCTGGGGCTGTGACTGGGACTGGGGCTGTGTCTGCGGCTGGAGCTGAGGCTGTGAGACGGGCTGGGGCTGGGGCTGCAACTGTGACTGGGGCTGGAGCTCTGACTGGGGCTGGGGCTGGGGCTGGGGCTTCGGCTGTGACTGGGGCTGCGATTGTTGCTGGGGCTGTGACTGGGTCTGTGTGGGGCTGTTGCCTTGACTGGGCCTGAGACTGGGGCTGGAGCTGGAGCTGGGGTTGTGACTGGGGTTGGGGCTGCTGCTGTGACTGGGGCTGGAGCTCTGACTGGGGATGGGGCTGGGACTGGGGATTCGTCTGGGACTGGGGCTGTGATTGGTGCTGTGGTTGTGATGGGGCTGTGATTGGGGCTGTGACTGGGGCTGAGGCTGGACTGGGCCTATGACTTGGGATGTGACTGGGGCTGTGACTAGGACTGGGGCCGTGTCTGCGGCTGTGACTGGGTCTGTTACTGGGTCTGTGACAGGGGCAGGGACTGGGGCTGTGACTGGGGCTGTGATTGGGATTGGGACAGGGGCTGGGGCAGTGACTGGGGTTGGGGCTGGGGCTGTGACTGGGGCTGGGTCTGGGGCAGTGACTGGGGCTGTGACTGGGGCTGGGGCTGGGGCAGTGACTGGGGCTGTGGCTGTGACTGGGGTTGGGGCTGTGACTGAGGCTGTGACTGGGGCTAGGACAGTGACTGGGGCTGGGGCTGTGTCTGGGGCTGGATAAGCGACTGGGGCTGGGGCTGTGTCAGGGGCTGGGGCTGTGGCTGTGACTGGGGTGGGGCTGGGGCAGTGACTGGGGCTTGGTCAGTGACTGGTGCTGGGGCTGTGTCTGAGGCTGGGGCTGTGTCTGGGGCTGGAGCTCAGTCTGTGAGAGGGGCTGGGGCTGGGGCTGCAACTGTGACTGGGGCTGGAGCTGGGGCTGGGGCTGTGACTGGGGTTGGGGCTGCTGCTGTGACTGGGGCTGGAGCTCTGACTGCGGCTGGGGCTGGGGCTGGGGCTGGGACTGGGGCTTTGGCTGTGACTGTGGCTGTGCTTGTGCCTGAGGCTGCGGCTGGACTGGGCCTATGACTGGGGATGTGACTAGGGCTATGACTAGGACTGGGGCCGTGTCTGCGGCTCTGACTGAGGCTGGCGTTGGGGCTGCTGCTGTGAATGGGGCTGTTACTGGGGCTGTGACTGGGGCTGGGGCTGTGATAGGGGCTGTGATTGGGATTGGGACTGGGGCTGGGGCAGTGACTGGGGTTGGGGCTGGGGCTGTGACTGGGGCTTGGGCTGGGGCTGGGGCTGGGGCAGTGACTGGGGCAGTGACTGGGGCTGGGGCTGGGGCTGTGTCTGGGGCTGGATAAGCGGCTGGGGCTGGGGCTGTGTCAGGGGCTGAGGCTGTGACTGCAGCTGGGGCTGGGGCAGTGACTGGGGCTGGGGTTGGGGCTGTGTCTGGGGCTAGGGATGTGACGGCGGCTGGGTCTGGGGCTGGGGCTGGGGCTGTGACTGGACCTGGGGCTGGGGCTGTGCCTGGGGCTGGGGCTGTGCCTGGGGCAGGGGCTGGGGGATGTTGCTGTGACTGGGGCTGCGATTGTTGCTGGGGATGTGACTGGGGCTGTGTCTGGGCCTGGTGCCTTGACTGGGCCTGAGACTGGGGCTGGAGCTGGAGCTGGGGTTGTGACTGGGGTTTCGGGCTGCTGCTGTGACTGGGGCTGGAGCTCTGACTGGGGCTGCGCTGGGACTGGGGCTTTGGCTGTGACTGGGGCTGTGATTGGTGCTGTGGTTGTGATGGGGCTGTGATTGGGGCTCTGACTGTGACTGTGGCTGTGCTTGAGACTGGGGCTGGGGCTGGGACTGGGATTGTGACTGCGGCTGTGACTGGGGCTGCGGCTGGACTGGGCCTATGACTGGGGATGTGACTAGGGCTGTGACTAGGACTGGGGCTGTGTCTGCGGCTGTGACTGAGGCTGGGGTTGGGGCTGGGGCTGGGGCTGTGCTTGGGGCTGAGGCTGTGCTTGGGGCTGGAGCTGTGGCTGAGACTGGGGCTGGGGCTGTGACTGTGGCTGCGATTGTTGCTGGGGCTGTGACTGGGGCTGTGTCTGGGCCTGTTGCCTTGACTGGGCCTGAGACTGGGGCTGGAGCAGGAGCTGGGGCTGTGACTGGGACTGGGGCTGTGTCTGCGGCTGGAGCTGAGGCTGTGAGACGGGCTGGGGCTGGGGCTGCAACTGTGACTGGGGCTGGAGCTCTGACTGGGGCTGGGGCTGGGACTGGGGCTTTGGCTGTGACTGGGGCTATGATTGGTGCTGTGGCTGTGATGGGGCTGTGACTGGGGCTGGGGTTGAGGATTCGGCTGTGACTGGGGCTGTGACTGGGGTTGAGGCTGCTGCTGTGACTGGGTCTGGTGCTCTGACTGGGGCTGCGGCTGGGACTGGGGCTTCGGCTGTGACTGGGGCTGTGATTGGTGCTGTAGCTGTGATGGGGCTGTGATTGGGGCTGTGACTGTGACTGTGGCGGTGCTTGTGACTGGGGCTGGGGCTCGGACTGGGATTGTGACTGCGGCTGTTACTGAGGCTGCGGCTGGACTGGGCCTATGACTGGGGATGTGACTAGGGCTGTGACTAGGACTGGGGCCGTGTCTGTGGCTCTGCCTGAGGCTGGGGTTGGGGCTGCTGCTGTGACTGGGGCTGTTACTGGGGCTGTGACTGGGGCTGGGTCAGTGCCTGGGGCTGGGGCTGGGACTGTGGCTGGGGCTAGGGCTGTGAGTGGGGCTGAGGCTGTGACTGGGTCTGGGGCTATGGCTGTGAGTGGGGCTGGGGCTGTGACTGGGGCTGTGACTGGGGCTGTGTCTGGGGCTGGGGCTGGGGCTTCGGCTGTGACTGGGGCTGTGACTGGGGCTGTGACTGGGGCAGGGGCTGGGGGATGTTGCTGTGACTGGGGCTGCGATTGTTGCTGGGGCTGTGACTGGGGCTGTGACTGGGTCTGTGTGGGGCTGGTGCCTTGACAGGGCGTGAGACTGGGGCTGGAGTTGTGACTGTGGCTGGGGCTGTGACTGGGGCTGGGGTTGGGGCTGGGGCTGGGGCTGTGCTTGGGGCTGAGGCTGTGCCTGGGGCTGGGGCTGGAGCTGTGGCTGAGACTGGGGCTGGGGCTGTGACTGGGGCTGGGGCTTTGCCTGGGGCTGGGGCTGGGGCTTTGACTGGGGCTGGGGCTGTGCCTGGGGCTGGGGCTGTGGCTGTGAATGGGGCTCAGCCTGGGGCTGTGACTGAGGCTGTGTCAGGGGCTGGTGCCTTGACAGGGCCTGAGACTGGGGCTGGAGCTGGAGCTGGGGTTGTGACTGGGGTTGGCGCTGCTGCTGCGACTGGGGCTGGAGCTCTGACTGGGGCTGCGGCTGGGACTGGGGCTTTGGCTGTGACTGGGGCTGTGATTGGTGCTGTGGCTGTGATGGGGCTGTGATTGGGGCTCTGACTGTGACTGTGGCGGTGCTTGTGACTGGGGCTGGGGCTGGACTGGGATTGTGACTGCGGCTGTGACTGGGGCTGCGGCTGGACTGGGCCTATGACTGGGGATGTGACTAGGGCTGTGACTAGGACTGGGGCTGTGTCTGCGGCTGTGACTGGGGTTGGGGCTGGGGCTGGGGCTGTGCTTGGGGCTGAGGCTGTGCTTGGGGCTGGAGCTGTGGCTGAGACTGGGGTTGGGGCTGTGACTGGGGCTGGGGCTGTGCCTGGGGCTGGGGCTGGGGGATGTTGCTGTGACTGGGGCTGCGATTGTTGCTGGGGCTGTGACTGGGGCTGTGACTGGGGCTGTGTCTGGGCCTGGTGCCTTGACTGGGCCTGAGACTGGGGATGGAGCTGGAGCTGGGGTTGTGACTGGGGTTGGGGCTGCTGCTGTTACTGGGGCTGGAGCTCTGACTGGGGCTGCAGCTGGGACTGGGGCTTTGGCTGTGACTGGGGCTGTGATTGGTGCTGTAGCTGTGATGGGGCTGTGATTGGGGCTGTGACTGTGACTGTGGCGGTGCTTGTGACTGGGGCTGGGGCTGGGACTGGGATTGTGACTGGGGCTGTGACTGGGGCTGGGGCTGCGGCTGGGGCAGTGACTGGGGCTGTGGCTGTGACTGGGGTTGGGGCTGTGACTGGGGTTGGGGCTGTGACTGAGGCTGGGGCTGGGGCTGTGACTGGGGCTGTGACTCGGGCTGGGGCTGGGGCAGTGACTGGGGCTGTGGCTGTGACTGGGGTTGGGGCTGCGACTGAGGCTGTGACTGGGGCTGGGGCAGTGACTGGGGCTGGGGCTGTGTCAGGGGCTGTGGCTGAGGCTGTGACTGCGGCTGGGGCTGGGGCAGTGACTGGGGCTGGGGTTGGGCTGTGTCTGGGGCTAGGGATGTGACTGGGGCTGGGGCTGGGGCTGGGGCTGGGGCTGTGCTTGGGGCTGAGGCTGTGTTTGGGGCTGGAGCTGTGGCTGAGACTGGGGCTGGGGCTGTGCCTGGGGCTGGGGCTGGGGCTTGTTGCTGTGACTGTGGCTGCGATTGTTGCTGGGGCTGTGTCTGGGCCTGGTGCCTTTACTGGGCCTGAGACTGGGGCTGGAGCTGGAGCTGAGGTTGTGACTGGGGTTGGGGCTCTGACTGGGGCTGCGGCTGGGACTGGGGCTGTGATTGGGGCTGTGACTGTTTCTGTGGCTGTGCTTTTGACTGGGGCTGGGGCTGGGACTGGGTCTGTGTCTGGGGCTGGTGCCTTGACTGGGCCTGAGACTGGGGCTGGAGCTGGAGCTGGGGTTGTGACTGGGGTTGAGGCTGCTGCTGTGACTGGGGCTGGAGCTCTGACTGGGGCTGGGTCTGGGACTGGGGCTTTGGCTGTGACTGGGGCTATGATCAGTGCTGTGGCTGTGATGGGGCTGTGATTGGGGCTGTGACTGTGACTGTGGCGGTGCTTGTGACTGGGGCTGGGGCTGGACTGGGATTGTGACTGCGGCTGTGACTGGGGCTGCGGCTGGACTGGCCTATGACTGGGGATATGACTGGGGCTGTGACTAGGACTGGTGCCGTGTCTGCGGCTCTGACTGAGGCTGGGGTTGGGGCTGCTGCTGTGACTGGTGCTGTTACTGGGGCTGTGACTGGGGCTGGGGCTGTGACAGGGGCTGTGATTGGGATTGGGACTGGGGCTGGGGCAGTGACTGGGGCTGGGGCTGGGGCTGTGAATGGGGCTGGGGCTGGGGCAGTGACTGGGGCTGTGACTGGGGCTGGGGCTGTGACTGGGACTGGGGCTGGGGCTGGGGCAGTGACTGGGGCTGTGGCTGTGACTGGGGTTGGTGCTGTGACTGAGGCTGTGACTGGGGCTGGGGCAGTGACTGGGGCTGGGTCTGTGTCTGGGTCTGGGGCTGTGTCTTGGGGTTGGATAAGCGGCTGGGGCTGGGGCTGTGACAGGGGCTGGGGCTGAGGCTGTGACTGCGGCTGTGACTGGAGCAGTGACTGGGGCTGGGGCTGGGGCTGTGTCTGGGGCTAGGGATGTGACTGGGGCTGGGGCAGGGGCTGGGGCTGGGGCTGTGCTTGGGGCTGAGGCTGTGACTGGGGCTGTGTTTGGGGCTGGGGCTGTGCTTGGGGCTGAGGCTGTGCCTGGGGCTGGAGCTGTGGCTGAGACTCAGACTGGGGCAGTGACTGGGGCTGTGTCTGGGGCTGGGGCTGTGTCTGGGACTGGGGCTGTGTCTGCGGCTGGAGCTGAGGCTGTGAGACGGGCTGGGGCTGGGGCTGCAACTGTGACTGGGGCTGGAGCTCTGACTGGGGCTGGGGCTGGGGCTGGGACTGGGGCTTTGGCTGTGACTGGGGCTATGATTGGTGCTGTGGCTGTGATGGGGCTGTGACTGGGGCTGGGGTTGAGGATTCGGCTGTGACTGGGGCTGTGACTGGGGCTGTGACTGGAGCTGGGCCTGGGGCTGCGGTTGAGGCTGTGACTAGAGCTTGGGCTGGGGCTGGGGCAGTAACTGGGGCTGGGGCTGTGGCTGTGACTGGGGCTGTGACTGGGGCTGGGGCTGGGGCTTCGGCTGTGACTGGGGCTGCGATTGTTACTGGGGCTGTTATTGGGGCTGTGACTGGGGCTGTGTCTGGGGCTGGGTCTGGGGCTGGGTCTGGGGCTGGGTCTGGGGCAGGGTCCGGATCTGGAGCTGGGGCTGGAGCTGGGGCTGTGGTTACGGCCGGGGCTGGGACTGGGGTTGGGGCTGGGGCTGGGGCAGGGCCTGGGGCTGTTGCTGGGGCTGTGACTGGGGTTGAGGCTTCGGCTGTGACTGGAGCTGGGCCTGGGTGGGGGGCTGGGGCTGGGGCTGTGGCTGTGACTGGGGCTTTGTCTGGGGCTGGTGCCTTGACTGGACCTGGAGCTGGGGCTGGAGCTGGAGCTGGGGTTGTGACTGGGGTTGGGGCTGCTGCTGTGACTGGGGCTGGAGCTCTGACTGGGGCTGGGGCTGGGACTGGGGCTTTGGCTGTAACTGGGGCTATGATTGGTGCTGTTGCTGTGATGGGACTGTGACTGGTGCTGTGACTGGTGCTGGGACTGGGGCTGGGGCTGAGGCTGGGGCAGTGACTGTGGCTGAGGCTGTGGCTGTGACTGGGGCTGTGACTGGGGCTGGGGCTGGGGCTTCGGCTGTGAATGGGGCTGCGATTGTTGCTGGGGCTGTTACTGGGGCTGTGACTGGGGCTGTGACTGGGGCTGGGGCTGGGGCTTCGGCTGTGAATGGGGCTGCGATTGTTGCTGGGGCTGTTACTGGGGCTGTGACTGGGGCTGTGTCTGGGACTGGGGCTGTGCTTGGGGCTGAGGCTGTGCCTGGGTCTGGGGCTGGGGGCTGTTGCTGTGATTGGGTCTGTGTGGGGCTGGTGCCTTGACTGGGCCTGAGACTGGGGCTGGAGCTTTGACTGGGGCTGGGGCTGGGACTGGGGCTTTGGCTGTGACTGGGGCTGTGATTGGTGCTGTGGCTGTGATGGGGCTGTGATTGGGGCTGTGACTGTGACTGTGGCGGTGCTTGTGACTGGGGCTGGGGCTGGACTGGGCCTATGACTGGGGCTGTGACTAGGACTGGGGCCATGTCTGCGGCTGTGACTGAGGCTGGGGTTGGGGCTGCTGCTGTGACTGGGGCTGTTAGTGGGGCTGTGACTGGGGCTGTGACTGGGGCTGTGATTGGGGCTGTGACTGAGGCTGTGACTGGGGCTGGGGCAGTGACTGGGACTGGGGCTGTGGCTGTGACTGCGGTTGGGGCTGTGACTGAGGCTGTGACTGGGGCTGGGGCAGTGACTGGGGCTGGGGCTGTGTCTGGTGCTGGGGCTGTGGCTGTGACTGGGGATGGGGCTTGGGCAGTGACTGGTGCTGGGGCTGTGTCTGGGGCTGGGGCTGTGACTGGGGCTGTGACTGGGCCTGGGCCTTTGCCTAGGGCTGGGGCTGGGCCTGTTGCTGTGACTGAGACTGTGACTGGGGCTGGGGCTGTGGCTGTGACTGGGGCTGGGGCTGGGGCTCGGGCAGTGACTGGGACTGGGGCTGTGGCTGTGACTGGTGCTGCGATTGTTGCTGGGGCTGTGACTGGGGCTGTGTCTGCGGCTGGTGCCTTGAGTGGGCCTGAGATGGTGACTGGTGCTGGGGCAGTGGCTGGGACTGGGGCTAGGGCTAGGGCTGGGGCTGGGGCTGTGGCTGTGACTGGGGCAGGTGACTGTGGCGGTGCTTGTGACTGGGGCTGGGGCTGGACTGGGATTGTGACTGCGGCTGTGACTCGGGCTGCGGCTGGACTGGGCCTATGACTGGGGATGTGACTAGGGCTGTGACTAGGACTGGGGCTGTGTCTGAGGCTGTGACTGAGGCTGGGGTTGGGGCTGAGGCTGGGGCTGTGCTTGGGACTGAGGCTGTGCTTGGGGCTGGGGCTGTGGCTGAGACTGGGGCTGGGGCTGTGACTGGGGCTGGGGGTGGGGCTATGACTGGGGCTGGGGCTGGGGCTTTGCCTGGGGATGGGGCTGGGGGATGTTGCTGTGACTGGGGCTGCGATTGTTGCTGGGGCTGTGTCTGGGGCTAGGGATGTGACTGGGGCTGGGGCAGGGGCTGTGCTTGGGGCTGAGGCTGTGACTGGGTCTGTGTCTGGGGCTGGGGCTGTGCTTGGGGCTGAGGCTGTGCCTGGGGCTGGAGCTGTGGCTGAGACTGGGACTGGGGCAGTGACTGGGGCTGGGGCTGGGGCTGTGTCTGGGGCTAGGGATGTGACTGGGGCTGTGGCTGAGACTGGGGCTGTGGCTGTGACTGGGGCTGTGTCTGGGGCTGGGGCTGTGCTTGGGGCTGAGGCTGTGCCTGGGGCTGGAGCTGTGGCTGAGACTGGGGCTGCTGCTGTGACTGGGGCTGGAGCTGGGGCTCTGACTGGGGCTGGGGCTGGGGCTTCGGCTGTGACTGGGGCTGTGATTGGTGCTGTGGCTGTGACTGGGGCAATGACTGGTGCTGGGGCTGTGACTGGGGCTGTGATTGGTGCTGTGGCTGTGACTGGGTCAATGACTGGGGCTGGGGCTGTGACTGGGACTGGGGCTGTGTCTGCGGCTGGAGCTGAGGCTGTGAGACGGGCTGGGGCTGGGGCTGCAACTGTGACTGGGACTGGAGCTCTGACTGGAGCTGGGACTGGGGCTTTGGCTGTGACTGGGGCTATGATTGGTGCTGTGGCTGTGATGGGGCTGTGATTGGGGCTGTGACTGGCGCTGTGACTGGTGCTGGGCCTGGGGCTGGGGCTGAGGCTGTGACTAGGGCTGGGGCTGGGGCAGTGACTGTGGCTGAGGCTGTGGCTGTGACTGGGGCTGTGACTGGGGCTGGGGTTGAGGATTCGGCTGTGACTGGAGCTGGGCCTGGGGCTGCGGTTGAGGCTGTGACTGGAGCTGGGGCTGGGGCTGGGGCAGTGACTGGGGCTGAGGCTGTGGCTGTGACTGGGGCTGTGACTGAGGCTGTGACTGGGGCTGGGGCAGTGACTGGGGCTGGGGCAGTGACTGGGGCTGTGGCTGGGGCTGTGGCTGGGGCTGGGGCTGTGACTGGGTCTGGGGCTGTGGCTGTGACTGGGGCTCGGGCTGGGGCTGTGACTGGCGCTGTGACTGGGCCTGGGGCTGTGCCTGGGGCTGGGGCTGGGGCTGGGGCTGGGGCTGTAGCTGTGACTGAGACTGTGACTGGGGCTGGGGCAGTGGCTGGGACTCTGGCTGGGGCTAGGGCTGGGGCTGGGGCTGGGGCTGGGGCTGTTGCTGTGACTGGGGCTGTGACTGAGGCTGGGGCTATGACTGGGGCTTTGATTGTTGCTGGTGATGTGACTGGGGCTGGGGCTGGGGCTGGTGCCTTGAGTGGGCCTGAGACTGGGGCTGGAGGTTGGGTTGGGGCTGCTGCTTTGACTGGGACTGGAGCTCTGACTGGGGCTGGGGCTGGGACTGGGGCTTTGGCTGTGACTGGGGCTATGATCGGTGCTGTGGCTGTGATGGGGCTGAGGCTGTGACTAGGGCTGGGGCTGGGGCTGAGGCAGTGACTGTGGCTGAGGCTGTGGCTGTGACTGGGGCTGTGACTGGAGCTGGGCCTGGGGCTGGGGCTGAGGCTGTGACTAGGGCTGGGGCTGGGGCTGGGGTACTGACTGGGGCTGGGGCTGTGGCTGTGACTGGGGCTGGGGCTGGGGCTTCGGCTGTGACTGGGGCTGGGGCTGTGGCTGTGACTGGGGCTGGGGCTGTGGCTGTGACTGGGGCTGGGGCTGGGGCTGTGGCTGGGGCTAGGGCTGCGACTGGGGCTGGGGCTGTGACTGGGTCTGGGGCTGTGACTGGGTCTGGGGCTGTGACTGGGTCTGGGGCTTTGGCTGTGACTGGGGCTGTGACAGACTGTGACTGGGGCTGGGGCAGTGACTGGGGCTGGGGCAGTGACTGGGGCTGTGGCTGGGGCTGTGGCTGGGGCTGGGGCTGTGACTGGGTCTGGGGCTGTGGCTGTGACTGGGGCTCGGGCTGGGGCTGTGACTGGCGCTGTGACTGGGCCTGGGGCTGTGCCTGGGGCTGGGGCTGGGGCTGGGGCTGGGGCTGTAGCTGTGACTGAGACTGTGACTGGGGCTGGGGCAGTGGCAGGGACTCTGGCTGGGGCTAGGGCTGGGGCTGGGGCTGTTGCTGTGACTGGGGCTGTGACTGAGGCTGGGGCTATGACTGGGGCTGTGATTGTTGCTGGTGATGTGACTGGGGCTGGGGCTGGGGCTGGTGCCTTGAGTGGGCCTGAGACTGGGGCTGGAGGTTGGGTTGGGGCTGCTGCTTTGACTGGGACTGGAGCTCTGACTGGGGCTGGGGCTGTGTCTGGGGCGAAATAAGCGACTAGGGCTGGGGCTGTGACTGCGGCTGTGACTGGGGCAATGACTGGGGATGTGACTTGGGCTAGGGCTGTGACTGGGGCTTTAACTGGGGCTGGGGATGAGGTTGTGACTAGGGCTGGGGCTGGGGCTGGGGCAGTGACTCTGGCTGAGGCTATGGCTGTGACTGGGGCTGTGACTGGAGCTGGGCCTGGGGCTGGGGCTGAGGCTGTGACTAGGGCTGGGGCTGGGGCTGGGGTACTGACTGGGGCTGGGGCTGTGGCTGTGACTGGGGCTGTGACTGGGGCTGGGGCTGGGGCTTCGGCTGTGACTGGGGCTGGGGCTGTGGCTGTGACTGGGGCTGTGACTGGGGCTGGGGCTGGGGCTTCGGCTGTGACTGGGGCTGCGATTGTTGCTGGGGCTGTTACTGGGGCTGTGACTGGGGCTGTGACTGGGGCTGGGGCTGTGACTGGGACTGGGGCTGGGGCTGGGGCAGTGACTGGGGCTGTGGCTGTGACTGGGGTTGGTGCTGTGACTGAGGCTGTGACTGGGGCTGGGGCAGTGACTGGGGCTGGGTCTGTGTCTGGGTCTGGGGCTGTGTCTTGGGGTTGGATAAGCGGCTGGGGCTGGGGCTGTGACAGGGGCTGGGGCTGAGGCTGTGACTGCGGCTGTGACTGGAGCAGTGACTGGGGCTGGGGCTGGGGCTGTGTCTGGGGCTAGGGATGTGACTGGGGCTGGGGCAGGGGCTGGGGCTGGGGCTGTGCTTGGGGCTGAGGCTGTGACTGGGGCTGTGTTTGGGGCTGGGGCTGTGCTTGGGGCTGAGGCTGTGCCTGGGGCTGGAGCTGTGGCTGAGACTCAGACTGGGGCAGTGACTGGGGCTGTGTCTGGGGCTGGGGCTGTGTCTGGGACTGGGGCTGTGTCTGCGGCTGGAGCTGAGGCTGTGAGACGGGCTGGGGCTGGGGCTGCAACTGTGACTGGGGCTGGAGCTCTGACTGGGGCTGGGGCTGGGGCTGGGACTGGGGCTTTGGCTGTGACTGGGGCTATGATTGGTGCTGTGGCTGTGATGGGGCTGTGACTGGGGCTGGGGTTGAGGATTCGGCTGTGACTGGGGCTGTGACTGGGGCTGTGACTGGAGCTGGGCCTGGGGCTGCGGTTGAGGCTGTGACTAGAGCTTGGGCTGGGGCTGGGGCAGTAACTGGGGCTGGGGCTGTGGCTGTGACTGGGGCTGTGACTGGGGCTGGGGCTGGGGCTTCGGCTGTGACTGGGGCTGCGATTGTTACTGGGGCTGTTATTGGGGCTGTGACTGGGGCTGTGTCTGGGGCTGGGTCTGGGGCTGGGTCTGGGGCTGGGTCTGGGGCAGGGTCCGGATCTGGAGCTGGGGCTGGAGCTGGGGCTGTGGTTACGGCCGGGGCTGGGACTGGGGTTGGGGCTGGGGCTGGGGCAGGGCCTGGGGCTGTTGCTGGGGCTGTGACTGGGGTTGAGGCTTCGGCTGTGACTGGAGCTGGGCCTGGGTGGGGGGCTGGGGCTGGGGCTGTGGCTGTGACTGGGGCTTTGTCTGGGGCTGGTGCCTTGACTGGACCTGGAGCTGGGGCTGGAGCTGGAGCTGGGGTTGTGACTGGGGTTGGGGCTGCTGCTGTGACTGGGGCTGGAGCTCTGACTGGGGCTGGGGCTGGGACTGGGGCTTTGGCTGTAACTGGGGCTATGATTGGTGCTGTTGCTGTGATGGGACTGTGACTGGTGCTGTGACTGGTGCTGGGACTGGGGCTGGGGCTGAGGCTGGGGCAGTGACTGTGGCTGAGGCTGTGGCTGTGACTGGGGCTGTGACTGGGGCTGGGGCTGGGGCTTCGGCTGTGAATGGGGCTGCGATTGTTGCTGGGGCTGTTACTGGGGCTGTGACTGGGGCTGTGACTGGGGCTGGGGCTGGGGCTTCGGCTGTGAATGGGGCTGCGATTGTTGCTGGGGCTGTTACTGGGGCTGTGACTGGGGCTGTGTCTGGGACTGGGGCTGTGCTTGGGGCTGAGGCTGTGCCTGGGTCTGGGGCTGGGGGCTGTTGCTGTGATTGGGTCTGTGTGGGGCTGGTGCCTTGACTGGGCCTGAGACTGGGGCTGGAGCTTTGACTGGGGCTGGGGCTGGGACTGGGGCTTTGGCTGTGACTGGGGCTGTGATTGGTGCTGTGGCTGTGATGGGGCTGTGATTGGGGCTGTGACTGTGACTGTGGCGGTGCTTGTGACTGGGGCTGGGGCTGGACTGGGCCTATGACTGGGGCTGTGACTAGGACTGGGGCCATGTCTGCGGCTGTGACTGAGGCTGGGGTTGGGGCTGCTGCTGTGACTGGGGCTGTTAGTGGGGCTGTGACTGGGGCTGTGACTGGGGCTGTGATTGGGGCTGTGACTGAGGCTGTGACTGGGGCTGGGGCAGTGACTGGGACTGGGGCTGTGGCTGTGACTGCGGTTGGGGCTGTGACTGAGGCTGTGACTGGGGCTGGGGCAGTGACTGGGGCTGGGGCTGTGTCTGGTGCTGGGGCTGTGGCTGTGACTGGGGATGGGGCTTGGGCAGTGACTGGTGCTGGGGCTGTGTCTGGGGCTGGGGCTGTGACTGGGGCTGTGACTGGGCCTGGGCCTTTGCCTAGGGCTGGGGCTGGGCCTGTTGCTGTGACTGAGACTGTGACTGGGGCTGGGGCTGTGGCTGTGACTGGGGCTGGGGCTGGGGCTCGGGCAGTGACTGGGACTGGGGCTGTGGCTGTGACTGGTGCTGCGATTGTTGCTGGGGCTGTGACTGGGGCTGTGTCTGCGGCTGGTGCCTTGAGTGGGCCTGAGATGGTGACTGGTGCTGGGGCAGTGGCTGGGACTGGGGCTAGGGCTAGGGCTGGGGCTGGGGCTGTGGCTGTGACTGGGGCAGGTGACTGTGGCGGTGCTTGTGACTGGGGCTGGGGCTGGACTGGGATTGTGACTGCGGCTGTGACTCGGGCTGCGGCTGGACTGGGCCTATGACTGGGGATGTGACTAGGGCTGTGACTAGGACTGGGGCTGTGTCTGAGGCTGTGACTGAGGCTGGGGTTGGGGCTGAGGCTGGGGCTGTGCTTGGGACTGAGGCTGTGCTTGGGGCTGGGGCTGTGGCTGAGACTGGGGCTGGGGCTGTGACTGGGGCTGGGGGTGGGGCTATGACTGGGGCTGGGGCTGGGGCTTTGCCTGGGGATGGGGCTGGGGGATGTTGCTGTGACTGGGGCTGCGATTGTTGCTGGGGCTGTGTCTGGGGCTAGGGATGTGACTGGGGCTGGGGCAGGGGCTGTGCTTGGGGCTGAGGCTGTGACTGGGTCTGTGTCTGGGGCTGGGGCTGTGCTTGGGGCTGAGGCTGTGCCTGGGGCTGGAGCTGTGGCTGAGACTGGGACTGGGGCAGTGACTGGGGCTGGGGCTGGGGCTGTGTCTGGGGCTAGGGATGTGACTGGGGCTGTGGCTGAGACTGGGGCTGTGGCTGTGACTGGGGCTGTGTCTGGGGCTGGGGCTGTGCTTGGGGCTGAGGCTGTGCCTGGGGCTGGAGCTGTGGCTGAGACTGGGGCTGCTGCTGTGACTGGGGCTGGAGCTGGGGCTCTGACTGGGGCTGGGGCTGGGGCTTCGGCTGTGACTGGGGCTGTGATTGGTGCTGTGGCTGTGACTGGGGCAATGACTGGTGCTGGGGCTGTGACTGGGGCTGTGATTGGTGCTGTGGCTGTGACTGGGTCAATGACTGGGGCTGGGGCTGTGACTGGGACTGGGGCTGTGTCTGCGGCTGGAGCTGAGGCTGTGAGACGGGCTGGGGCTGGGGCTGCAACTGTGACTGGGACTGGAGCTCTGACTGGAGCTGGGACTGGGGCTTTGGCTGTGACTGGGGCTATGATTGGTGCTGTGGCTGTGATGGGGCTGTGATTGGGGCTGTGACTGGCGCTGTGACTGGTGCTGGGCCTGGGGCTGGGGCTGAGGCTGTGACTAGGGCTGGGGCTGGGGCAGTGACTGTGGCTGAGGCTGTGGCTGTGACTGGGGCTGTGACTGGGGCTGGGGTTGAGGATTCGGCTGTGACTGGAGCTGGGCCTGGGGCTGCGGTTGAGGCTGTGACTGGAGCTGGGGCTGGGGCTGGGGCAGTGACTGGGGCTGAGGCTGTGGCTGTGACTGGGGCTGTGACTGAGGCTGTGACTGGGGCTGGGGCAGTGACTGGGGCTGGGGCAGTGACTGGGGCTGTGGCTGGGGCTGTGGCTGGGGCTGGGGCTGTGACTGGGTCTGGGGCTGTGGCTGTGACTGGGGCTCGGGCTGGGGCTGTGACTGGCGCTGTGACTGGGCCTGGGGCTGTGCCTGGGGCTGGGGCTGGGGCTGGGGCTGGGGCTGTAGCTGTGACTGAGACTGTGACTGGGTCTGGGGCAGTGGCTGGGACTCTGGCTGGGGCTAGGGCTGGGGCTGGGGCTGGGGCTGGGGCTGTTGCTGTGACTGGGGCTGTGACTGAGGCTGGGGCTATGACTGGGGCTTTGATTGTTGCTGGTGATGTGACTGGGGCTGGGGCTGGGGCTGGTGCCTTGAGTGGGCCTGAGACTGGGGCTGGAGGTTGGGTTGGGGCTGCTGCTTTGACTGGGACTGGAGCTCTGACTGGGGCTGGGGCTGGGACTGGGGCTTTGGCTGTGACTGGGGCTATGATCGGTGCTGTGGCTGTGATGGGGCTGAGGCTGTGACTAGGGCTGGGGCTGGGGCTGAGGCAGTGACTGTGGCTGAGGCTGTGGCTGTGACTGGGGCTGTGACTGGAGCTGGGCCTGGGGCTGGGGCTGAGGCTGTGACTAGGGCTGGGGCTGGGGCTGGGGTACTGACTGGGGCTGGGGCTGTGGCTGTGACTGGGGCTGGGGCTGGGGCTTCGGCTGTGACTGGGGCTGGGGCTGTGGCTGTGACTGGGGCTGGGGCTGTGGCTGTGACTGGGGCTGGGGCTGGGGCTGTGGCTGGGGCTAGGGCTGCGACTGGGGCTGGGGCTGTGACTGGGTCTGGGGCTGTGACTGGGTCTGGGGCTGTGACTGGGTCTGGGGCTTTGGCTGTGACTGGGGCTGTGACAGACTGTGACTGGGGCTGGGGCAGTGACTGGGGCTGGGGCAGTGACTGGGGCTGTGGCTGGGGCTGTGGCTGGGGCTGGGGCTGTGACTGGGTCTGGGGCTGTGGCTGTGACTGGGGCTCGGGCTGGGGCTGTGACTGGCGCTGTGACTGGGCCTGGGGCTGTGCCTGGGGCTGGGGCTGGGGCTGGGGCTGGGGCTGTAGCTGTGACTGAGACTGTGACTGGGGCTGGGGCAGTGGCAGGGACTCTGGCTGGGGCTAGGGCTGGGGCTGGGGCTGTTGCTGTGACTGGGGCTGTGACTGA
Source organism: Carcharodon carcharias (assembly GCF_017639515.1). Classification (NCBI taxonomy): domain Eukaryota; kingdom Metazoa; phylum Chordata; class Chondrichthyes; order Lamniformes; family Lamnidae; genus Carcharodon; species Carcharodon carcharias. The sequence continues at coordinate 59,004,399 of NC_054485.1, forward strand.
GGCTGGGGCTATGACTGGGGCTGTGATTGTTGCTGGTGATGTGACTGGGGCTGGGGCTGGGGCTGGTGCCTTGAGTGGGCCTGAGACTGGGGCTGGAGGTTGGGTTGGGGCTGCTGCTTTGACTGGGACTGGAGCTCTGACTGGGGCTGGGGCTGTGTCTGGGGCGAAATAAGCGACTAGGGCTGGGGCTGTGACTGCGGCTGTGACTGGGGCAATGACTGGGGATGTGACTTGGGCTAGGGCTGTGACTGGGGCTTTAACTGGGGCTGGGGATGAGGTTGTGACTAGGGCTGGGGCTGGGGCTGGGGCAGTGACTCTGGCTGAGGCTATGGCTGTGACTGGGGCTGTGACTGGAGCTGGGCCTGGGGCTGGGGCTGAGGCTGTGACTAGGGCTGGGGCTGGGGCTGGGGTACTGACTGGGGCTGGGGCTGTGGCTGTGACTGGGGCTGTGACTGGGGCTGGGGCTGGGGCTTCGGCTGTGACTGGGGCTGGGGCTGTGGCTGTGACTGGGGCTGTGACTGGGGCTGGGGCTGGGGCTTCGGCTGTGACTGGGGCTGCGATTGTTGCTGGGGCTGTTACTGGGGCTGTGACTGGGGCTGTGTCTGGGGCTGGGGCTGTGCTGGGTGCTGAGGCTGTGCCTGGGGCTGGGGCTGGGGGCTGTTGCTGTTACTGAGGCTGTGACTGGGGCCGTGACTGGGGCTGGGGCTGGGACTGTGGCTGGGGCTAGGGCTGTGGCTGGGGCTAGGGCTGTGACTGGGGCTGGGGCTGGGGCTTCGGCTGTGACTGGGGCTGTGCCTGGGGCTGTGCCTGGGGCAGGGGCTGTGGGATGTTGCTGTGACTGGGGCTGCGATTGTTGCTGGGGCTGTGACAGGGGCTGGTGCCTTGACTGGGCCTGAGACTGGGGCTGGAGCTGGAGCTGGGGTTGTGACTGGGGTTGGGGCTGCTGCTGTGACTGGGGCTGGAGCTCTGACTGGGGCTGGGGCTGGGACTGGGGCTTTGGCTGTGACTGGGGCTATGATCGGTGCTGTGGCTGTGATGGGGCTGTGATGGGGCTGTGATTGGGGCTGTGACTGTGACTGTGGCGGTGCTTGTGACTGGGGCTGGGGCTGGACTGGTATAGTGACTGCGGCTTTGACTGGGGCTGCGGCTGGACTGGGCCTATGACTAGGGATATGACTGGGGCTGTGACTAGGACTGGGGCCCTGTCAGCGGCTGTGACTGAGGCTGGGGTTGGTGCTGCTGCTCTGACTGGGGCTGTTACTGGGGCTGTGACTGGGGCTGGGGATGGGGCTGTGACTGAGGCTGTGATTGGGGTTGGGACTGGGGCTGGGGCAGTGACTGGGGTTGGGGCTGGGGCTGTGACTGGGGCTGGGTCTGGGGCAGTGACCGGGGCTGTGACTGGGGCTGGGGCTGGGGCAGTGACTGGGGCTGTGATTGGTGCTGTGGCTGTGATGGGGCTGTGATTGGGGCTGTGACTGTGACTGTGGCGGTCCTTGTGACTGGGGCTGGGGCTGGCCTGACCTCTGACTGGGGATATGACTGGGGCTGTGACTAGGACTGGGGCCGTGTCTGCGGCTGTGACTGGGGCTGGGGATGGGGCTGTGACTGGGGCTGTGATTGGGGTTGGGACTGGGGCTGGGGAAGTGACTGGGGTTGGGGCTGGGGCTGTGACTGGTGCTGGGTCTGGGGCAGTGACTGGGGCTGTGACTGGGGCTGGGGCTGGTGCAGTGACTGGGGCTGTGATTGGTGCTGTGGCTGTGATGGGGCTGTGATTGGGGCTGTGACTGTGACTGTGGCGGTGCTTGTGACTGGGGCTGGGGCTGGACTGGGATTGTGACTGTGGCTGTGAATGGGCCTGGGGCTGTGCCTGGGGCTGGGGCTGGGGCATTTGCTGTGACTGAGACTGTGACTGGGGCTGGGACTGTGACTGGGGCTGGGGCTGTGGCTGTGACTGGGGCTGGGGATGGGGCTTCGGCTGTGACTGGGGTTGGGGCTGTGACTGAGGCTGTGACTGGGGCTGGGGATGTGACTGGTGCTGGGGCTGGGGCTGGGGCTGTGCTTGGGGCTGAGGCTGTGCCTGGGGCTGGAGCTGTGGCTGAGACTGGGGCTGGTGCTGTGACTGGGTCTGGGGCTGTGGCTGTGACTGGGGCTCGGGCTGGGGCCGTGCCTGGGGCTGTGACTGGGGCTCGGGCTGGGGCTGTGCCTGGGGCTGTGACTGGGGCTGGGGCTGTGCCTGGGACTGGGGCTGGGGCTGTTGCTGTGACTGAGACTGTGACTGGTGCTGGGGCTGTGGCTGGGACTGTGGCTGGGACTGGATCTGGGGCTGGGGCTCGGGCAGTGACTGGGGCTGGGGCTGTGGCTGTGACTGGGGCTGGGGCTGTGGCTGTTACTGGGGCTGTGGCTGTGACTGGGGCTGGGGCTGGGGCTTCGGCTGTGACTGGGGCTGCGATTGTTGCTGGGGCTGTGACTGGGGCTGTGTCTGGGGCTGGTGCCTTGACTGGGCCTGAGACTGGGGCTGGAGCTGGCGTTGTGACTGGGGTTGGGGCTGCTGTTGTGACTGGGGCTGGTGCTCTGACTGGGGCTGGGGCTGGGACTGGGGCTTTGGCTGTGACTGCGGCTGTGATTGGTGCTGTGGCTGTGATGGGGCTGTGATTGGGGCTGTGACTGTGACTGTGACTGTGCTTGTGACTGGGGCTGGGGCTGGACTGGGATTGTGACTGCGGCTATGACTGGGGCTGCGGCTGGACTGGGCCTATGACTGGGGATGTGACAGGGGCTGTGACTAGGACTGGGGCCGTGTCTGCAGCTGTGACTGAGGCTGGGGTTGGGGCAGCTGCTGTGATTGGGGCTGTGCCTGGGGCTGGAGCTGTGGCTGGGGCTGTGACTGGGGCTGTGTCTGGGGCTGGGGCTGTGCTTGGGGCTGCTGCTGTGACTGGGGCTGGAGCTGGGGCTCTGACTGGGGCTGGGGCTGGGGCTTCGGCTGTGACTGGGGCTGTGATTGGTGCTGTGGCTGTGACTGGGGCAATGACTGGTGCTGGGGCTGTGACTGGGGCTGTGATTGGTGCTGTGGCTGTGACTGGGTCAATGACTGGGGCTGGGGCTGTGACTGGGACTGGGGCTGTGTCTGCGGCTGGAGCTGAGGCTGTGAGAAAGGGCTGGGGCTGGGGCTGCAACTGTGACTGGGGCTGGAGCTCTGACTGGGGCTGGGACTGGGGCTTTGGCTGTGACTGGGGCTATGATTGGTGCTGTGGCTGTGATGGGGCTGTGATTGGGGCTGTGACTGGCGCTGTGACTGGCGCTGTGACTGGTGCTGGGCCTGGGGCTGGGGCTGAGGCTGTGACTAGGGCTGGGGCTGGGGCTGGGGCAGTGACTGTGGCTGAGGCTGTGGCTGTGACTGGGGCTGTGACTGGGGCTGGGGTTGAGGATTCGGCTGTGACTGGGGCTGTGACTGGGGCTGTGACTGCAGCTGGGCCTGGGGCTGCGGTTGAGGCTGTGACTAGAGCTGGGGCTGGGGCTGGGGCAGTGACTGGGGCTGAGGCTGTGGCTGTGACTGGGGCAGTGACTGGGGCAGTGACTGGGGCAGTGACTGGGGCTGTGGCTGGGGCTGTGGCTGGGGCTAGGGCTGCGACTGGGGCTGGGGCTGTGACTGGGTCTGGGGCTTTGGCTGTGACTGGGGCTCGGGCTGGGGCTGTGACTGGCGCTGTGACTGGGCCTGGGGCTGTGCCTGGGGCTGGGGCTGGGGCTGTTGCTGTGACTGAGACTGTGACTGGGGCTGGGGCAGTGGCTGGGACTCTGGCTGGGGCTAGGGCTGGGGCTGGGGCTGGGGCTGGGGCTGTTGCTGTGACTGGGGCTGTGACTGAGGCTGGGGCTATGACTGGGGCTGTGATTGTTGCTGGTGATGTGACTGGGGCTGGGGCTGGGGCTGGTGCCTTGAGTGGGCCTGAGACTGGGGCTGGAGGTTGGGTTGGGGCTGCTGCTTTGACTGGGACTGGAGCTCTGACTGGGGCTGGGGCTGGGACTGGGGCTTTGGCTGTGACTGGGGCTATGATCGGTGCTGTGGCTGTGATGGGGCTGAGGCTGTGACTAGGGCTGGGGCTGGGGCTGAGGCAGTGACTGTGGCTGAGGCTGTGGCTGTGACTGGGGCTGTGACTGGAGCTGGGCCTGGGGCTGGGGCTGAGGCTGTGACTAGGGCTGGGGCTGGGGCTGGGGTACTGACTGGGGCTGGGGCTGTGGCTGTGACTGGGGCTGGGGCTGGGGCTTCGGCTGTGACTGGGGCTGGGGCTGTGGCTGTGACTGGGGCTGGGGCTGTGGCTGTGACTGGGGCTGGGGCTGGGGCTGTGGCTGGGGCTAGGGCTGCGACTGGGGCTGGGGCTGTGACTGGGTCTGGGGCTTTGGCTGTGACTGGGGCTCGGGCTGGGGCTGTGACTGGCGCTGTGACTGGGCCTGGGGCTGTGCCTGGGGCTGGGGCTGGGGCTGGGGCTGGGGCTGTTGCTGTGACTGAGACTGTGACTGGGGCTGGGACAGTGGCTGGGACTCTGGCTGGGGCTGGGGCAGTGACTGGGGCTGTGATTGGTGCTGTGGCTGTGATGGGGCTGTGATTGGGGCTGTGACTGTGACTGTGGCGGTCCTTGTGACTGGGGCTGGGGCTGGCCTGGCCTCTGACTGGGGATATGACTGGGGCTGTGACTAGGACTGGGGCCGTGTCTGCGGCTGTGACTGGGGCTGGGGATGGGGCTGTGACTGGGGCTGTGATTGGGGTTGGGACTGGGGCTGGGGAAGTGACTGGGGTTGGGGCTGGGGCTGTGACTGGTGCTGGGTCTGGGGCAGTGACTGGGGCTGTGACTGGGGCTGGGGCTGGTGCAGTGACTGGGGCTGTGATTGGTGCTGTGGATGTGATGGGGCTGTGATTGGGGCTGTGCCTGTGCCTGTGGCGGTGCTTGTGACTGGGGCTGGGGCTGGACTGGGATTGTGACTGTGGCTGTGAATGGGCCTGGGGCTGTGCCTGGGGCTGGGGCTGGGGCATTTGCTGTGACTGAGACTGTGACTGGGGCTGGGACTGTGGCTGGGACTGTGGCTGGGACTGGGGCTGGGGCTGTGGCTGTGACTGGGGCTGGGGATGGGGCTTCGGCTGTGACTGGGGTTGGGGCTGTGACTGAGGCTGTGACTGGGGCTGGGGATGTGACTGGTGCTGGGGCTGGGGCTGGGGCTGTGCTTGGGGCTGAGGCTGTGCCTGGGGCTGGAGCTGTGGCTGAGACTGGGGCTGGTGCTGTGACTGGGTCTGGGGCTGTGGCTGTGACTGGGGCTGGGGCTGGGGCTGTGCCTGGGGCTGTGACTGGGGCTCGGGCTGGGGCTGTGCCTGGGGCTGTGACTGGGGCTGGGGCTGTGCCTGGGACTGGGGCTGGGGCTGTTGCTGTGACTGAGACTGTGACTGGTGCTGGGGCTGTGGCTGGGACTGTGGCTGGGACTGGATCTGGGGCTGGGGCTCGGGCAGTGACTGGGGCTGGGGCTGTGGCTGTGACTGGGGCTGGGGCTGTGGCTGTTACTGGGGCTGTGGCTGTGACTGGGGCTGGGGCTGGAGCTTCGGCTGTGACTGGGGCTGCGATTGTTGCTGGGGCTGTGACTGGGGCTGTGTCTGGGGCTGGTGCCTTGACTGGGCCTGAGACTGGGGCTGGAGCTGGCGTTGTGACTGGGGTTGGGGCTGCTGTTGTGACTGGGGCTGGTGCTCTGACTGGGGCTGGGGCTGGGACTGGGGCTTTGGCTGTGACTGCGGCTGTGATTGGTGCTGTGGCTGTGATGGGGCTGTGATTGGGGCTGTGACTGTGACTGTGACTGTGCTTGTGACTGGGGCTGGGGCTGGACTGGGATTGTGACTGCGGCTATGACTGGGGCTGCGGCTGGACTGGGCCTATGACTGGGGATGTGACAGGGGCTGTGACTAGGACTGGGGCCGTGTCTGCAGCTGTGACTGAGGCTGGGGTTGGGGCAGCTGCTGTGATTGGGGCTGTGCCTGGGGCTGGAGCTGTGGCTGGGGCTGTGACTGGGGCTGTGTCTGGGGCTGGGGCTGTGCTTGGGGCTGCTGCTGTGACTGGGGCTGGAGCTGGGGCTCTGACTGGGGCTGGGGCTGGGGCTTCGGCTGTGACTGGGGCTGTGATTGGTGCTGTGGCTGTGACTGGGGCTGTGATTGGTGCTGTGGCTGTGACTGGGTCAATGACTGGGGCTGGGGCTGTGACTGGGACTGGGGCTGTGTCTGCGGCTGGAGCTGAGGCTGTGAGAAAGGGCTGGGGCTGGGGCTGCAACTGTGACTGGGGCTGGAGCTCTGACTGGGGCTGGGACTGGGGCTTTGGCTGTGACTGGGGCTATGATTGGTGCTGTGGCTGTGATGGGGCTGTGATTGGGGCTGTGACTGGCGCTGTGACTGGCGCTGTGACTGGTGCTGGGCCTGGGGCTGGGGCTGAGGCTGTGACTAGGGCTGGGGCTGGGGCTGGGGCAGTGACTGTGGCTGAGGCTGTGGCTGTGACTGGGGCTGTGACTGGGGCTGGGGTTGAGGATTCGGCTGTGACTGGGGCTGTGACTGGGGCTGTGACTGCAGCTGGGCCTGGGGCTGCGGTTGAGGCTGTGACTAGAGCTGGGGCTGGGGCTGGGGCAGTGACTGGGGCTGAGGCTGTGGCTGTGACTGGGGCAGTGACTGGGGCAGTGACTGTGTCAGTGACTGGGGCTGTGGCTGGGGCTGTGGCTGGGGCTAGGGCTGCGACTGGGGCTGGGGCTGTGACTGGGTCTGGGGCTTTGGCTGTGACTGGGGCTCGGGCTGGGGCTGTGACTGGCGCTGTGACTGGGCCTGGGGCTGTGCCTGGGGCTGGGGCTGGGGCTGTTGCTGTGACTGGGGCTGTGACTGAGGCTGGGGCTATGACTGGGGCTGTGATTGTTGCTGGTGATGTGACTGGGGCTGGGGCTGGGGCTGGTGCCTTGAGTGGGCCTGAGACTGGGGCTGGAGGTTGGGTTGGGGCTGCTGCTTTTACTGGGACTGGAGTTCTGACTGGGGCTGGGGCTGGGACTGGGGCTTTGGCTGTGACTGGGGCTATGATCGGTGCTGTGGCTGTGATGGGGCTGAGGCTGTGACTAGGGCTGGGGCTGGGGCTGAGGCAGTGACTGTGGCTGAGGCTGTGGCTGTGACTGGGGCTGTGACTGGAGCTGGGCCTGGGGCTGGGACTGAGGCTGTGACTAGGGCTGGGGCTGGGGTACTGACTGGGGCTGGGGCTGTGGCTGTGACTGGGGCTGGGGCTGGGGCTTCGACTGTGACTGGGGCTGGGACAGTGGCTGGGACTCTGGCTGGGGCTGGGGCAGTGACTGGGGCTGTGATTGGTGCTGTGGCTGTGATGGGGCTGTGATTGGGGCTGTGACTGTGACTGTGGCGGTCCTTGTGACTGGGGCTGGGGCTGGCCTGGCCTCTGACTGGGGATATGACTGGGGCTGTGACTAGGACTGGGGCCGTGTCTGCGGCTGTGACTGGGGCTGGGGATGGGGCTGTGACTGGGGCTGTGATTGGGGTTGGGACTGGGGCTGGGGAAGTGACTGGGGTTGGGGCTGGGGCTGTGACTGGTGCTGGGTCTGGGGCAGTGACTGGGGCTGTGACTGGGGCTGGGGCTGGTGCAGTGACTGGGGCTGTGATTGGTGCTGTGGATGTGATGGGGCTGTGATTGGGGCTGTGACTGTGACTGTGGCGGTGCTTGTGACTGGGGCTGGGGCTGGACTGGGATTGTGACTGTGGCTGTGAATGGGCCTGGGGCTGTGCCTGGGGCTGGGGCTGGGGCATTTGCTGTGACTGAGACTGTGACTGGGGCTGGGACTGTGGCTGGGACTGTGGCTGGGACTGGGGCTGGGGCTGTGGCTGTGACTGGGGCTGGGGATGGGGCTTCGGCTGTGACTGGGGTTGGGGCTGTGACTGAGGCTGTGACTGGGGCTGGGGATGTGACTGGTGCTGGGGCTGGGGCTGGGGCTGTGCTTGGGGCTGAGGCTGTGCCTGGGGCTGGAGCTGTGGCTGAGACTGGGGCTGGTGCTGTGACTGGGTCTGGGGCTGTGGCTGTGACTGGGGCTCGGGCTGGGGCTGTGCCTGGGGCTGTGACTGGGGCTCGGGCTGGGGCTGTGCCTGGGGCTGTGACTGGGGCTGGGGCTGTGCCTGGGACTGGGGCTGGGGCTGTTGCTGTGACTGAGACTGTGACTGGTGCTGGGGCTGTGGCTGGGACTGTGGCTGGGACTGGATCTGGGGCTGGGGCTCGGGCAGTGACTGGGGCTGGGGCTGTGGCTGTGACTGGGGCTGGGGCTGTGGCTGTTACTGGGGCTGTGGCTGTGACTGGGGCTGGGGCTGGAGCTTCGGCTGTGACTGGGGCTGCGATTGTTGCTGGGGCTGTGACTGGGGCTGTGTCTGGGGCTGGTGCCTTGACTGGGCCTGAGACTGGGGCTGGAGCTGGCGTTGTGACTGGGGTTGGGGCTGCTGTTGTGACTGGGGCTGGTGCTCTGACTGGGGCTGGGGCTGGGACTGGGGCTTTGGCTGTGACTGCGGCTGTGATTGGTGCTGTGGCTGTGATGGGGCTGTGATTGGGGCTGTGACTGTGACTGTGACTGTGCTTGTGACTGGGGCTGGGGCTGGACTGGGATTGTGACTGCGGCTATGACTGGGGCTGCGGCTGGACTGGGCCTATGACTGGGGATGTGACAGGGGCTGTGACTAGGACTGGGGCCGTGTCTGCAGCTGTGACTGAGGCTGGGGTTGGGGCAGCTGCTGTGATTGGGGCTGTGCCTGGGGCTGGAGCTGTGGCTGGGGCTGTGACTGGGGCTGTGTCTGGGGCTGGGGCTGTGCTTGGGGCTGCTGCTGTGACTGGGGCTGGAGCTGGGGCTCTGACTGGGGCTGGGGCTGGGGCTTCGGCTGTGACTGGGGCTGTGATTGGTGCTGTGGCTGTGACTGGGGCAATGACTGGTGCTGGGGCTGTGACTGGGGCTGTGATTGGTGCTGTGGCTGTGACTGGGTCAATGACTGGGGCTGGGGCTGTGACTGGGACTGGGGCTGTGTCTGCGGCTGGAGCTGAGGCTGTGAGAAAGGGCTGGGGCTGGGGCTGCAACTGTGACTGGGGCTGGAGCTCTGACTGGGGCTGGGACTGGGGCTTTGGCTGTGACTGGGGCTATGATTGGTGCTGTGGCTGTGATGGGGCTGTGATTGGGGCTGTGACTGGCGCTGTGACTGGCGCTGTGACTGGTGCTGGGCCTGGGGCTGGGGCTGAGGCTGTGACTAGGGCTGGGGCTGGGGCTGGGGCAGTGACTGTGGCTGAGGCTGTGGCTGTGACTGGGGCTGTGACTGGGGCTGGGGTTGAGGATTCGGCTGTGACTGGGGCTGTGACTGGGGCTGTGACTGCAGCTGGGCCTGGGGCTGCGGTTGAGGCTGTGACTAGAGCTGGGGCTGGGGCTGGGGCAGTGACTGGGGCTGAGGCTGTGGCTGTGACTGGGGCAGTGACTGGGGCAGTGACTGGGGCAGTGACTGGGGCTGTGGCTGGGGCTGTGGCTGGGGCTAGGGCTGCGACTGGGGCTGGGGCTGTGACTGGGTCTGGGGCTTTGGCTGTGACTGGGGCTCGGGCTGGGGCTGTGACTGGCGCTGTGACTGGGCCTGGGGCTGTGCCTGGGGCTGGGGCTGGGGCTGTTGCTGTGACTGGGGCTGTGACTGAGGCTGGGGCTATGACTGGGGCTGTGATTGTTGCTGGTGATGTGACTGGGGCTGGGGCTGGGGCTGGTGCCTTGAGTGGGCCTGAGACTGGGGCTGGAGGTTGGGTTGGGGCTGCTGCTTTGACTGGGACTGGAGCTCTGACTGGGGCTGGGGCTGGGACTGGGGCTGGGGCTGTGACTGGGGCTATGATCGGTGCTGTGGCTGTGATGGGGCTGAGGCTGTGACTAGGGCTGGGGCTGGGGCTGAGGCAGTGACTATGGCTGAGGCTGTGGCTGTGACTGGGGCTGTGACTGGAGCTGGGCCTGGGGCTGGGGCTTCGGCTGTGACTGGGGCTGGGTCTGTGGCTGTGACTGGGGCTGGGGCTGTGGCTGTGACTGGGGCTGGGGCTGGGGCTGTGGCTGGGGCTAGGGCTGCGACTGGGGCTGGGGCTGTGACTGGGTCTGGGGCTTTGGCTGTGACTGGGGCTCGGGCTGGGGCTGTGACTGGCGCTGTGACTGGGCCTGGGGCTGTGCCTGGGGCTGGGGCTGGGGCTGGGGCTGTTGCTGTGACTGAGACTGTGACTGGGGCTGGGACAGTGGCTGGGACTCTGGCTGGGGCTAGGGCTGGGGCTGGGGCTGTTGCTGTGACTGGGGCTGTGACTGAGGCTGGGGCTATGACTGGGGCTGTGATTGTTGCTGGTGATGTGACTGGGGCTGGGGCTGGGGCTGGTGCCTTGAGTGGGCCTGGACTAGGGCTGGAGGTTGGGTTGGGGCTGCTGCTTTGACTGGGACTGGAGCTCTGACTGGGGCTGGGGCTGGGGCTGGGGCTTTGGCTGTGACTGGGGCTATGATCGGTGCTGTGGCTGTGATGGGGCTGAGGCTGTGACTAGGGCTGGGGCTGGGGTTGAGGCAGTGACTGTGGCTGAGGCTGTGGCTGTGACTGGGGCTGTGACTGGAGCTGGGCCTGGGGCTGGGGCTGAGGCTGTGACTAGGGCTGGGGCTGGGGCTGGGGTACTGACTGGGGCTGGGGCTGTGGCTGTGACTGGGGCTGGGGCTGGGGCTTCGGCTGTGACTGGGGCTGGGGCTGTGGCTGTGACTGGGGCTGGGGCTGTGGCTGTGACTGGGGCTGTGACTGGGGCTGGGGCTGGGGCTTCGGCTGTGACTGGGGCTGCGATTGTTGCTGGGGCTGTTACTGGGGCTGTGACTGGGGCTGTGTCTGGGGCTGGGGCTGTGCTGGGTGCTGAGGCTGTGCCTGGGGCTGGGGCTGGGGGCTGTTGCTGTTACTGAGGCTGTGACTGGGGCCGTGACTGGGGCTGGGGCAGTGACTGGGGCTGGGGCAGTGACTGGGGCTGGGGCAGTGACTGGGGCTGGGGCTGGGACTGTGGCTGGGGCTAGGGCTGTGGCTGGGGCTAGGGCTGTGAGTGGGGCAGGGGCTGTGACTGGGTCTGCGGCTGGGGCTTTGGCTGTGACTGGGGCTTCGGCTGTGACTGGGGCTGGGGCTGGGACTGGGGCTGGGGCTGTGGCTGTGACTGGGGCTGGGGCTGGGGCTTCGGCTGTGACTGGGGCTGTGCCTGGGGCTGTGCCTGGGGCAGGGGCTGTGGGATGTTGCTGTGACTGGGGCTGCGATTGTTGCTGGGGCTGTGACAGGGGCTGGTGCCTTGACTGGGCCTGAGACTGGGGCTGGAGCTGGAGCTGGGGTTGTGACTGGGGTTGGGGCTGCTGCTGTGACTGAGACTGTGACTGAGACTGTGACTGGTGCTGGGGCTGTGGCTGGGACTGTGGCTGGGACTGGATCTGGGGCTGGGGCTCGGGCAGTGACTGGGGTTGGGGCTGTGGCTGTGACTGGGGCTGGGGCTGTGGCTGTTACTGGGGCTGTGGCTGTGACTGGGGCTGGGGCTGGGGCTTCGGCTGTGACTGGGGCTGCGATTGTTGCTGGGGCTGTGACTGGGGCTGTGTCTGGGGCTGGTGCCTTGACTGGGCCTGAGACTGGGGCTGGAGCTGGCGTTGTGACTGGGGTTGGGGCTGCTGTTGTGACTGGGGCTGGTGCTCTGACTGGGGCTGGGGCTGGGACTGGGGCTTTGGCTGTGACTGCGGCTGTGATTGGTGCTGTGGCTGTGATGGGGCTGTGATTGGGGCTGTGACTGTGACTGTGACTGTGCTTGTGACTGGGGCTGGGGCTGGACTGGGATTGTGACTGCGGCTATGACTGGGGCTGCGGCTGGACTGGGCCTATGACTGGGGATGTGACAGGGGCTGTGAATAGGACTGGGGCCGTGTCTGCAGCTGTGACTGAGGCTGGGGTTGGGGCAGCTGCTGTGATTGGGGCTGTGACTGGGGTTGGGATGGGGCTGTGACTGGGGCTGGGGCTGGGGCAGTGACTGGGGTTGGGGCTGTGACTGGGGCTGGGTCTGGGGCAGTGACTGGGGCTGTGACTGGGGCTGGGGCTGGGGCAGTGACTGGGGCTGGGGCGGTGTCTGGGGCTGGGGCGGTGTCTGGGGCTGGGGATGTGATTGGGGCTGGGTCTGGGGCTGTACTTGGGGCTGAGGCTGTGCCTGGGGCTGGAGCTGTGGCTGAGACTGGGGCTGGGGTTGTGCCTGGGGCTGGGGCTGGGGGCTGGGGGCTGTTGCTGTGACTGAGGCTGTGACTGGGGCTGGGGCAGTGACTGGTGCTGGGGCTGAGGCTGTGCCTGGGGCTGCAGCTGTGGCTGAGACTGGGACTGGGGCAGTGACTGGGGCTGGGACTGTGGCTGGGGCTAGGGCTGGTGCTGGGGCTGTGGCTGTGACTGGGGCTGGGGCTGTGACTGGGGCTGTGATTGTAGCTGGGGCTGTGACTGGGGCTGTGTCTGGGGCTGGTGCCTTGAGTGGGCCTGAGACTGGGGCTGGAGCTGGGGTTGGCGCTGCTGTGACTGAGGCTGGAGCTCTGACTGGGGCTGGGGCTGGGACTGGGGCTTTGGCTGTGACTGGGGCTATGATTGGTGCTGTGGCTGTGATGGGGCTGTGATTGGGGCTGTGACAGGCGATGGGACTGTGACTGGGGCTGTGATTGTTGCTGGGGCTGTGAATGGGGCTGTGTCTGGGGCTGGTGCCTTGACTGGCCCTGCGACTGGGTCTGGAGCTGGGGTTGTGACTGGGGTTGGGGCTGCTGCTGTGACTGGGGCTGGAGCTCTGACTGGGGCTGGGGCTGGGACTGGGGCTTCGGCTGTGACTGGGGCTGTGATTGGTGCTGTGGCTGTGGTGGGGCTGGGGCTGGACTGGGATTGCGGTGCTTGTGACTGGGGCTGGGGCTGGACTGGGATTGTGACTGCGGCTGTGACTGGGGCTGCGGCTGGACTGGGCCTATGACTGGGGATGTGACTGGGGCTGTGACTAGGACTGGGTCCGTGTCTGCGGCTGTGACTGAGGCTGGGGTTGGGGCTGCTGCTGTGACTGGGGCTTTTGCTGTGGCTGAGACTGGGGCTGTGGATGGGGCTGTGACTGGGGCTGTGATTGGGGTTGGGACTGGGGCTGGGGCAGTGACTGGGGCTGGGGCTGGGGCAGTGACTGGGGCTGTGGATGTGACTGGGGTTGGGGCTGTGACTGAGGCTGTGACTGGGGCTGGGGCAGTGACTGGGGCTGGGGCAGTGACTGGGGCTGTGGCTGGGGCTGTGGCTGGGGCTAGGGCTGTGACTGGGGCTAGGGCTGTGACTGGGGCTGGGGCTGTGACTGGGTCTGGGGCTGTGGCTGTGACTGGGGCTCGGGCTGGGGCTGTGACTGGCGCTGTGACTGGGCCTGGGGCTGTGACTAGGGCTGTGCCTGGGGCTGGGGCTGGGGCTGTTGCTGTGACTGGGGCTGTGAATGTGACTGTGAATGTGGCACTGACTGTGACTGGGGTCAGGGCTGTGACTGGGGCTATGACTGCGGCTCTGACTAGGGCTGGGGCTGGGATGGGGACTGTGTCTGGGGTTGGGGATGGGGCTGTAACTGGGGCTGGGGCTAACACTAGGGTTCTGATTGGGACTGGAGCTGTGACTTTGACTGGGGCTGAGATTGGGGCTGAGGCTGGGGTTGGGGCTGGGGCTGATGCTGGAGTTGGGGCTGGTGCTGTGACTGTGACTGTGACTGGGGCTGGGTCTGGACCTGGGGCCATGACTGGGGATGGGGCTGGGGCTATAACTGGGGCTGTGACTGGATCTGGGTCTTTGACTGGGGCTGACTGGGTCTGGGACTGAGGCTGGAGCTGTGACTAAGGCTGTGACTGGGACTGGAGCTTTGACTTTGACTGGAGCTGGCCTGGGGCTGGGGCTGATGCTGGGGCTGGTGCTGGAGTTGGGGCTGGGGCTGTGACTGTGACTGGGGCTGGGTCTGCGTCTGGGCCTGGGGCTGGGGCTGTGGCTGCGACTGGGGTTGTGACTGGGTCTGGGGCTTTGATTGGGGCTGACTGTGTCTGGGGCTGGGGCTGTAACTGGGGCTGGGGCTAACACTAGGGCTCTAACTGGGACTGGAGCTGTGACTTTGACTGGGGCTGAGATTGGGGCTGAGGCTGGGGCTGGAGCAGGGGCTGGAACCGGGGCTGGACTGGGGCTACGGCTGTGACTGGGGCAATGACTGGGGATGTGACTGGGGCTAGGGCTGTGACTGGGGCAATGACTGGGGATGTGACTTGGGCTAGGGCTGTGACTGGGGCTGTAACTGGGGCTGGGGATGAGGTTGTGACTAGGGCTGGGGCTGGGGCTGGGGCAGTGACTGTGGCTGAGGCTATGGCTGTGACTGGGGCTGTGACTGGAGCTGGGCCTGGGGCTGGGGCTGAGGCTGTGACTAGGGCTGGGGCTGGGGCTGGGGGCTGGGGCTGTGGCTGTGACTGGGGCTGTGACTGGGGCTGGGGCTTCGGCTGTGACTGGGGCTGGGGCTGTGGCTGTGACTGGGGCTGTGACTGGGGCTGGGGCTGGGGCTTCGGCTGTGACTGGGGCTGCGATTGTTGCTGGGGCTGTTACTGGGGCTGTGACTGGGGCTGTGTCTGGGGCTGGGGCTGTGCTGGGTGCTGAGGCTGTGCCTGGGGCTGGGGCTGGGGGCTGTTGCTGTTACTGAGGCTGTGACTGGGGCCGTGACTGGGGCTGGGGCAGTGACTGGGGCTGGGGCAGTGACTGGGGCTGGGGCAGTGACTGGGGCTGGGGCTGGGACTGTGGCTGGGGCTAGGGCTGTGGCTGGGGCTAGGGCTGTGAGTGGGGCAGGGGCTGTGACTGGGTCTGCGGCTGGGGCTTTGGCTGTGACTGGGGCTTCGGCTGTGACTGGGGCTGGGGCTGGGACTGGGGCTGGGGCTGTGGCTGTGACTGGGGCTGGGGCTGGGGCTTCGGCTGTGACTGGGGCTGTGCCTGGGGCTGTGCCTGGGGCAGGGGCTGTGGGATGTTGCTGTGACTGGGGCTGCGATTGTTGCTGGGGCTGTGACAGGGGCTGGTGCCTTGACTGGGCCTGAGACTGGGGCTGGAGCTGGAGCTGGGGTTGTGACTGGGGTTGGGGCTGCTGCTGTGACTGAGACTGTGACTGAGACTGTGACTGGTGCTGGGGCTGTGGCTGGGACTGTGGCTGGGACTGGATCTGGGGCTGGGGCTCGGGCAGTGACTGGGGTTGGGGCTGTGGCTGTGACTGGGGCTGGGGCTGTGGCTGTTACTGGGGCTGTGGCTGTGACTGGGGCTGGGGCTGGGGCTTCGGCTGTGACTGGGGCTGCGATTGTTGCTGGGGCTGTGACTGGGGCTGTGTCTGGGGCTGGTGCCTTGACTGGGCCTGAGACTGGGGCTGGAGCTGGCGTTGTGACTGGGGTTGGGGCTGCTGTTGTGACTGGGGCTGGTGCTCTGACTGGGGCTGGGGCTGGGACTGGGGCTTTGGCTGTGACTGCGGCTGTGATTGGTGCTGTGGCTGTGATGGGGCTGTGATTGGGGCTGTGACTGTGACTGTGACTGTGCTTGTGACTGGGGCTGGGGCTGGACTGGGATTGTGACTGCGGCTATGACTGGGGCTGCGGCTGGACTGGGCCTATGACTGGGGATGTGACAGGGGCTGTGAATAGGACTGGGGCCGTGTCTGCAGCTGTGACTGAGGCTGGGGTTGGGGCAGCTGCTGTGATTGGGGCTGTGACTGGGGTTGGGATGGGGCTGTGACTGGGGCTGGGGCTGGGGCAGTGACTGGGGTTGGGGCTGTGACTGGGGCTGGGTCTGGGGCAGTGACTGGGGCTGTGACTGGGGCTGGGGCTGGGGCAGTGACTGGGGCTGGGGCGGTGTCTGGGGCTGGGGCGGTGTCTGGGGCTGGGGATGTGATTGGGGCTGGGTCTGGGGCTGTACTTGGGGCTGAGGCTGTGCCTGGGGCTGGAGCTGTGGCTGAGACTGGGGCTGGGGTTGTGCCTGGGGCTGGGGCTGGGGGCTGGGGGCTGTTGCTGTGACTGAGGCTGTGACTGGGGCTGGGGCAGTGACTGGTGCTGGGGCTGAGGCTGTGCCTGGGGCTGCAGCTGTGGCTGAGACTGGGGCTGGGGCAGTGACTGGGGCTGGGACTGTGGCTGGGGCTAGGGCTGGTGCTGGGGCTGTGGCTGTGACTGGGGCTGGGGCTGTGACTGGGGCTGTGATTGTAGCTGGGGCTGTGACTGGGGCTGTGTCTGGGGCTGGTGCCTTGAGTGGGCCTGAGACTGGGGCTGGAGCTGGGGTTGGCGCTGCTGTGACTGAGGCTGGAGCTCTGACTGGGGCTGGGGCTGGGACTGGGGCTTTGGCTGTGACTGGGGCTATGATTGGTGCTGTGGCTGTGATGGGGCTGTGATTGGGGCTGTGACAGGCGATGGGACTGTGACTGGGGCTGTGATTGTTGCTGGGGCTGTGAATGGGGCTGTGTCTGGGGCTGGTGCCTTGACTGGCCCTGCGACTGGGTCTGGAGCTGGGGTTGTGACTGGGGTTGGGGCTGCTGCTGTGACTGGGGCTGGAGCTCTGACTGGGGCTGGGGCTGGGACTGGGGCTTCGGCTGTGACTGGGGCTGTGATTGGTGCTGTGGCTGTGGTGGGGCTGGGGCTGGACTGGGATTGCGGTGCTTGTGACTGGGGCTGGGGCTGGACTGGGATTGTGACTGCGGCTGTGACTGGGGCTGCGGCTGGACTGGGCCTATGACTGGGGATGTGACTGGGGCTGTGACTAGGACTGGGTCCGTGTCTGCGGCTGTGACTGAGGCTGGGGTTGGGGCTGCTGCTGTGACTGGGGCTTTTGCTGTGGCTGAGACTGGGGCTGTGGATGGGGCTGTGACTGGGGCTGTGATTGGGGTTGGGACTGGGGCTGGGGCAGTGACTGGGGCTGGGGCTGGGGCAGTGACTGGGGCTGTGGATGTGACTGGGGTTGGGGCTGTGACTGAGGCTGTGACTGGGGCTGGGGCAGTGACTGGGGCTGGGGCAGTGACTGGGGCTGTGGCTGGGGCTGTGGCTGGGGCTAGGGCTGTGACTGGGGCTAGGGCTGTGACTGGGGCTGGGGCTGTGACTGGGTCTGGGGCTGTGGCTGTGACTGGGGCTCGGGCTGGGGCTGTGACTGGCGCTGTGACTGGGCCTGGGGCTGTGACTAGGGCTGTGCCTGGGGCTGGGGCTGGGGCTGTTGCTGTGACTGGGGCTGTGAATGTGACTGTGAATGTGGCACTGACTGTGACTGGGGTCAGGGCTGTGACTGGGGCTATGACTGCGGCTCTGACTAGGGCTGGGGCTGGGATGGGGACTGTGTCTGGGGTTGGGGATGGGGCTGTAACTGGGGCTGGGGCTAACACTAGGGTTCTGATTGGGACTGGAGCTGTGACTTTGACTGGGGCTGAGATTGGGGCTGAGGCTGGGGTTGGGGCTGGGGCTGATGCTGGAGTTGGGGCTGGTGCTGTGACTGTGACTGTGACTGGGGCTGGGTCTGGACCTGGGGCCATGACTGGGGATGGGGCTGGGGCTATAACTGGGGCTGTGACTGGATCTGGGTCTTTGACTGGGGCTGACTGGGTCTGGGACTGAGGCTGGAGCTGTGACTAAGGCTGTGACTGGGACTGGAGCTTTGACTTTGACTGGAGCTGGCCTGGGGCTGGGGCTGATGCTGGGGCTGGTGCTGGAGTTGGGGCTGGGGCTGTGACTGTGACTGGGGCTGGGTCTGCGTCTGGGCCTGGGGCTGGGGCTGTGGCTGCGACTGGGGTTGTGACTGGGTCTGGGGCTTTGATTGGGGCTGACTGTGTCTGGGGCTGGGGCTGTAACTGGGGCTGGGGCTAACACTAGGGCTCTAACTGGGACTGGAGCTGTGACTTTGACTGGGGCTGAGATTGGGGCTGAGGCTGGGGCTGGAGCAGGGGCTGGAACCGGGGCTGGACTGGGGCTACGGCTGTGACTGGGGCAATGACTGGGGATGTGACTGGGGCTAGGGCTGTGACTGGGGCAATGACTGGGGATGTGACTTGGGCTAGGGCTGTGACTGGGGCTGTAACTGGGGCTGGGGATGAGGTTGTGACTAGGGCTGGGGCTGGGGCTGGGGCAGTGACTGTGGCTGAGGCTATGGCTGTGACTGGGGCTGTGACTGGAGCTGGGCCTGGGGCTGGGGCTGAGGCTGTGACTAGGGCTGGGGCTGGGGCTGGGGTACTGACTGGGGCTGTGACTGGGGCTGGGGCTGGGGCTTCGGCTGTGACTGGGGCTGGGGCTGTGGCTGTGACTGGGGCTGTGACTAGGGCTGGGGCTGGGGCTTCGGCTGTGACTGGGGCTGCGATTGTTGCTGGGGCTGTTACTGGGGCTGTGACTGGGGCTGTGTCTGGGGCTGGGGCTGTGCTGGGTGCTGAGGCTGTGCCTGAGGCTGGGGCTGGGGGCTGTTGCTGTTACTGAGGCTGTGACTGGGGCTATGACTGGGGCTGGGGCAGTGACTGGGGATGGGGCTGGGACTGTGGCTGGGGCTAGGGCTGTGATTGGGGCTGGGGCTGTGACTGGGTCTGGGGCTATGGCTGTGACTGGGGCAGGGGCTGTGGCTGGGGCTGTGACTGGGGCTGGGGCTGGGGCTTCGGCTGTGACTGGGGCTGTGCCTGGGGCAGGGGCTGTGGGATGTTGCTGTGACTGGGGCTGCGATTGTTGCTGGGGCTGTTACTGGGGCTGTGACTGGGTCTGTGTCTGGGGCTGGTGCCTTGACTGGGCCTGAGACTGGGACTGGAGCTGGAGCTGGGGTTGTGACTGGGGTTGAGGCTGCTGCTGTGACTGGGGCTGGAGCTCTGACTGGGGCTGGGTCTGGGACTGGGGCTTTGGCTGTGACTGGGGCTATGATCGGTGCTGTGGCTGTGATGGGGCTGTGATTGGGGCTGTGACTGTGACTGTGGCGGTGCTTGTGACTGGGGCTGGGGCTGGACTGGGATTGTGACTGCGGCTGTGACTGGGGCTGCGGCTCGACTGGCCTATGACTGGGGATATGACTGGGGCTGTGACTGGGGCTGGGGATGGGGCTGTGACTGGGGCTGTGATTGGGGTTGGGACTGGGGCTGGAGCAGTGACTGGGGTTGGGGCTGGGGCTGTGACTGGGGCTGGGGCTGGGGCAGTGACTGGGGCTGTTGATGTGACTGGGGTTGGGGCTGTGACTGAGGCTGTGACTGTGGCTGGGGCAGTGTCTGCGGCTGGTAATGTGACTGGGGCTGGGTCTGGGGCTGTACTTGGGGCTGAGGCTGTGCCTGGGGCTGCAGCTGTGGCTGAGACTGGGGCTGGGTCTGTGACTGGGGCTGGGGCTGTGCCTGGGGCTGGGTCTGGGGCTGGGGGCTGTTGCTGTGACTGAGGCTGTGACTGGGACTGTGACTGGGGCTGGGGCTGTGACTGGGGCTGGGGCTGGGGGCTGTTGCTGTGACTGAGGCTGTGACTGGGACTGTGACTGGGGCTGGGGCAGTGACTGGGGCTGTGGCTGGGGCTGTGGCTGGGGCTGGGGCTGGGGCTGTGACTGGGTCTGGGGCTGTGGCTGTGACTGGGGCTCGGGCTGGGGCTGTGACTGGCGCTGTGACTGGGCCTGGGGCTGTGTCTGGGGCTGGGGCTGGGGCTGTTGCTGTGACTGAGACTGTGACTGGGGCTGGGGCTGGGGCAGTGACTGGGGCTGTGGATGTGACTGGGGTTGGGGCTGTGACTGAGGCTGTGACTGGGGCTGGGGCAGTGACTGGGGCTGGGGCAGTGTCTGGGGCTGGTAATGTGACTGGGGCTGGGTCTGGGGCAGTGTCTGGGGCTGGTAATGTGACTGGGGCTGGGTCTGGGGCTGTACTTGGGGCTGAGGCTGTGCCTGGGGCTGCAGCTGTGGCTGAGACTGGGGCTGGGTCTGTGACTGGGGCTGGGGCTGTGCCTGGGGCTGGGGCTGGGGCTGGGGGCTGTTGCTGTGACTGAGGCTGTGACTGGGACTGTGACTGGGGCTGGGGCTGTGACTGGGGCTGGGGCTGGGGCTGGGGGCTGTTGCTGTGACTGAGGCTGTGACTGGGACTGTGACTGGGGCTGGGGCAGTGACTGGGGCTGTGGCTGGGGCTCGGGCTGGGGCTGTGACTGGCGCTGTGACTGGGCCTGGGGCTGTGTCTGGGGCTGTGTCTGGGGCTGTTGCTGTGACTGAGACTGTGACTGGGGCTGGGGCTGGGGCAGTGACTGGGGCTGTGGATGTGACTGGGGTTGGGGCTGTAACTGAGGCAGTGACTGGGACTGGGGCAGTGTCTGGGGCTGGTAATGTGACTGGGGCTGGGTCTGGGGCAGTGTCTGGGGCTGGTAATGTGACTGGGGCTGGGTCTGGGGCTGTACTTGGGGCTGAGGCTGTGCCTGGGGCTGCAGCTGTGGCTGAGACTGGGGCTGGGGCAGTGACTGGGGCTGGGACTGTGGCTGGGGCTAGGGCTGGGGCTGGGGCTGGGGCTGTGATTGTTGCTGGGGCTGTGACTGGGGCTGTGTCTGGGACTGGTGCCTTGACTGGGCCTGAGACTGGGGCTGGAGCTGGAGCTGGGGTTGTGACTGGGGTTGGGGCTGCTGCTGTGACTGGGGCTGGAGCTCTGACTGGGGCTGGGGCTGGTACTGGGGCTTGGGCTGTGACTGGGGCTGTGATTGGTGCTGTGGTTGTGAATGGGGCTGTGATTGGGGCTGTGACTGCGACTGTGATTGTGACTGGGGCTGGGGCTGGACTGGGATTGTGACTGTGGCTGTGACTGGGGCTGCGGCTGGACTGGGGATGTGACTAGGGCTGTGACTGAGGCTGGGGTTGGGGCTGCTGCTTTGACTGGGGCTGCAGCTGTGTCTGGGACTGTAGCATTAGGATTAGGGTTAGGCTGGGTTTGGGGCTGGGTTTGGGGCTGGGTCTAGGCTGGGTCTGGGTCTGGGTCTGGGACTGTGGCTGGGCCTGTGAATGGGGCTGGAGCTGGGGCTGGGTCTGGGACTGTGGCTGGGCCTGTGAATGGGGCTGGGGCAGTGACTGGGGCTTGGGCAGTGACTGGGGCTTGGGCAGTGACTGGGGCTGGGGCTGGGGCAGTGACTGGGGCTGGGGCTGTGACTGAGGCTGTGACTGGGGCTGGGGCAGTGACTGGGGCTGGGGCTGTGTCTGGGGCGAAATAAGCGACTAGGGCTGGGGCTGTGACTGCGGCTGGGGCTGGGGCAGTGACTGGGGCTGGGGTTGGGGCTGTGTCTGGGGCTAGGGATGTGACTGGGGCTGGGGCTGGGGCTGGGGCTGGGGCTGGGGCTGGGGCTGTGGCTGTGACTGCGGCTGGGGCTGGGGCAGTGCCTGGGGCTGGGAGTGGGGATTGATCTGGGTCTATAGCTGGGGCTGGGTCTGTGACTGTGGCTGGGTCTGTGAATGGGGCTGCAGCTGGGGCTGTGGTTGCGGCCGGTGCTGGAACTGTGGTTGGTGCTGGTGCTGTGACTGGGGCTAGGGCTGGGGCTGGGGCAGTGACTGAGGCTGGGTCTGTGACTGGGGCTGGGGCTGGGGCTGGGGCTGGGGCTGTGGCTGTGGCTGTGACTGAGGCTGGGGCTGTGACTGGGGCTGGGGCTGGGGCTGGGGCTGGAGCTGGGGCTGGGGCAGTGACTGAGGCTGGGTCTGTGACTGGGGCTGGGGCTAGGGCTGTGGCTGTGACTGAGGCTGGGGCTGTGACTGTGGCTGTGACTGGGGTTGAGGCTTCGGCTGTGACTGGGGCTACGATAGGTGCTGGGGCTGTGACTGGGGCTGTGACTGGGGCTGTGACTGGAGCTGGGCTTGGGGCTGGGGCTGAGGCTGAGGCTGGGGCTGAGGCTGTGGTCGCAGCTGCTGTTGGGACTGGGGTTGGGACTGGGGCTGGGACTGGGGCTGTGACTTGGGTTGGGGCTGAGACTTCGGCTGAGACTGGAGCTGGGCCTGGGGCTTGGGCTGTGACTGGGGCTGTTGTTGGGGCTGTGACTGGGGCTGCGGCTGAGGCTTCGGCTGTGACTGGAGCTATCCTGGGGCTGGGAATGGGACTGGGTCTGGGGCTGGGGCTGATGCTGATGCTGGTGCTGGAGTTGGGGCTGCGGCTGTGACTGGGGCTGGGGCTGTGTCTGCGTCTGGGCCTGGGGCTGGGGCTGTGTCTGCGTCTGGGCCTGGTGCTGAGGCTGTGGCTGTAACTGGGGTTGTGACTGGGTCTGGAGCTTTGACTTGGGCTGACTGTGTCTGGGGCTTGGGCTGTGACTGGGGCTGGGGCTAACACTAGGGCTCTGACTGGGACTGGAGCTGTGACTGTGTCTGGGGCTGGGATGGGGACTGTGTCTGGGGTTGGGGCTGGGGCTGTGACTGGGGCTGGGGCTAACACTAGGGCTCTGACTGGGACTGGAGCTGTGACTTTGGCTGGGGCTGGGGCTGTGATGGGGCTGGGGATGTGATAGGGGCTGGGACCGGGTCTGCGGCTGTGACTGAGGCTGGGGCTGGGGCTGTGACTGGGGCTGGGGCTGAGGCTGCTGCTGTGACTGGGGCTGAAGTTGGGGCAGTGACTGGGGCTGGAGCTGTGATTGGGGCTGTGACTGGGGCTGGGGCTGTGATTGGGGATGTGACTGGGCCTGGGGCTGGGTCAGGGGCTGGGGCTGGGGCTGGGGCTGTGACTGGGTCAGGGGCTGGGGCTGGGGCTGGGGCTGTGACTGGGTCTGGGGCTGGGGCTTTAACTGTCACTTGGGCTGTGATTGGTGCTGGGGCTGTGACTGGGGCCGGGTCTGGGTCTGGAGCTGGGGCTGGGTCTGGAACTGGGTCTGGAACTGGGGCTGGGTGTTGGACTGTGGCTGAGGCTGTGACTGGGGCAGAAGCTGGGGCTGCGACTGGGACTGGGGCTGGGAATGGGGCTGGGACTGGGGCAGGAATGGGGCTGGGGCTGGGGCTGACTGCGGCTGGGGCTGGGGCTGGGGCTGGGGCTGGGGCTGGGGCTGATGCTGGAGTTGGGGCTGGTGCTGTGACTGTTACTGTCTCTGTAACTGGGGCTGGGTTGGGACCTGGGGCCATGACTGGGGATGGGGCTGGGGCTATAACTGGGGCTGTGACTGGATCTGGGTCTTTGACTGGGGCTGACTGGGTCTGGGACTGGGGCTGGAGCTGTGACTAAGGCTGTGACTGGGACTGGAGCTTTGACTTTGACTGGAGCTGGCCTGGGGCTGGGGCTGATGCTGGGGCTGGTGCTGGAGTTGGGGCTGGGGCTGTGACTGTGACTGGGGCTGGGTCTGCGTCTGGGCCTGGGGCTGGGGCTGTGGCTGCGACTGGGGTTGTGACTGGGTCTGGGGCTTTGATTGGGGCTGACTGTGTCTGGGGCTGGGGCTGTAACTGGGGCTGGGGCTAACACTAGGGCTCTGACTGGGACTGGAGCTGTGACTTTGGCTGGGACTGGGGCTGTGACTGGGGCTGGGGTTGTAACTGGGGCTGGGGCTAACACTAGGGCTCTGACTGGGACTGGAGCTGTGACTTTGACTGGGGCTGAGGCTGGGGCTGAGGCTGGGGCTGGAGCAGGGGCTGGAACCGGGGCTGGACTGGGGCTACGGCTGTGACTGGGGCAATGACTGGGGATGTGACTGGGGCTAGGGCTGTGACTGGGGCAATGACTGGGGATGTGACTGGGGCTAGGGCTGTGACTGGGGCTGTAACTGGGGCTTGGGATGGGGCTGAGGCCGGGACTGCGGCTGGAGCTGAGGCTGTGACTGGGGCTGGAGCTGAGGCTGTGACTGGGGCTGGGGCTGTGGCTGTGATTGGGGATGTGACTGGGGCTGGAGCTGGGGTTGTGGTTGGGGCTGTGACTGTGACAGGGGCTGGGTCTGGGGCTGGGGCTGTGAGAGGGTCTGGGCCTGGGGCTGCAGCTGTAACTGGGGCTGGAGCTGGGAATGTGACTGGGGCTGGTTCTGGGGCTGGGAGTGGGTCTGGGTCTGGGTCTGGTGCCGTGACTGGGTGAGACTGGGGCTGGGGCTGGAGCTGGGGCTGAGGCTGGGGCTGAGACTCGGTCTGGGGCTGTGACTGGGGTTGAGTATGGGACTGGGGCTATGACTGGGGCCGGGGCTGCGGCTGTGACTGGGGCTGGAGCTGGGGCTGGGGCTGGGGCTGGGGCTGTGACTGGGGCTGGAGCTGTGTCTGGGGCTGTGACTGTGACTGTGGCTATGACTGTGACTGGGGCCAGGGCTGGACTGGGGCTGGGGCTGTTGCTGAGGCTGTGATTGGGTCTGGGGCTATGGATGTGGCTGGTGCTGGGACTGTGACTGTGACTGGGGCAGGGGCTGTGATGGGGCTGGGGCTGTGACTGGGGCTGGGGCTGTGACTGATGCTGGAGCTGGGGCTGTGACTGGGGCTGGGGCTGTGACTGGGGCTGGGGCTGGGGCTGCGACTGATGCTGGAGCTGGGGCTGCGACTGGGCCTGGGGCTGTGTCTGCGTCTGGGCCTGGGGCTGGGGCTGTGTCTGCATCTGGGCCTGGTGCTGGGGCAGTGGCTGCGACTGGGGTTGTGACTGGGTCTGGGGCTTTGACTGGGGCTGACTGTGTCTGGGGCTTGGGCTGTGACTGGGGCTGGGGCTAACACTAGGGCTCTGACTGGGACTGGAGCTGTGACTTTGGCTGGGACTGGGGCTGTGACTGGGGCCAGGGCTGGACTGGGGCAATGACTGGGGATGTGACTGGGGTGAGGGCTGTGACTGGGGCTGTAACTGGGGCTGGGGATGTGATAGGGGCTGGGACCGGGTCTGCGGCTGTGACTGAGGCTGGGGCTGGGGCTGTGACTGGGGCTGGGGCTGAGGCTGCTGCTGTGACTGGGGCTGAAGTTGGGGCAGTGACTGGGGCTGGAGCTGTGATTGGGGCTGTGACTGGGGCTGGGGCTGTGATTGGGGATGTGACTGGGCCTGGGGCTGGGTCAGGGGCTGGGGCTGGGGCTGGGGCTGTGACTGGGTCAGGGGCTGGGGCTGGGGCTGGGGCTGTGACTGGGTCTAGGGCTGGGGCTTTAACTGTCACTTGGGCTGTGATTGGTGCTGGGGCTGTGACTGGGGCCGGGTCTGGGTCTGGAGCTGGGGCTGGGTCTGGAACTGGGTCTGGAACTGGGGCTGGGTGTGGGACTGTGGCTGAGGCTGTGACTGGGGCAGAAGCTGGGGCTGCGACTGGGACTGGGGCTGGGAATGGGGCTGGGGCTGGGGCTGACTGCGGCTGGGGCTGGGGCTGGGGCTGGGGCTGGGGCTGGGGCTGATGCTGGAGTTGGGGCTGGTGCTGTGACTGTTACTGTCTCTGTAACTGGGGCTGGGTTGGGACCTGGGGCCATGACTGGGGATGGGGCTGGGGCTATAACTGGGGCTGTGACTGGATCTGGGTCTTTGACTGGGTCTGGGACTGGGTCTGGGACTGGGGCTGGAGCTGTGACTAAGGCTGTGACTGGGACTGGAGCTTTGACTTTGACTGGAGCTGGCCTGGGGCTGGGGCTGATGCTGGGGCTGGTGCTGGAGTTGGGGCTGGGGCTGTGACTGTGACTGGGCCTGGGTCTGCGTCTGGGCCTGGGGCTGGGGCTGTGGCTGCGACTGGGGTTGTGACTGGGTCTGGGGCTTTGATTGGGGCTGACTGTGTCTGGGGCTGGGGCTGTAACTGGGGCTGGGGCTAACACTAGGGCTCTGACTGGGACTGGAGCTGTGACTTTGGCTGGGACTGAGGCTGTGACTGGGGCTGGGGTTGTAACTGGGGCTGGGGCTAACACTAGGGCTCTGACTGGGACTGCAGCTGTGACTTTGACTGGGGCTGAGATTGGGGCTGAGGCTGGGGCTGGAGCAGGGGCTGGAACCGGGGCTGGACTGGGGCTATGGCTGTGACTGGGGCAATGACTGGGGATGTGACTGGGGCTAGGGCTGTGACTGGGGCAATGACTGGGGATGTGACTGGGGCTAGGGCTGTGACTGGGGCTGTAACTGGGGCTTGGGATGGGGCTGAGGCCGGGACTGCGGCTGGAGCTGAGGCTGTGACTGGGGCTGGGGCTGTGGCTGTGATTGGGGATGTGACTGGGGCTGGAGCTGTGTCTGGGGCTGGAGCTTGGGTTGTGGTTGGGGCTGTGACTGTGACTGGGGCTGGGTCTGAGGCTGGGGCTGCGGCTGGGGCTGTGAGAGGGTCTGGGTCTGAGTCTGGGGCTGCAGCTGGAGCAATGACTGGGGCTGGGGCTGTGTCTGGGGCTGGTGCCGTGACTGGGTGAGACTGGTGCTGGGGCTGGGGCTGGAGCTGGGGCTGGGGCTGTGATGGGGCTGGGGCTGGGGCTGGGGCTGTGATGTGGCTGGAGCTGAGGCTGTGACTGGGGCTGTGGCTGTGATTGGGGATGTGACTGGGGCTAGAGCTGTGTCTGGGGCTGGAGCTTGGGTTGTGGTTGGGGCTGTGACTGTGACTGGGGCTGGGTCTGGGGCTGGGGCTGCGGCTGGGGCTGTGAGAGGGTCTGGGTCTGAGTCTGGGGCTGCAGCTGGAGCAATGACTGGGGCTGGGGCTGTGTCTGGGGCTGGTGCCGTGACTGGGTGAGACTGGTGCTGGGGCTGGGGCTGGGGCTGGAGCTGGGGCTGGGGCTGGGGCTGGGGCTGGGGCTGTGATGGGGCTGGAGCTGAGGCTGTGACTGGGGCTGTGGCTGTGATTGGGGATGTGACTGGGGCTGGAGCTGTGTCTGGGGCTGGAGCTTGGGTTGTGGTTGGGGCTGTGACTGTGACTGGGGCTGGGTCTGGGGCCGGGGCTGGGGCTGGGGCTGTGAGAGGGTCTGGGGCTGGGGCTGCAGCTGTAACTGGGGCTGGAGCTGGGGATGAGACTGGGGCTCGGGCTGTAACTGGGACTGGGGCTGTGACTGGTGCTGGAGCTGAGGCTGTGACTGGGGCTGGAGCTGAGGCTGTGACTTGGGCTGTGGCTGTGATTGGGGATGTGACTGGGGCTCGGGCTGTGGCTGTGATTGGGGATGTGACTGGGGCTGGAGCTGGGGTTGTGGTTGGGGCTGTGACTGTGACAGGGGCTGGGTCTGGGGCTGGGGCTGTGAGAGGGTCTGGGGCTGGGGCTGCAGCTGTAACTGGGGCTGGAGCTGGGGATGAGACTGGGGCTCGGGCTGTAACTGGGGCTGGGGCTGTGACTGGTGCTGCAGCTGTTTCTGGGGCTGGGAATGTGACTGGGGCTGGGTCTGGGGCTGGAAGTGGGTCTGGGTCTGGGTCTGGGGCTGCAGCTGGAGCAATGACTGGGGCTATGACTGGGGCTGAGGCTGGGGCTTTGTCTGGGGCTGGTGCCGTGACTGGGTGAGACTGGGGCTGGGGCTGGGGCTGGAGCTGGGGCTGAGGCTCGGGATGAGACTGGGGCTAGGGTTATGACTGGGGCCGGGGCTGTGGCTGTGACTGGGGCTGGGGCTGGGGCTAGGGCTGTGACTGGGGCTGGAGCTGGGGCTGTGACTGGGGCTGGGGCTGGGGCTGGGGCTGTGACTGGGGCTGGAGCTGTGTCTGGGGCTGTGACTGTGACTGTGGCTGTGACTGTGACTGGAGCCAGGGCTGGACTGGGGCTGGGGCTGTGTCTGGGGCTGTTGCTGGGGCTGTGACTGGTGCTGGGGCTGTGACTGGGGCTGGGTCTGGGTCTGGAGCTGGAGCTGGGTCTGGGACTGGGTCTGAGTGTGGGACTGTGGCTGGGTGTGGGACTGTGGCTGGGTGTGGGACTGTGGCTGGGTGTGGGGCTGTGACTGGGGCTGGGGCTGTGACTGGGGCTGGGGCTGTGACTGGGGCTGGGGCTGTGACTGGGGCTGGGGCTGGGGCTGTGACTGGGGCTGGAGCTGGGGCTGTGACTGGGGCTGGGGCTGTGACTGGTGCTGGAGCTATGTCTGGGGCTGTGACTGTGACTGTGACTGTGGCTCTGACTGTGACTGGGGTCTGGGGCTGGACTGGGGCTGGTGCCGTGACTGGGTGAGACTGGGGCTGTGACTGGGGCTGGAGCTGGGGCTGTGACTGGGGCTGGGGCTGGGGCTGGGGCTGTGACTGTGACTGTGGCTGTGACTGTGACTGGGGCCAGGGATGGACTGGGGCTGGGGCTGTGACTGGGGCTGTTGCTGGGGCTGTGACTGGTGCTGGGGCTGTGACTGGGGCTGGGTCTGGGTCTGGAGCTGGAGCTGGGTCTGGGACTGGGTCTGAGTGTGGGGCTGTGGCTGGGTGTGGGGCTGTGGCTGGGTGTGGGACTGTGGCTGGGTGTGGGACTGTGGCTGGGTGTGGGACTGTGGCTGGGGCTGTGACTGGGTCTGGGGCTATGGATGTGGCTGGGGCTTGGACTGTGACTGGGGCTGGGGCTAGGGCTGTGACTGTGACTGTGTCTGTGACTGGGGCTGGGGCTGGGTCTGTGACTGGGGCTGGGGCTGTGACTGGGGCTGGGGCTGGGGCTGTGACTGGGGCTGTGACTGGTGCTGGAGCTGTGTCTGGGGCTGTGACTGTGACTGTGGCTCTGACTGTGACTGGGGTCAGGGCTGGACTGGGGCTGGGGCTGTGACTGGGGCTATGACTGCGGCTCTGACTAGGGCTGGGGCTGCGACTGATGCTGGAGCTGGGGCTGCGACTGGGACTGGGGCTGGGAATGGGGCTGGGGCTGGGGCTGTGACTGTGTGGCTGGGTCTGGGTCTGGGGCTGGGGCTGCAGCTCTGACTGGGGCTGGAGCTGCGGATGTGACTGGGGCTGTGACTGGGGCTGGGAATGTGACTGGGTCTGGGGCTGGGAGTGGGGCTGGGTCTGGTGCTGGAGCTGGGGCTGTGGCTGGGACTGTGGCTGGGGCTGTGACTGGGGCTGTGACTGGGGCTGTGGTTGCGGCTGGTGCTGGGACTGGGGTGGGGCAGGGGCTGGGGCTGTTGCTGGGGCTGTGACTGGTGTTGAGGCTTCGGCTGTGACCGGGGCTACGACTGGTGCTGGGGCTGTGACTGGGGCTGTGACTGGAGCTGGGCCTGGGGCTGGGGCTGAGGCCGTGGTCGCAGCTGCTGTTGGGACTGGGGTTGGGACTGGGGCTGTGACTGGGGTTGGGGCTGAGGCTTCGGCTGTGACTGGAGCTGGGCCTGGGGCTTGGGCTGTGACTGGGGCTGTTGTTGGCGCTGTGACTGGGGCTGCGGCTGAGGCTTCGGCTGTGACTGGAGCTATCCTGGGGCTGGGACTGGGACTAGGGCTGGGGCTGGGGCTGATGCTGGTGCTGGTGCTGGAGTTGGGGCTGCGGCTGTGACTGTGACTGGGGCTTTGTCTGGGCCTGGGGCTGGGGCTGTGGCTGCAACTGGGGTTGTGACTGGGTCTGGGGCTTGGGCTGTGACTGGGGCTGGGTCTAACACTAGGGCTCTGACTTGGACTGGAGCTGTGACTTTGACTGGGACTGAGACTGGGGCTGGGACTGCGGCTGTGACTGCGGCTGTAACTGAGGCTGGGGCTGAGGCTGGGGCTGAGGCTGTGACTGGGGCTGGAGCTGGGAATGGGGCTGGGGCTGTGATTGGGGCTGTGACTGGGGCTGGAGCTGTGACTGGGGCTGGGGCTGTGATTGGGGATGTGACTGGGCCTGGGGCTGTGTCTGGGGCTGGAGCTGGGGTTGTGGTTGGGGCGGTGACTGTGACTGGGGCTGGGTCAGGGGCTGGGGCTGGGGCTGTGACTGGGGCTGGGGCTGGGGCTTCAACTATCACTGTGGCTGTGATTGGTGCTGGGGCTGTGACTGGGTCTGAGTCTGGGTCTGGAGCTGGGGCTGTGTCTGGGACTGTGGCTGGGGCTGTGGTTGCGGCTGGTGCTGGGACTGGGGTGGGGCAGGGGCTGGGGCTGGGGCTGGGGCTGTGAATGGGGCTGGAGCTGGAGCTGTGGCTGTTGCTGGGGCTGTGACTGGTGTTGAGGTTTCGGCTGTGACTGGGGCTGTGACTGGAGCTGGGCATGGGCCTGGGGCTGGGGCTGGGGCTGAGGCTGGGGATGAGGCCATGGTTGCAGCTGCTGTTGGGACTGGGGTTGGGACTGGGGCTGTGACTGGGGCTATCCTGGTGCTGGGACTGGGACTAGGGCTGGGGCTGGGGCTGATGCTGGTGCTGGTGCTGGAGTTGGGGCTGCGGCTGTGACTGTGACTGGGGCTGTTTCTGCATATGGGCCTGGGGCTGGGGCTGTGGCTGCGACTGGGGTTGTGACTGGGTCTGGGGCTTTGACTGGGGCTGACTGTGCCTGGGGCTTGGGCTGTGACTGGGGCTGGGTCTAACACTAGGGCTCTGACTGGGACTGGAGCTGTGACTTTGACTGGGGCTGAGACTGGGGCTGGGGCTGGGGCTGTGACTGGGGCTGTAACTGGGGCTGGGGATGTGATAGGGGCTGGGGCCGGGACTGCGGCTGTGACTGAGGCTGGGGCTGGGGCTGGGGCTGAGGCTGCTGCTGTGACTTGGGCTGGGGCTGCGACTGGTGCTGGAGCTGGGGCTGCGACTGGGAATGGGGCTGGAGTTAACACTAGGGCTCTGACTGGGACTGGATCTGTGACTTTGACTGGGGCTGAGATTGGGGCTGGGGCTGCGGCTGTGACTGGGGCAATAACTGGGGATGTGACTGGGGCTAGGGCTGTGACTGGGGCTGTAACTGAGGCTGGGGATGGGGCTGGGGCTGGGACTTCGGCTGTAACTGAGGCTGGGGCTGTGACTGGGGATGGGGCTGGGTCTGCTGCTGTGACTGGGGCTGGAGCTGAGGCTGTGACTGGGGCTGGAGCTGAGGCTGTGACTGGGTCTGGGGCTGTGGCAGTGATTGGGGATGTGACTGGGGCTGGAGCTGGGGTTGTGGTTGGGGCTGTGACTGTGACAGGGGCTGGGTCTGGGGCTGGGGCTGTGAGAGGGTCTGGGGCTGGGGCTGCAGCTGTAACTGGGGCTGGAGCTGGGAATGTGACTGGGGCTGGGTCTGGGGCTGGGAGTGGGTCTGGGTCTGGGTCTGGTGCCGTGACTGGGTGAGACTGGGGCTGGGGCTGGGGCTGGAGCTGGGGCTGAGGCTGGGGCTGAGACTCGGTCTGGGGCTGTGACTGGGGTTGAGTATGGGACTGGGGCTATGACTGGGGCCGGGGCTGCGGCTGTGACTGGGGCTGGAGCTGGGGCTGGGGCTGGGGCTGGGGCTGTGACTGGGGCTGGAGCTGTGTCTGGGGCTGTGACTGTGACTGTGGCTATGACTGTGACTGGGGCCAGGGCTGGACTGGGGCTGGGGCTGTTGCTGAGGCTGTGATTGGGTCTGGGGCTATGGATGTGGCTGGTGCTGGGACTGTGACTGTGACTGGGGCAGGGGCTGTGATGGGGCTGGGGCTGTGACTGGGGCTGGGGCTGTGACTGGGGCTGGGGCTGTGACTGATGCTGGAGCTGGGGCTGTGACTGGGGCTGGGGCTGTGACTGGGGCTGGAGCTGAGGCTGTGACTGGGTCTGGGGCTGTGGCAGTGATTGGGGATGTGACTGGGGCTGGAGCTGGGGTTGTGGTTGGGGCTGTGACTGTGACAGGGGCTGGGTCTGGGGCTGGGGCTGTGAGAGGGTCTGGGGCTGGGGCTGCAGCTGTAACTGGGGCTGGAGCTGGGGATGAGACTGGGGCTCGGGCTGTAACTGGGGCTGGGGCTGTGACTGGTGCTGGAGCTGTTTCTGGGGTTGGGAATGTGACTGGGGCTGGGTCTGGGGCTGGGAGTGGGTCTGGGTCTGGGTCTGGGGCTGCAGCTGGAGCAATGACTGGGGCTATGACTGGGGCTGAGGCTACGGCTGTGACTGGGGCAATGACTGGGGATGTGACTGGGGCTAGGGCTGTGACTGGGGCTGTAACTGGGGCTGGGGATGGGGCTGAGGCCGGGACTGCGGCTGTAACTGAGGCTGGGGCTGGGGCTGTGACTGGGGCTGGGGCTGTGACTGGGGCTGTTACTGGGGCTGGGGATGGGGCTGTGACTGTGACTGGGGCTGGGTCTGGGGCCGGGGCTGGGGCTGGGGCTGGGGCTGTGAGAGGGTCTGGGGCTGGGGCTGCAGCTGTAACTGGGGCTGGAGCTGGGCATGAGACTGGGGCTCGGGCTGTAACTGGGGCTGGGGCTGTGACTGGTGCTGGAGCTGTTTCTGAGGCTGGGAATGTGACTGGGGCTGGGATGGGGACTGGGGCTGGGATGGGGACTGGGGCTGGGATGGGGACTGGGGCTGGGATGGGGACTGGGGCTGGGGCTGGGATGGGGACTGGGGCTGGGGCTGGGTTGGGGACTGTGTCTGGTGTTGGGGATGGGGCTGTAACTGGGGCTGGGTCTAACACTAGGGCTCTGACTGGGACTGGAGCTGTGACTTTGACTGGGGCTGAGATTGGGGCTGAGGCTGGGGCTGGGGCTGGGGCTGATGCTCGGGCTGCGACTGGGACTAGGGCTGGGAATGGGGTTGGGGCTGTGACTGGGGCTGACTGCGGCTGGGGCTGGGGCTGGGATGGGGACTGGGGCTGAGATGGGGACTGGGGCTGGGATGGGGACTGTGTCTGGGGTTGGGGCTGGGGCTGTAACTGGGGCTGGGGCTAACACTAGGGCTCTGACTGGGACTGGAGCTGTGACTTTGACTGGGGCTGAGATTGCGGCTGAGGCTGGGGCTGGAGCTGGGGCTGGAACCGGGGCTGGACTGGGGCTACGGCTGTGACTGGGGCAATGACTGGGGATGTGACTGGGGCTAGGGCTGTGACTGGGGCTGTAACTGGGGCTGGGGATGTGGCCGAGGCCGGGATTGCGGCTGTAACTGAGGCTGGGGCTGCTGCTGTGACTGGGGCTGGAGTTGAGGCTGTGACTGGGGCTGGAGCTGGGGCTGTGACTGTGTCTGGGGCTATGGCTGTGATTGGGGATGTGACTGGGGCTGGAGCTGTGTCTGGGGCTGGGGCTGTGGCTGGTGCTGGAGCTGTGACTGGGGCTGTGACATGACTGTGGCTGTGATTGTGACTGGGGCCAGGGCAGAACTGGGGCTGTTGCTGGGGCTCTGATTGGTGCTGGGGCTAGATCTGGGTCTGGAGCTGGAGCTGGGTCTGGGACTGGGGCTGGGTGTGGGACTGTGGCTGGGTGTGCGACTGTGGCTGGGACTGTGACTGGGGCTGGGGCCAGGGCTGTAACTGTGACTGTGGCTGTGACTGGGGCTGGGGCTGTGACTGGGGCTGGGGTTGGGGCTGTGACTGGGGCTGGGGCTGGGGCTGTGACTGGTGCTGGAGCTGTGTCTGGGGCTGTGACTGTGACTGTGACTGTGGCTCTGACTGACTGGGGCTGGGGCTGTGACTGGGGCTGGTGCTGGAGCTGTGTCTGGGTCTGTGACGGTGACTGTGACTGTGGCTGTATCTGTGACTGTGGCCAGGGCTGGACTGGGCCTGGGGCTGGGGCTGGGGCTTCGACTTTGACTGGGGCTGTGATTGGTGCTGGGGCTGTGACTGGGGCTGGGTCTGGGTCTGAAGCTGGGTCTGGGTCTGAAGCTGGGGCTGGGTCTGGGACTGGGGCTGTGTCTGGGACTGTGGCTGGGGCTGTGACTGGGGCTGGGGCAATGGATGCGGCTGGTGCTGGCACTGTGACTGGGGCTGGGGCTGTGACTGGGGCCAGGGCTGGACTGGGGCTGCGGTGGGGATTCGGCTGTGACTGGGGCTGTGATTGGTGCTGCGGCTGTGACTGGAGCTATGACTGGGGCTGGGGCTGTGTCTGGTGCTGGTGCTTGACTGGGTCTGAGACTGGGGCTGGGGCTGGAGCTGGGGCTGGAGCTGGGTCTGGGACAGGGGCTGTGATTGGGACTGGGGCTGTGACTGGGGCGATGACTGGGGCTGTGTCTGGGGCTGGAGCTGCGGATGTGACTGGGGCTGTGACTGGGGCTGGGAATGTGACTGGGTCTGGGGCTGTGTCTGGGGCTGGGGCTGGGAGTGGGGCTGGCAGTGGGGCTGGGTCTGGTCCTGGAGCTGGGGCTGTGTCTGGGACTGTGGCTGGGGCTGTGGTTGTGGCTGGTGCTGGGACTGGGGTGGGGCTGGGGCTGGTGCTGGAGTTGGGGCTGGGGCTGTGACTGTGACTGGGGCTGGGTCTGCGTCTGGGCCTGGGGCTGGGGCTGTGGCAGCGACTGGGGTTGTGACTGGGTCTGGGGCTTTGATTGGGGCTGACTGTGTCTGGGGCTGGGGCTGTAACTGGGGCTGGGGCTGTAACTGGGGCTGGGGCTAACACTAGGGCTCTGACTGGGACTGGAGCTGTGACTTTGACTGGGGCTGAGATTGGGGCTGAGGCTGGGGCTGGAGATGGGGCTGGAACCGGGGCTGGACTGGGGCTGCGGCTGTGACTGGGGCAATGACTGGGGATGGGACTGGGGCTAGGGCTGTGACTGGGGCTGTAACTGGGGCTGGGGATGTGGCTGGGGCTGCTGCTGTGACTGGGGCTGGAGCTGAGGCTGTGACTGGGGCTGGAGCTGGGGCTGTGACTGTGTCTGGGGCTGTGACTGGGGCTGGGGCTGTGACTGGGGCTGGGGCCAGGGCTGTAACTGTGACTGTGGCTGTGACTGGGGCTGGGGCTGTGACTGGGGCTGGAGCTGTGACTGGGGCTGGGGCTGGGGCTGTGACTGGGGCTGGAGCTGGGGCTGTGACTGGGGCTGGGGCTGTGACTGGTGCTGGAGCTGGGGCTGTGACTGGGACTGGGGCTGTGACTGGGGCTATCCTGGTGCTGGGACTGGGACTAGGGCTGGGGCTGGGGCTGATGCTGGTGCTGGTGCTGGAGTTGGGGCTGCGGCTGTGACTGTGACTGGGGCTGTTTCTGCATATGGGCCTGGGGCTGGGGCTGTGGCTGCGACTGGGGTTGTGACTGGGTCTGGGGCTTTGACTGGGGCTGACTGTGCCTGGGGCTTGGGCTGTGACTGGGGCTGGGTCTAACACTAGGGCTCTGACTGGGACTGGAGCTGTGACTTTGACTGGGGCTGAGACTGGGGCTGGGGCTGGGGCTGTGACTGGGGCTGTAACTGGGGCTGGGGATGTGATAGGGGCTGGGGCCGGGACTGCGGCTGTGACTGTGGCTGGGGCTGGGGCTGGGGCTGAGGCTGCTGCTGTGACTTGGGCTGGGGCTGCGACTGGTGCTGGAGCTGGGGCTGCGACTGGGAATGGGGCTGGAGTTAACACTAGGGCTCTGACTGGGACTGGATCTGTGACTTTGACTGGGGCTGAGATTGGGGCTGGGGCTGCGGCTGTGACTGGGGCAATAACTGGGGATGTGACTGGGGCTAGGGCTGTGACTGGGGCTGTAACTGAGGCTGGGGATGGGGCTGGGGCTGGGACTTCGGCTGTAACTGAGGCTGGGGCTGTGACTGGGGATGGGGCTGGGTCTGCTGCTGTGACTGGGGCTGGAGCTGAGGCTGTGACTGGGGCTGGAGCTGAGGCTGTGACTGGGTCTGGGGCTGTGGCAGTGATTGGGGATGTGACTGGGGCTGGAGCTGGGGTTGTGGTTGGGGCTGTGACTGTGACAGGGGCTGGGTCTGGGGCTGGGGCTGTGAGAGGGTCTGGGGCTGGGGCTGCAGCTGTAACTGGGGCTGGAGCTGGGAATGTGACTGGGGCTGGGTCTGGGGCTGGGAGTGGGTCTGGGTCTGGGTCTGGTGCCGTGACTGGGTGAGACTGGGGCTGGGGCTGGGGCTGGAGCTGGGGCTGAGGCTGGGGCTGAGACTCGGTCTGGGGCTGTGACTGGGGTTGAGTATGGGACTGGGGCTATGACTGGGGCCGGGGCTGCGGCTGTGACTGGGGCTGGAGCTGGGGCTGGGGCTGGGGCTGGGGCTGTGACTGGGGCTGGAGCTGTGTCTGGGGCTGTGACTGTGACTGTGGCTATGACTGTGACTGGGGCCAGGGCTGGACTGGGGCTGGGGCTGTTGCTGAGGCTGTGATTGGGTCTGGGGCTATGGATGTGGCTGGTGCTGGGACTGTGACTGTGACTGGGGC
This sequence comes from Carcharodon carcharias, assembly GCF_017639515.1. NCBI lineage: Eukaryota > Metazoa > Chordata > Chondrichthyes > Lamniformes > Lamnidae > Carcharodon > Carcharodon carcharias. The sequence continues at coordinate 59,040,389 of NC_054485.1, forward strand.
AGGGGCTGTGATGGGGCTGGGGCTGTGACTGGGGCTGGGGCTGTGACTGGGGCTGGGGCTGTGACTGGGGCTGGGGCTGTGACTGGGGCTGGGGCTGTGACTGATGCTGGAGCTGGGGCTGTGACTGGGGCTGGGGCTGTGACTGGGGCTGGAGCTGAGGCTGTGACTGGGTCTGGGGCTGTGGCAGTGATTGGGGATGTGACTGGGGCTGGAGCTGGGGTTGTGGTTGGGGCTGTGACTGTGACAGGGGCTGGGTCTGGGGCTGGGGCTGTGAGAGGGTCTGGGGCTGGGGCTGCAGCTGTAACTGGGGCTGGAGCTGGGGATGAGACTGGGGCTCGGGCTGTAACTGGGGCTGGGGCTGTGACTGGTGCTGGAGCTGTTTCTGGGGCTGGGAATGTGACTGGGGCTGGGTCTGGGGCTGGGAGTGGGTCTGGGTCTGGGTCTGGGGCTGCAGCTGGAGCAATGACTGGGGCTATGACTGGGGCTGAGGCTGGGGCTGTGTCTGGGGCTGGTGCCGTGACTGGGTGAGACTGGGGCTGGGGTTGGGGCTGGAGCTGGGGCTGAGGCTGGGGCTGAGACTCGGTCTGGGGCTGTGACTGGGGTTGAGTATGGGACTGGGGCTATGACTGGGGCCGGGGCTGTGCTGCGGCTGTGTCTGTGACTGTGACTGGGGCTGGGGCTGGGGCTGGAGCTGGGGCTGTGACTGGGGCTGGGGCTGGGGCTGCGACTGGGGATGGAGCTGTGTCTGGGGCTGTGACTGTGACTGTGACTGGGGCCAGGGCTGGACTGGGGCTGGGGCTGTGACTGGGGCTGTTGTTGGGGCTGTGACTGTGACTGTGACTGGGGCCAGGGCTGGACTGGGGCTGGGGCTGTGACTGGGGCTGTTGTTGGGGCTGTGATTGGTGCTGGGGCTGTGACTGGGGCTGGGTCTGGGTCTGGAGCTGCAGCTGGGTCTGGGACTGGGGCTGGGTGTGGGACTGTGGCTGTGTGTGGGAAAGTGTCTGGGGCTGTGACTGGGTCTGGGGCTATGGATGTGGCTGGTGCTGGGACTGTGATTGGGGCTGGGGCTGTGACTGGGGCTGGGGCTAGGGCTGTGACTGTGACTGTTGATGTGACTGGGGCTGGGGCTGGGGCTGGGGCTGGGGCTGGGGCTCGGGCTGTGACTGGGGCTGGAGCTGGGGCTGTGAGTGGGGCTGGGGCTCTGACTGGTGCTGGAGCTGTGTCTGGGGCTGTGACTGTGACTGGGGCCAGGGCTGGACTGGGGCTGGGGCTATGACTGCGGCTCTGACTAGGGCTGGGGCTGGGGCTGCGACTGATGCTGGAGCTGGGGCTGTGACAGGTGGTGGAGCTGGGGCTGTGGCTGGGGCTGTGACCGAGGCTGGGGCTTGAGCTGTGGATGTGGCTGTTGCTAGGGCTGTGACTGGGGCTGGGGCTGCGGCTTCGGCTGTGGGTGGGGCTGTGATTGGTGCTGGAGCTGTGATTGGAGCTGGGTCTGGGGCTGGGTCTGGGGCTGGAGCTGGAGCTGGGGCTCTGACTGGGGCTGGGGCTGTGACTGGTGCTGGAGCTGTGTCTGGGGCTGTGACTGTGACTGTGGCTCTGACTGTGACTGGGGCCAGGGCTGGACTGGGGCTGGGGCTGACTGCGGCTGGGGCTGGGGCTGGGATGGGGACTGGGGCTGAGATGGGGACTGGGGCTGGGATAGGGACTGTGTCTGGGGCTGGGGCTGTAACTGGGGCTGGGGCTAACACTAGGGCTCTGATTGGGACTGGAGCTGTGACTTTGACTGGGGCTGAGATTGGGGCTGAGGCTGGGTCTGGGGCTGGGGCTGGTGCTGTGACTGTGTCTGTGACTGGGGCTGGGTCTGGACCTGGGGCCATGACTGGGGATGGGGCTGGGGCTATAACTGGGGCTGTGACTAGATCTGGGGCTTTGACTGGGGCTGACTGGGTCTGGGACTGGGGCTGGAGCTGTAACTGGGGCTGGGGCTAACACTAGGGCTCTGATTGGGACTGGAGCTGTGACTTTGACTGGTGCTGGGAATGTGGCTGTGACTGGGACTGGAGCTTTGACTTTGACTGGAGCTGGCCTGGGGCTGGGGCTGATGCTGGGGCTGGTGCTGGAGTTGGGGCTGGGGCTGTGACTGTGACTGGGGCTGGGTCTGCGTCTGGGCCTGGGCCTGGGGCTGTGGCTGCGACTGGGGTTGTGACTGGGTCTGGGGCTTTGATTGGGGCTGACTGTGTCTGGGGCTGGGGCTGTAACTGGGGCTGGGGCTAACACTAGGGCTCTGACTGGGACTGGAGCTGTGACTTTGACTGGGGCTGAGATTGGGGCTGAGGCTGGGGCTGGAGCTGGGGCTGGAACCGGGGCTGGACTGGGGCTACGGCTGTGACTGGGGCAATGACTGGGGATGTGACTGGGGCTAGGGCTGTGACTGGGGCTGTAACTGGGGCTGGGGATGGGGCTGAGGCCGGGACTGCGGCTGTAACTGAGGCTGGGGCTGGGGCTGTGACTGGGGCTGGGGCTGTGACTGGGGCTGGGGCTGTGACTGGGGCTGTTACTGGGGCTGGGGATGGGGCTGTGACTGTGACTGGGGCTGGGTCTGGGGCCGGGGCTGGGGCTGGGGCTGGGGCTGTGAGAGGGTCTGGGGCTGGGGCTGCAGCTGTAACTGGGGCTGGAGCTGGGCATGAGACTGGGGCTCGGGCTGTAACTGGGGCTGGGGCTGTGACTGGTGCTGGAGCTGTTTCTGAGGCTGGGAATGTGACTGGGGCTGGGATGGGGACTGGGGCTGGGATGGGGACTGGGGCTGGGATGGGGACTGGGGCTGGGATGGGGACTGGGGCTGGGGCTGGGATGGGGACTGGGGCTGGGGCTGGGTTGGGGACTGTGTCTGGTGTTGGGGATGGGGCTGTAACTGGGGCTGGGTCTAACACTAGGGCTCTGACTGGGACTGGAGCTGTGACTTTGACTGGGGCTGAGATTGGGGCTGAGGCTGGGGCTGGGGCTGGGGCTGATGCTCGGGCTGCGACTGGGACTAGGGCTGGGAATGGGGTTGGGGCTGTGACTGGGGCTGACTGCGGCTGGGGCTGGGGCTGGGATGGGGACTGGGGCTGAGATGGGGACTGGGGCTGGGATGGGGACTGTGTCTGGGGTTGGGGCTGGGGCTGTAACTGGGGCTGGGGCTAACACTAGGGCTCTGACTGGGACTGGAGCTGTGACTTTGACTGGGGCTGAGATTGCGGCTGAGGCTGGGGCTGGAGCTGGGGCTGGAACCGGGGCTGGACTGGGGCTACGGCTGTGACTGGGGCAATGACTGGGGATGTGACTGGGGCTAGGGCTGTGACTGGGGCTGTAACTGGGGCTGGGGATGTGGCCGAGGCCGGGATTGCGGCTGTAACTGAGGCTGGGGCTGCTGCTGTGACTGGGGCTGGAGTTGAGGCTGTGACTGGGGCTGGAGCTGGGGCTGTGACTGTGTCTGGGGCTATGGCTGTGATTGGGGATGTGACTGGGGCTGGAGCTGTGTCTGGGGCTGGGGCTGTGGCTGGTGCTGGAGCTGTGACTGGGGCTGTGACATGACTGTGGCTGTGATTGTGATTGGGGCCAGGGCAGAACTGGGGCTGTTGCTGGGGCTCTGATTGGTGCTGGGGCTAGATCTGGGTCTGGAGCTGGAGCTGGGTCTGGGACTGGGGCTGGGTGTGGGACTGTGGCTGGGTGTGCGACTGTGGCTGGGACTGTGACTGGGGCTGGGGCCAGGGCTGTAACTGTGACTGTGGCTGTGACTGGGGCTGGGGCTGTGACTGGGGCTGGGGTTGGGGCTGTGACTGGGGCTGGGGCTGGGGCTGTGACTGGTGCTGGAGCTGTGTCTGGGGCTGTGACTGTGACTGTGACTGTGGCTCTGACTGACTGGGGCTGGGGCTGTGACTGGGGCTGGTGCTGGAGCTGTGTCTGGGTCTGTGACGGTGACTGTGACTGTGGCTGTATCTGTGACTGTGGCCAGGGCTGGACTGGGCCTGGGGCTGGGGCTGGGGCTTCGACTTTGACTGGGGCTGTGATTGGTGCTGGGGCTGTGACTGGGGCTGGGTCTGGGTCTGAAGCTGGGTCTGGGTCTGAAGCTGGGGCTGGGTCTGGGACTGGGGCTGTGTCTGGGACTGTGGCTGGGGCTGTGACTGGGGCTGGGGCAATGGATGCGGCTGGTGCTGGCACTGTGACTGGGGCTGGGGCTGTGACTGGGGCCAGGGCTGGACTGGGGCTGCGGTGGGGATTCGGCTGTGACTGGGGCTGTGATTGGTGCTGGGGCTGTGACTGGAGCTATGACTGGGGCTGGGGCTGTGTCTGGTGCTGGTGCTTGACTGGGTCTGAGACTGGGGCTGGGGCTGGAGCTGGGGCTGGAGCTGGGTCTGGGACAGGGGCTGTGATTGGGACTGGGGCTGTGACTGGGGCGGTGACTGGGGCTGTGTCTGGGGCTGGAGCTGCGGATGTGACTGGGGCTGTGACTGGGGCTGGGAATGTGACTGGGTCTGGGGCTGTGTCTGGGGCTGGGGCTGGGAGTGGGGCTGGCAGTGGGGCTGGGTCTGGTCCTGGAGCTGGGGCTGTGTCTGGGACTGTGGCTGGGGCTGTGGTTGTGGCTGGTGCTGGGACTGGGGTGGGGCTGGGGCTGGTGCTGGAGTTGGGGCTGGGGCTGTGACTGTGACTGGGGCTGGGTCTGCGTCTGGGCCTGGGGCTGGGGCTGTGGCAGCGACTGGGGTTGTGACTGGGTCTGGGGCTTTGATTGGGGCTGACTGTGTCTGGGGCTGGGGCTGTAACTGGGGCTGGGGCTGTAACTGGGGCTGGGGCTAACACTAGGGCTCTGACTGGGACTGGAGCTGTGACTTTGACTGGGGCTGAGATTGGGGCTGAGGCTGGGGCTGGAGATGGGGCTGGAACCGGGGCTGGACTGGGGCTGCGGCTGTGACTGGGGCAATGACTGGGGATGGGACTGGGGCTAGGGCTGTGACTGGGGCTGTAACTGGGGCTGGGGATGTGGCTGGGGCTGCTGCTGTGACTGGGGCTGGAGCTGAGGCTGTGACTGGGGCTGGAGCTGGGGCTGTGACTGTGTCTGGGGCTGTGACTGGGGCTGGGGCTGTGACTGGGGCTGGGGCCAGGGCTGTAACTGTGACTGTGGCTGTGACTGGGGCTGGGGCTGTGACTGGGGCTGGAGCTGTGACTGGGGCTGGGGCTGGGGCTGTGACTGGGGCTGGAGCTGGGGCTGTGACTGGGGCTGGGGCTGTGACTGGTGCTGGAGCTTTGTCTGGGGCTGTGACTGTGACTGTGGCTCTGACTGACTGGAGCCAGGGCTGGACTGGGGCTGGGGCTGTGACTGGGGCTAGTGCTGGAGCTGTGTCTGGGTCTGTGACGGTGACTGTGACTGTGGCTGTATCTGTGACTGTGGCCAGGGCTGGACTGGGCCTGGGGCTGGGATGGGGACTGTGTCTGGGGTTGGGGCTGGGGCTGTAACTGGGGCTGGGGCTAACACTAGGGCTCTGATTGGGACTGGAGCTGTGACTTTGACTGGGGCTGAGATTGGGGCTGATGCTGGAGTTGGGGCTGGTGCTGTGACTGTGACTGTGACTGGGGCTGGGTCTGGACCTGGGGCCATGACTGGGGATGGGGCTGGGGCTATAACTGGGGCTGTGACTGGATCTGGGGCTTTGACTGGGGCTGACTGGGTCTGGGACTGGGGCTGGAGCTGTGACTAAGTCTGTGACTGGGACTGGAGCTTTGACTTTGACTGGAGCTGGCCTGGGCCTGGGGCTGATGCTGGGACTGGTGCTGGAGTTGGGGCTGGGGCTGTGACTGTGACTGGGGCTGGGTCTGCGTCTGGGCCTGGGGCTGGGGCTGTGGCTGCGACTGGGGTTGTGACTGGGTCTGGGGCTTTGACTGGGGCTGACTGTGTCTGGGGCTGGGGTTGTAACTGGGGCTGGGGCTAACACTAGGGCTCTGACTGGGACTGGAGCTGTGACTTTGACTGGGGCTGAGATTGGGGCTGAGGCTGGGGCTGGGGCTGGGGCTGTGATGGGGCTGGAGCTGAGGCTGTGACTGGGGCTGTGGCTGTGATTGGGGATGTGACTGGGGCTGGAGCTGTGTCTGGGGCTGGAGCTTGGGTTGTGGTTGGGGCTGTGACTGTGACTGGGGCTGGGTCTGGGGCCGGGGCTGGGGCTGGGGCTGTGAGAGGGTCTGGGGCTGGGGCTGCAGCTGTAACTGGGGCTGGAGCTGGGGATGAGACTGGGGCTCGGGCTGTAACTGGGACTGGGGCTGTGACTGGTGCTGGAGCTGAGGCTGTGACTGGGGCTGGAGCTGAGGCTGTGACTTGGGCTGTGGCTGTGATTGGGGATGTGACTGGGGCTCGGGCTGTGGCTGTGATTGGGGATGTGACTGGGGCTGGAGCTGGGGTTGTGGTTGGGGCTGTGACTGTGACAGGGGCTGGGTCTGGGGCTGGGGCTGTGAGAGGGTCTGGGGCTGGGGCTGCAGCTGTAACTGGGGCTGGAGCTGGGGATGAGACTGGGGCTCGGGCTGTAACTGGGGCTGGGGCTGTGACTGGTGCTGCAGCTGTTTCTGGGGCTGGGAATGTGACTGGGGCTGGGTCTGGGGCTGGAAGTGGGTCTGGGTCTGGGTCTGGGGCTGCAGCTGGAGCAATGACTGGGGCTATGACTGGGGCTGAGGCTGGGGCTTTGTCTGGGGCTGGTGCCGTGACTGGGTGAGACTGGGGCTGGGGCTGGGGCTGGAGCTGGGGCTGAGGCTCGGGATGAGACTGGGGCTAGGGTTATGACTGGGGCCGGGGCTGTGGCTGTGACTGGGGCTGGGGCTGGGGCTAGGGCTGTGACTGGGGCTGGAGCTGGGGCTGTGACTGGGGCTGGGGCTGGGGCTGGGGCTGTGACTGGGGCTGGAGCTGTGTCTGGGGCTGTGACTGTGACTGTGGCTGTGACTGTGACTGGAGCCAGGGCTGGACTGGGGCTGGGGCTGTGTCTGGGGCTGTTGCTGGGGCTGTGACTGGTGCTGGGGCTGTGACTGGGGCTGGGTCTGGGTCTGGAGCTGGAGCTGGGTCTGGGACTGGGTCTGAGTGTGGGACTGTGGCTGGGTGTGGGACTGTTGCTGGGTGTGGGACTGTGGCTGGGTGTGGGACTGTGGCTGGGTGTGGGGCTGTGACTGGGGCTGGGGCTGTGACTGGGGCTGGGGCTGTGACTGGGGCTGGGGCTGTGACTGGGGCTGGGGCTGGGGCTGTGACTGGGGCTGGAGCTGGGGCTGTGACTGGGGCTGGGGCTGTGACTGGTGCTGGAGCTATGTCTGGGGCTGTGACTGTGACTGTGACTGTGGCTCTGACTGTGACTGGGGTCTGGGGCTGGACTGGGGCTGGTGCCGTGACTGGGTGAGACTGGGGCTGTGACTGGGGCTGGAGCTGGGGCTGTGACTGGGGCTGGGGCTGGGGCTGGGGCTGTGACTGGGGCTGGAGCTGTGTCTGGGGCTGTGACTGTGACTGTGGCTGTGACTGTGACTGGGGCCAGGGATGGACTGGTGCTGGGGCTGTGACTGGGGCTGTTGCTGGGGCGGTGACTGGTGCTGGGGCTGTGACTGGGGCTGGGTCTGGGTCTGGAGCTGGAGCTGGGGCTGGGACTGGGTCTGAGTGTGGGGCTGTGGCTGGGTGTGGGGCTGTGGCTGGGTGTGGGGCTGTGGCTGGGTGTGGGGCTGTGGCTGGGTGTGGGGCTGTGGCTGGGTGTGGGACTGTGGCTGGGTGTGGGACTGTGGCTGGGTGTGGGACTGTGGCTGGGGCTGTGACTGGGTCTGGGGCTATGGATGTGGCTGGGGCTTGGACTGTGACTGGGGCTGGGGCTAGGGTTGTGACTGTGACTGTGTCTGTGACTGGGGCTGGGGCTGGGTCTGTGACTGGGGCTGGGGCTGTGACTGGGGCTGGGTCTGGGTCTGGAGCTGGAGCTGGGGCTGGGACTGGGTCTGAGTGTGGGGCTGTGGCTGGGTGTGGGGCTGTGGCTGGGTGTGGGGCTGTGGCTGGGTGTGGGGCTGTGGCTGGGTGTGGGGCTGTGGCTGGGTGTGGGACTGTGGCTGGGTGTGGGACTGTGGCTGGGTGTGGGACTGTGGCTGGGTGTGGGACTGTGGCTGGGTGTGGGACTGTGGCTGGGGCTGTGACTGGGTCTGGGGCTATGGATGTGGCTGGGGCTTGGACTGTGACTGGGGCTGGGGCTAGGGCTGTGACTGTGACTGTGTCTGTGACTGGGGCTGGGGCTGGGTCTGTGACTGGGGCTGGGGCTGTGACTGGGGCTGGGGCTGGGGCTGTGACTGGGGCTGTGACTGGTGCTGGAGCTGTGTCTGGGGCTGTGACTGTGACTGTGGCTCTGACTGTGACTGGGGTCAGGACTGGACTGGGGCTGGGGCTGTGACTGGGGCTATGACTGCGGCTCTGACTAGGGCTGGGGCTGGGGCTGCGACTGATGCTGGAGCTGGGGCTGCGACTGGGACTGGGGCTGGGAATGGGGCTGGGGCTGGGGCTGTGACTGTGACTGTGGCTGGGTCTGGGTCTGGGGCTGGGGCTGCAGCTCTGACTGGGGCTGGAGCTGCGGATGTGACTGGGGCTGTGACTGGGGCTGGGAATGTGACTGGGTCTGGGGCTGGGAGTGGGGCTGGGTCTGGTGCTGGAGCTGGGGCTGTGGCTGGGACTGTGGCTGGGGCTGTGACTGGGGCTGTGACTGGGGCTGTGGTTGCGGCTGGTGCTGGGACTGGGGTGGGGCAGGGGCTGGGGCTGTTGCTGGGGCTGTGACTGGTGTTGAGGCTTCGGCTGTGACCGGGGCTACGACTGGTGCTGGGGCTGTGACTGGGGCTGTGACTGGAGCTGGGCCTGGGGCTGGGGCTGAGGCCGTGGTCGCAGCTGCTGTTGGGACTGGGGTTGGGACTGGGGCTGTGACTGGGGTTGGGGCTGAGGCTTCGGCTGAGACTGGAGCTGGGCCTGGGGCTTGGGCTGTGACTGGGGCTGTTGTTGGCGCTGTGACTGGGGCTGCAGCTGAGGCTTCGGCTGTGACTGGAGCTATCCTGGGGCTGGGACTGGGACTAGGGCTGGGGCTGGGGCTGATGCTGGTGCTGGTGCTGGAGTTGGGGCTGCGGCTGTGACTGTGACTGGGGCTTTGTCTGGGCCTGGGGCTGGGGCTGTGGCTGCAACTGGGGTTGTGACTGGGTCTGGGGCTTTGACTGGGGCTGACTGTGTCTGGGGCTTGGGCTGTGACTGGGGCTGGGTCTAACACTAGGGCTCTGACTGGGACTGGAGCTGTGACTTTGACTGGGGCTGAGACTGGGGCTGGGACTGCGGCTGTGACTGCGGCTGTGACTGAGGCTGGGGCTGAGGCTGGGGCTGAGGCTGTGACTGGGGCTGGAGCTGGGAATGGGGCTGGGGCTGTGATTGGGGCTGTGACTGGGGCTGGAGCTGTGACTGGGGCTGGAGCTGTGACTGGGGCTGGGGCTGTGATTGGGGATGTGACTGGGCCTGGGGCTGTGTCTGGGGCTGGAGCTGGGGTTGTGGTTGGGGCGGTGACTGTGACTGGGGCTGGGTCAGGGGCTGGGGCTGGGGCTGTGACTCGGGCTGGGGCTGGGGCTTCAACTATCACTGTGGCTGTGATTGGTGCTGGGGCTGTGACTGGGTCTGAGTCTGGGTCTGGAGCTGGGGCTGTGTCTGGGACTGTGGCTGGGGCTGTGGTTGCGGCTGGTGCTGGGACTGGGGTGGGACAGGGGCTGGGGCTGGGGCTGGGGCTGTGAATGGGGCTGGAGCTGGAGCTGTGGCTGTTGCTGGGGCTGTGACTGGTGTTGAGGTTTCGGCTGTGACTGGGGCTGTGACTGGAGCTGGGCATGGGCCTGGGGCTGGGGCTGGGGCTGAGGCTGGGGCTGAGGCCGTGGTTGCAGCTGCTGTTGGGACTGGGGTTGGGACTGGGGCTATCCTGGTGCTGGGACTGGGACTAGGGCTGGGGCTGGGGCTGATGCTGGTGCTGGTGCTGGAGTTGGGGCTGCGGCTGTGACTGTGACTGGGGCTGTTTCTGCATGTGGGCCTGGGGCTGGGGCTGTGGCTGCGACTGGGGTTGTGACTGGGTCTGGGGCTTTGACTGGGGCTGACTGTGTCTGGGGCTTGGGCTGTGACTGGGGCTGGGTCTAACACTAGGGCTCTGACTGGGACTGGAGCTGTGACTTTGACTGGGGCTGAGACTGGGGCTGGGGCTGGGGCTGTGACTGGGGCTGTAACTGGGGCTGGGGATGTGATAGGGGCTGGGGCCGGGACTGCGGCTGTGACTGAGGCTGGGGCTGGGGCTGGGGCTGAGGCTGCTGCTGTGACTTGGGCTGGGGCTGCGACTGGTGCTGGAGCTGGGGCTGCGACTGGGAATGGGGCTGGGAATGGGGCTGGGAATGGGGCTGGAGTTAACACTAGGGCTCTGACTGGGACTGGATCTGTGACTTTGACTGGGGCTGAGATTGGGGCTGGGGCTGCGGCTGTGACTGGGGCAATAACTGGGGATGTGACTGGGGCTAGGGCTGTGACTGGGGCTGTAACTGAGGCTGGGGATGGGGCTGGGGCTGGGACTTCGGCTGTAACTGAGGCTGGGGCTGTGACTGGGGATGGGGCTGGGTCTGCTGCTGTGACTGGGGCTGGAGCTGAGGCTGTGACTGGGGCTGGAGCTGAGGCTGTGACTGGGTCTGGGGCTGTGGCAGTGATTGGGGATGTGACTGGGGCTGGAGCTGGGGTTGTGGTTGGGGCTGTGACTGTGACAGGGGCTGGGTCTGGGGCTGGGGCTGTGAGAGGGTCTGGGGCTGGGGCTGCAGCTGTAACTGGGGCTGGAGCTGGGGATGAGACTGGGGCTCGGGCTGTAACTGGGGCTGGGGCTGTGACTGGTGCTGGAGCTGTTTCTGGGGCTGGGAATGTGACTGGGGCTGGGTCTGGGGCTGGGAGTGGGTCTGGGTCTGGGTCTGGGGCTGCAGCTGGAGCAATGACTGGGGCTATGACTGGGGCTGAGGCTGGGGCTGTGTCTGGGGCTGGTGCCGTGACTGGGTGAGACTGGGGCTGGGGTTGGGGCTGGAGCTGGGGCTGAGGCTGGGGCTGAGACTCGGTCTGGGGCTGTGACTGGGGTTGAGTATGGGACTGGGGCTATGACTGGGGCCGGGGCTGTGGCTGCGGCTGTGTCTGTGACTGTGACTGGGGCTGGGGCTGGGGCTGGAGCTGGGGCTGTGACTGGGGCTGGGGCTGGGGCTGCGACTTGGGATGGAGCTGTGTCTGGGGCTATGACTGTGACTGTGACTGGGGCCAGGGCTGGACTGGGGCTGGGGCTGTGACTGGGGCTGTTGTTGGGGCTGTGATTGGTGCTGGGGCTGTGACTGGGGCTGGGTCTGGGTCTGGAGCTGCAGCTGGGTCTGGGACTGGGGCTGGGTGTGGGACTGTGGCTGTGTGTGGGAAAGTGTCTGGGGCTGTGACTGGGTCTGGGGCTATGGATGTGGCTGGTGCTGGGACTGTGATTGGGGCTGGGGCTGTGACTGGGGCTGGGGCTAGGGCTGTGACTGTGACTGTTGATGTGACTGGGGCTGGGGCTGGGGCTGGGGCTGGGGCTGGGGCTCGGGCTGTGACTGGGGCTGGAGCTGGGGCTGTGATTGGGGCTGGGGCTCTGACTGGTGCTGGAGCTGTGTCTGGGGCTGTGACTGTGACTGGGGCCAGGGCTGGACTGGGGCTGGGGCTATGACTGCGGCTCTGACTAGGGCTGGGGCTGGGGCTGCGACTGATGCTGGAGCTGGGGCTGTGACAGGTGGTGGAGCTGGGGCTGTGGCTGGGGCTGTGACCGAGGCTGGGGCTTGAGCTGTGGATGTGGCTGTTGCTAGGGCTGTGACTGGGGCTGGGGCTGCGGCTTCGGCTGTGGGTGGGGCTGTGATTGGTGCTGGAGCTATGATTGGAGCTGGGTCTGGGGCTGGGTCTGGGGCTGGAGCTGGAGCTGGGGCTCTGACTGGGGCTGGGGCTGTGACTGGTGCTGGAGCTGTGTCTGGGGCTGTGACTGTGACTGTGGCTCTGACTGTGACTGGGGCCAGGGCTGGACTGGGTCTGGGGCTGTGACTGGGGCTGGGGCTGACTGCGGCTGGGGCTGGGCCTGGGATGGGGACTGGGGCTGAGATGGGGACTGGGGCTGGGATAGGGACTGTGTCTGGGGCTGGGGATGTAACTGGGGCTGGGTTTTAACACTAGGGCTCTGATTGGGACTGGAGCTGTGACTTTGACTGGGGCTGAGATTGGGGCTGAGGCTGGGTCTGGGGCTGGGGCTGGTGCTGTGACTGTGTCTGTGACTGGGGCTGGGTCTGGACCTGGGGCCATGACTGGGGATGGGGCTGGGGCTATAACTGGGGCTGTGACTAGATCTGGGGCATTGACTGGGGCTGACTGGGTCTGGGACTGGGGCTGGAGCTGTAACTGGGGCTGGGGCTAACACTAGGGCTCTGATTGGGACTGGAGCTGTGACTTTGACTGGTGCTGGGAATGTGGCTGTGACTGGGACTGGAGCTTTGACTTTGACTGGAGCTGGCCTGGGGCTGGGGCTGATGCTGGGGCTGGTGCTGGAGTTGGGGCTGGGGCTGTGACTGTGACTGGGGCTGGGTCTGCGTCTGGGCCTGGGGCTGGGGCTGTGGCTGCGACTGGGGTTGTGACTGGGTCTGGGGCTTTGATTGGGGCTGACTGTGTCTGGGGCTGGGGCTGTAACTGGGGCTGGGGCTAACACTAGGGCTCTGACTGGGACTGGAGCTGTGACTTTGACTGGGGCTGAGATTGGGGCTGAGGCTGGGGCTAGAGCTGGGGCTGGAACCGGGGCTGGACTGGGGCTACGGCTGTGACTGGGGCAATGACTGGGGATGTGACTGGGGCTAGGGCTGTGACTGGGGCTGTAACTGGGGCTGGGGATGGGGCTGAGGCCGGGACTGCGGCTGTAACTGAGGCTGGGGCTGGGGCTGTGACTGGGGCTGGGGCTGTGACTGGGGCTGGGGCTGTGACTGGGGCTGTAACTGGGGCTGGGGATGGGGCTGTGACTGTGACTGGGGCTGGGTCTGGGGCCGGGGCTGGGGCTGGGGCTGTGAGAGGGTCTGGGGCTGGGGCTGCAGCTGTAACTGGGGCTGGAGCTGGGCATGAGACTGGGGCTCGGGCTGTAACTGGGGCTGGGGCTGTGACTGGTGCTGGAGCTGTTTCTGAGGCTGGGAATGTGACTGGGGCTGGGATGGGGACTGGGGCTGGGATGGGGACTGGGGCTGGGATGGGGACTGGGGCTGGGATGGGGACTGGGGCTGGGGCTGGGATGGGGACTGGGGCTGGGGCTGGGTTGGGGACTGTGTCTGGTGTTGGGGATGGGGCTGTAACTGGGGCTGGGTCTAACACTAGGGCTCTGACTGGGACTGGAGCTGTGACTTTGACTGGGGCTGAGATTGGGGCTGAGGCTGGGGCTGGGGCTGGGGCTGATGCTCGGGCTGCGACTGGGACTAGGGCTGCGAATGGGGTTGGGGCTGGGGCTGGGGCTGACTGCGGCTGGGGCTGGGGCTGGGATGGGGACTGGGGCTGAGATGGGGACTGGGGCTGGGATGGGGACTGTGTCTGGGGTTGGGGCTGGGGCTGTAACTGGGGCTGGGGCTAACACTAGGGCTCTGACTGGGACTGGAGCTGTGACTTTGACTGGGGCTGAGATTGGGGCTGAGGCTGGGGCTGGAGCTGGGGCTGAAACCGGGGCTGGACTGGGGCTACGGCTGTGACTGGGGCAATGACTGGGGATGTGACTGGGGCTAGGGCTGTGACTGGGGCTGTAACTGGGGCTGGGGATGTGGCCGAGGCCGGGATTGCGGCTGTAACTGAGGCTGGGGCTGCTGCTGTGACTGGGGCTGGAGTTGAGGCTGTGACTGGGGCTGGAGCTGGGGCTGTGACTGTGTCTGGGGCTATGGCTGTGATTGGGGATGTGACTGGGGCTGGAGCTGTGTCTGGGGCTGGGGCTGTGGCTGGTGCTGGAGCTGTGACTGGGGCTGTGACATGACTGTGGCTGTGATTGTGACTGGGGCCAGGGCAGAACTGGGGCTGTTGCTGGGGCTCTGATTGGTGCTGGGGCTAGATCTGGGTCTGGAGCTGGAGCTGGGTCTGGGACTGGGGCTGGGTGTGGGACTGTGGCTGGGTGTGCGACTGTGGCTGGGACTGTGACTGGGGCTGGGGCCAGGGCTGTAACTGTGACTGTGGCTGTGACTGGGGCTGGGGCTGTGACTGGGGCTGGGGTTGGGGCTGTGACTGGGGCTGGGGCTGGGGCTGTGACTGGTGCTGGAGCTGTGTCTGGGGCTGTGACTGTGACTGTGACTGTGGCTCTGACTGACTGGGGCTGGGGCTGGTGCTGGAGCTGTGTCTGGGTCTGTGACGGTGACTGTGACTGTGGCTGTATCTGTGACTGTGGCCAGGGCTGGACTGGGCCTGGGGCTGGGGCTGGGGCTTCGACTGTGACTGGGGCTGTGATTGGTGCTGGGGCTGTGACTGGGGCTGGGTCTGGGTCTGAAGCTGGGTCTGGGTCTGAAGCTGGGTCTGGGTCTGAAGCTGGGGCTGGGTCTGGGACTGGGGCTGTGTCTGGGACTGTGGCTGGGGCTGTGACTGGGGCTGGGGCAATGGATGCGGCTGGTGCTGGCACTGTGACTGGGGCTGGGGCTGTGACTGGGGCCGGGGCTGGACTGGGGCTGCGGTGGGGATTCGGCTGTTACTGGGGCTGTGATTGGTGCTGGGGCTGTGACTGGAGCTATGACTGGGGCTGGGGCTGTGTCTGGTGCTGGTGCTTGACTGGGTCTGAGACTGGGGCTGGGGCTGGAGCTGGGGCTGGAGCTGGGCCTGGGACAGGGGCTGTGATTGGGACTGGGGCTGTGACTGGGGAGGTGACTGGGGCTGTGTCTGGGGCTGGAGCTGCGGATGTGACTGGGGCTGTGACTGGGGCTGGGAATGTGACTGGGTCTGGGGCTGTGTCTGGGGCTGGGGCTGGGAGTGGGGCTGGCAGTGGGGCTGGGTCTGGTCCTGGAGCTGGGGCTGTGTCTGGGACTGTGGCTGGGGCAGTGGTTGCGGCTGGTGCTGGGACTGGGCTGGGGCTGGAGCTGGGGCTGGAGCTGGGTCTGGGACAGGGGCTGTGATTGGGACTGGGGCTGTGACTGGGGCGGTGACTGGGGCTGTGTCTGGGGCTGGAGCTGCGGATGTGACTGGGGCTGTGACTGGGGCTGGGAATGTGACTGGGTCTGGGGCTGTGTCTGGGGCTGGGGCTGGGAGTGGGGCTGGCAGTGGGGCTGGGTCTGGTCCTGGAGCTGGGGCTGTGTCTGGGACTGTGGCTGGGGCTGTGGTTGTGGCTGGTGCTGGGACTGGGGTGGGGCTGGGGCTGGTGCTGGAGTTGGGGCTGGGGCTGTGACTGTGACTGGGGCTGGGTCTGCGTCTGGGCCTGGGGCTGGGGCTGTGGCAGCGACTGGGGTTGTGACTGGGTCTGGGGCTTGGATTGGGGCTGACTGTGTCTGGGGCTGGGGCTGTAACTGGGGCTGGGGCTGTAACTGGGGCTGGGGCTAACACTAGGGCTCTGACTGGGACTGGAGCTGTGACTTTGACTGGGGCTGAGATTGGGGCTGAGGCTGGGGCTGGAGATGGGGCTGGAACCGGGGCTGGACTGGGGCTACGGCTGTGACTGGGGCAATGACTGGGGATGTGACTGGGGCTAGGGCTGTGACTGGGGCTGTGACTGGGGCTGTAACTGGGGCTGGGGATGTGACTGGGGCTGTAACTGGGGCTGGGGATGTGGCTGGGGCTGCTGCTGTGACTGGGGCTGGAGCTGAGGCTGTGACTGGGGCTGGAGCTGGGGCTGTGACTGTGTCTGGGGCTGTGACAGGGGCTGGGGCTGTGACTGGGGCTGGGGCCAGGGCTGTAACTGTGACTGTGGCTGTGACTGGGGCTGGGGCTGTGACTGGGGCTGGAGCTGTGACTGGGGCTGGGGCTGGGGCTGTGACTGGGGCTGGAGCTGGGGCTGTGACTGGGGCTGGGGCTGTGACTGGTGCTGGAGCTTTGTCTGGGGCTGTGACTGTGACTGTGGCTCTGACTGACTGGAGCCAGGGCTGGACTGGGGCTGGGGCTGTGACTGGGGCTAGTGCTGGAGCTGTGTCTGGGTCTGTGACGGTGACTGTGACTGTGGCTGTATCTGTGACTGTGGCCAGGGCTGGACTGGGCCTGGGGCTGGGATGGGGACTGTGTCTGGGGTTGGGGCTGGGGCTGTAACTGGGGCTGGGGCTTACACTAGGGCTCTGATTGGGACTGGAGCTGTGACTTTGACTGGGGCTGAGATTGGGGCTGATGCTGGAGTTGGGGCTGGTGCTGTGACTGTGACTGTGACTGGGGCTGGGTCTGGACCTGGGGCCATGACTGGGGATGGGGCTGGGGCTATAACTGGGGCTGTGACTGGATCTGGGGCTTTGACTGGGGCTGACTGGGTCTGGGACTGGGGCTGGAGCTGTGACTAAGTCTGTGACTGGGACTGGAGCTTTGACTTTGACTGGAGCTGGCCTGGGGCTGGGGCTGATGCTGGGGCTGGTGCTGGAGTTGGGGCTGGGGCTGTGACTGTGACTGGGGCTGGGTCTGCGTCTGGGCCTGGGGCTGGGGCTGTGGCTGCGACTGGGGTTGTGACTGGGTCTGGGGCTTTGACTGGGGCTGACTGTGTCTGGGGCTGGGGTTGTAACTGGGGCTGGGGCTAACACTAGGGCTCTGACTGGGACTGGAGCTGTGACTTTGACTGGGGCTGAGATTGGGGCTGAGGCTGGGGCTGGAGCTGGGGCTGGAACCGGGGCTGGACTGGGGCTACGGCTGTGACTGGGGCAACGACCGGGGATGTGACTGGGGCTAGGGCTGTGACTGGGGCTGTAACTGGGGCTGGAGATGGGGCTGAGGCCGGGACTGCAGCTGTAACTGAGGCTGGGGCTGGGGCTGGGGCTGCTGCTGTGACTGGGGCTGGAGCTGAGGCTGTGACTGGGGCTGGAGCTGAGGCTGTGACTGGGGCTGGAGCTGAGGCTGTGACTGGGGCTGGAGCTGAGGCTGTGACTGGGGCTGGAGCTAAGGCTGTGACTGGGGCTGGAGCTGAGGCTGTGACTGGGGCTGGAGCTGGGGCTGTGACTGGGTCTGGGGCTGTGGCTTTGATTGGGGCTGTGACCGGTGCTGGAGCTGTGTCTGGGGCTGGGGCTGTGACTGGTGCTGGAGCTGTGTCTGGGGCTGTGATATTGACTGTGGCTGTGATTGTGACTGGGGCCAGGGCTGGACTGGGGCTGTTGATGGGGCTGTGATTGGTGCTGGGGCTAGATCTGGGTCTGGAGCTGGAGCTGGGTCTGGATCTGGAGCTGGGTCTGGATCTGGAGCTGGGTCTGGGACTGGGGCTGGGTCTGGGACTGGGGCTGGGTCTGGGACTGGGGCTGGGTCTGGGACTGGGGCTGGGTGTTGGACTGTGGCTGGGGCTGTGACTGGGGCTGGGGCAATGGATGCGGCTGGTGCTGGCACTGTGACTGGGGCTGGGGCTGTGACTGGGGCCGGGGCTGGACTGGGGCTGCGGTGGGCATTTGGCTGTGACTGGGGCTGTGATTGGTGCTGGGGCTGTGCCTGGAGCTATGACTGGGGCTGGGGCTGTGTCTGGGGCTGGTGCTTGACTGGGTCTGAGACTGGAGCTGGGGCTGGAGCTGGGCCTGGGACAGGGGCTGTGATTGGGACTGGGGCTGTGACTGGGGCAGTGACTGGTGCTGGGGCTGTGTCTGGGGCTGTGTCTGGGGCTGTGTCTGGGGCTGTGTCTGGGGCTGGAGCTGGGGCTGGAGCTGGGGCTGTGGTTGGGGCTGTGGTTGGGGCTGTGACTGTGACTGTGGCTGGGTCTGGGGCTGGGGCTGGGGCTGGGGCTGTGAGAAGGTTTGGGGCTGGGGCTGCAGCTCTGACTGGGGCTGGAGCTGCGGATGTGACTGGGGCAGTGACTGGGGCTGGGAATGTGACTGGGTCTGGGGCTGGGTCTGGGGCTGGGAGTGGGGCTGGGAGTGGGGCTGGGTCTGGTGCAGGAGCTGGGGCTGTGTCTGGGACTGTGGCTGGGGCTGTGGTTGCGGCTGGTGCTGGGACTGGGGTGGGGCTGGGGCTGGGGCTGTGACTGTGACTGGGGCTGGAGCTGTGGTTGCGGCTGGTGCTGGGACTGGGGTGGGGCTGTAACTGTGGCTGGAGCTGGTGATGTGACTGGGGCTTGGGCGGTAACTGGGGCAGGGGCTGTGACTGGGGTTGAGTATGGGGCTGGGGCTATGACTGGGGCTCTGACTGGGGTTGGGGCTGGGGCTGTGGCTGTGACTGCGGCTGGAGCTGGGGCTGTGGTTGGGGCTGTGACTGTGACTGTGGCTGGAGCTGGTGATGTGACTGGGGCTCGGGCGGTAACTGAGGAAGGGGCTGTGACTGGGGCTGGAGCTGGGGCTGAGGCTGGGGCTGAGACTGGGGCCGGGGCTGGACTGGGGTTGTGGCAGTGACTGGGGCTGGGGCTGGGGCTGTAACTGTGACTGTGGCTGTGACTGGGGCTGGGGCTGTGACTGGGGCTGGAGCTGTGACTGGGGCTGGGGCTGGGGCTGTGACTGTGGCTGTGACTGTGACTGTGGCTCTGACTGACTGGAGCCAGGGCTGGACTGGGGCTGGGGCTGTGACTGGGGCTAGTGCTGGAGCTGTGTCTGGGTCTGTGACGGTGACTGTGACTGTGGCTGTATCTGTGACTGTGGCCAGGGCTGGACTGGGCCTGGGGCTGGGATGGGGACTGTGTCTGGGGTTGGGGCTGGGGCTGTAACTGGGGCTGGGGCTAACACTAGGGCTCTGATTGGGACTGGAGCTGTGACTTTGACTGGGGCTGAGATTGGGGCTGATGCTGGAGTTGGGGCTGGTGCTGTGACTGTGACTGTGACTGGGGCTGGGTCTGGACCTGGGGCCATGACTGGGGATGGGGCTGGGGCTATAACTGGGGCTGTGACTGGATCTGGGGCTTTGACTGGGGCTGACTGGGTCTGGGACTGGGGCTGGAGCTGTGACTAAGTCTGTGACTGGGACTGGAGCTTTGACTTTGACTGGAGCTGGCCTGGGGCTGGGGCTGATGCTGGGGCTGGTGCTGGAGTTGGGGCTGGGGCTGTGACTGTGACTGGGGCTGGGTCTGCGTCTGGGCCTGGGGCTGGGGCTGTGGCTGCGACTGGGGTTGTGACTGGGTCTGGGGCTTTGACTGGGGCTGACTGTGTCTGGGGCTGGGGTTGTAACTGGGGCTGGGGCTAACACTAGGGCTCTGACTGGGACTGGAGCTGTGACTTTGACTGGGGCTGAGATTGGGGCTGAGGCTGGGGCTGGAGCTGGGGCTGGAACCGGGGCTGGACTGGGGCTACGGCTGTGACTGGGGCAATGACCGGGGATGTGACTGGGGCTAGGGCTGTGACTGGGGCTGTAACAGGGGCTGGGGATGGGGCTGAGGCCGGGACTGCAGCTGTAACTGAGGCTGGGGCTGGGGCTGCTGCTGTGACTGGGGCTGGAGCTGAGGCTGTGACTGGGGCTGGAGCTGAGGCTGTGACTGGGGCTGGAGCTGAGGCTGTGACTGGGGCTGGAGCTGAGGCTGTGACTGGGGCTGGAGCTGGGGCTGTGACTGGGTCTGGGGCTGTGGCTTTGATTGGGGCTGTGACCGGTGCTGGAGCTGTGTCTGGGGCTGGGGCTGTGACTGGTGCTGGAGCTGTGTCTGGGGCTGTGATATTGACTGTGGCTGTGATTGTGACTGGGGCCAGGGCTGGACTGGGGCTGTTGATGGGGCTGTGATTGGTGCTGGGGCTAGATCTGGGTCTGGAGCTGGAGCTGGGTCTGGAGCTGGAGCTGGGTCTGGAGCTGGAGCTGGGTCTGGGACTGGGGCTGGGTCTGGGACTGGGGCTGGGTCTGGGACTGGGGCTAGGTGTTGGACTGTGGCTGGGGCTGTGACTGGGGCTGGGGCAATGGATGCGGCTGGTGCTGGCACTGTGACTGGGGCTGGGGCTGTGACTGGGGCCGGGGCTGGACTGGGGCTGCGGTGGGCATTTGGCTGTGACTGGGGCTGTGATTGGTGCTGGGGCTGTGCCTGGAGCTATGACTGGGGCTGGGGCTGTGTCTGGGGCTGGTGCTTGACTGGGTCTGAGACTGGAGCTGGGGCTGGAGCTGGGCCTGGGACAGGGGCTGTGATTGGGACTGGGGCTGTGACTGGGGCAGTGACTGGTGCTGGGGCTGTGTCTGGGGCTGTGTCTGGGGCTGTGTCTGGGGCTGTGTCTGGGGCTGTGTCTGGGGCTGTGTCTGGGGCTGGAGCTGGGGCTGTGGTTGGGGCTGTGGTTGGGGCTGTGACTGTGACTGTGGCTGGGTCTGGGTCTGGGGCTGGGGCTGGGGCTGTGAGAAGGTTTGGGGCTGGGGCTGCAGCTCTGACTGGGGCTGGAGCTGCGGATGTGACTGGGGCAGTGACTGGGGCTGGGAATGTGACTGGGTCTGGGGCTGGGTCTGGGGCTGGGAGTGGGGCTGGGAGTGGGGCTGGGTCTGGTGCAGGAGCTGGGGCTGTGTCTGGGACTGTGGCTGGGGCTGTGATTGCGGCTGGTGCTGGGACTGGGGTGGGGCTGGGGCTGGGGCTGTGACTGTGACTGGGGCTGGAGCTGTGGTTGCGGCTGGTGCTGGGACTGGGGTGGGGCTGTAACTGTGGCTGGAGCTGGTGATGTGACTGGGGCTTGGGCGGTAACTGGGGCAGGGGCTGTGACTGGGGTTGAGTATGGGGCTGGGGCTATGACTGGGGCTCTGACTGGGGTTGGGGCTGGGGCTGTGGCTGTGACTGCGGCTGGAGCTGGGGCTGTGGTTGGGGCTGTGACTGTGACTGTGGCTGGAGCTGGTGATGTGACTGGGGCTCGGGCGGTAACTGAGGCAGGGGCTGTGACTGGGGCTGGAGCTGGGGCTGAGGCTGGGGCTGAGACTGGGGCCGGGGCTGGACTGGGGTTGTGGCAGTGACTGGGGCTGGGGCTGGGGCTGTGTCTGGGGCTGAGTATGGGGTTGAGTATGGGGCTGGGGCTATGACTGGGGCTCTGACTGGGGCTGGGGCTGGGGCTGGGTCTGGGACTGTGCCTGGGGCCGGGGCTGGACTGGGGTTGCGGCAGTGACTGGGGCTGTGTCTGGGGCTGGAGCTGGGGCTGTGGTTGGGGCTGTGACTGTGACTGTGACTGTGACTGTGGCTGGGTCTGGGTCTGGGTCTGGGTCTGGGTCTGGGTTTGGGTCTGCGTCTGGGGCTGGGGCTGGGACTGTGAGAATGTCTGGTGCTGGGGCTGCAGCTCTGACTGGGGCTGGAGCTGCGGATGTGACTGGGGCTGTGACTGGTGCTGGAGCTGTGTTTGGGGCTGGGAATGTGACTGGGTCTGGGGCTGGGTCTGGGGCTGGGAGTGGGGCTGGGTCTGGTGCTGGAGCTTGGGCTGTGTCTGGGACTGTGGCTGGGGCTGTGACTGGGGCTGGTGCTGGGGCTGTGGTTGCGGCTGGTGCTGGGACTGGGGTGGAGCTGGGGCTGGATCTGTGACTGGAGCTGGGGCTGTGAGAGGGGCTGGGTCTGTGAGAGGGGCAGGGGCTGGGGCTGGGGCTGTGACTGGGGTTGAGTATGGGGCTGGGGCTATGACTGGGGCTCTGACTGGGGTTGGGGCTGTGTCTGTGACTGTGACTGGGGCTGGGGCTGTTGCTCGGGCTGGGGGTTTGACTGGGGCTGGAGCTGGGGCTGGGGCTGTGACTGGTGCTGCAGCAGGGGCTGTGACTGGGGCTGGGGCTGTGACTGGGGCTGTGACTGGGGCTGGGGCTGTGACCGAGGCTGGGGCTTGAGCTGTGGATGTGGTTGTTGCTAGGGCTGTGACTGGGGCTGGGGCTGCGGCTTCGGCTGTGGGTGGGGCTGTGATTGGTGCTGGAGCTGTGACTGGGGCTGGGTCTGGGGCTGGTTCTGGGACTGGGGCTGGGGCTGGGGCTGGGACTGGGGCTGGGTGTGGGAATGTGGCTGGGGCTGTGACTGGCGCTGGAGCTGGGGCTATGGATGCGGCTGTGCTGGGACTGGGGCTGGGGCTAGGCCTGTGACTGTGACTGTGATTGTGGCTGTGACTGACTGGGGCTGGGGCTGTGATTGGGGCCGGGTCTGGATTGGGGTTGCAGCAGTGACTGGGGCCGGGGCTGGTTCTGTGTCTGGGGCTGGAGCTGGGGCTGTGGTTGGGGCTGTGACTGTGACTTTGGCTGGGTCTGTGTCTGTGTCAGCGTCTGGGGCTGGGGCTGGGACTGTGAGAAGGTCTGTCGCTGGGGCTGCAGCTCTGACTGGGGCTGAAGCTGCGGATGTGACTGGGGCTGTGACTGGTGCTGGAGCTGTATTTGGGGCTGGGAATGTGACTGGGTCTGGGGCTGGGTCTGGGGCTGGGTCTGCGTCTGGGCCTGGGGCTGGGGCTGGGAGTGGGGCTAGGAGTGGGACTGGGTCTGGTGCTGGATCTGGGGCTGTGTCTGGGACTGTGGCTGGGGCTGTGACTGGGGCTGGTGCTGGGGCTGTGGTTGCGGCTGGTGCTGGGACTGGGGTGGGGCTGGGGCTGGGTCTGTGACTGGGGCTGGGGCTGGGGCTGGGGCTGGGTCTGGGACTGTGCCTGGGGCCGGGGCTGGACTGGGGTTGCGGCAGTGACTGGGGCTGTGTCTGGGGTTGGAGCTGGGGCTGTGGTTGGGGCTGTGACTGTGACTGTGACTGTGACTGTGACTGTGGCTGGGTCTGGGTCTGGGTCTGGGTCTGGGTCTGGGTCTGGGTCTGGGTCTGGGTCTGGGGCTGGGGCTGGGGCTGGGACTGTGAGAAGGTCTGGCGCTGGGGCTGCAGCTCTGACTGGGGCTGGAGCTGCGGATGTGACTGGGGCTGTGACTGGTGCTGGAGCTGTGTTTGGGGCTGGGAATGTGACTGGGTCTGAGGCTGGGTCTGGGGCTGGGAGTGGGGCTGGGTCTGGTGCTGGAGCTGGGGCTGTGTCTGGGACTGTGGCTGGGGCTGTGACTGGGGCTGGTGCTGGGGCTGTGGTTGCGGCTGGTGCTGGGACTGGGGTGGAGCTGGGGCTGGGTCTGTGACTGGGGCTGGGGCTGTGAGAGGGGCAGGGGCTGGGTCTGTGACTGGGGCTGGGGCTGTGAGAGGGGCAGGGGCTGGGGCTGAGGCTGGGGCTGGGGCTATGACTGGGGCTCTGACTGGGGTTGGGGCTGTGTCTGTGACTGTGACTGGGGCTGGGGCTGGTGCTCGGGCTGGGGGTTTGACTGGGGCTGGAGCTGGGGCTGGGGCTGTGACTGGTGCTGCAGCAGGGGCTGTGACTGGGGCTGGGGCTGTGACTGGGGCTGTGACTGGATCTGGGGCTGTGACCGAGGCTGGGGCTTGAGCTGTGGATGTGGCTGTTGCTAGGGCTGTGACTGGGGCTGGGGCTGCGGCTTTGGCTGTGGGTGGGGCTGTGATTGGTGCTGGAGCTGTGACTGGGGCTGGGTCTGGGGCTGGTTCTGGGACTGGAGCTGGGGCTGGGGCTGGGACTGGGGCTGGGTGTGGGAATGTGGCTGGGGCTGTGACTGGCGCTGGAGCTGGGGCTATGGATGCGGCTGTGCTGGGACTGGGGCTGGGGCTGGGGCTAGGCCTGTGACTGTGACTGTGATTGTGGCTGTGACTGACTGGGGCTGGGGCTGTGATTGGGGCCGGGGCTGGATTGGGGTTGCAGCAGTGACTGGGGCCGGGGCTGGTTCTGTGTCTGGGGCTGGAGCTGGGGCTGTGGTTGGGGCTGTGACTGTGACTTTGGCTGGGTCTGGTTCTGTGTCAGCGTCTGGGGTTGGGGCTATGACTGGGGCTCTGACTGGGGCTGGGGCTGTGACTGGTGCTGGAGCTGTGTCTGGTTCTGTGACTGTGACTGTGGCACTGACTGTGACTGGGGTCAGGGCTGTGTCTGGGCCTGGGGCTGTGACTGGGGCTATGACTGCGGCTCTGACTAGGGCTGGGCCTGGGGCTGCGACTGATGCTGGAGCTGGGGCTGTGACAGGTGGTGGAGCTGGGGCTGTGACTGGGGCTGGGGCTGGGGCTGTGACCGAGGCTGGGGCTTGAGCTGTGGATGTGGCTGTTGCTAGGGCTGTGACTGGGGCTGGGGCTGCGGCTTCGGCTGTGGGTGGGGCTGTGATTGGTGCTGGAGCTGTGACTGGGACTGGGTCTGGGGCTGGAGCTGGAGCTGGGGCTGTGACTGGGGCTGGGGCTCTGACTTGGGCTGGGGCTGTGACTGGTGCTGGGTCTGGGGCTGGAGCTGGAGCTGGGGCTGTGACTGGGGCTGGGGCTGTGACTGGGGCTGGGTCTGGGGCTGGAGCTGGAGCTGGGGCTATGACTGGGGCTGGGGCTGTGACTGGTGCTGGAGCTGTGTCTGGGGCCTGTGCTGGAGCTGTGTCTGGATCTGTGAAGGTGACTGTGACTGTGGCTGTATCTGTGACTGGGGCCAGGGCTGGACTGGGCCTGGGGCTGGGGCTGGGGCTTCGACTGTGACTGGGGCTGTGATTGGTGCTGGGGCTGTGACTGGGACTGGGGCTGTGACTGGGGCTGGGTCTGGGTCTGAAGCTGGGTCTGGGTCTGAAGCTGGGGCTGGGTCTGGGACTGGGGCTGTGTCTGGGACTGGGGCTGGGGCTGTGACTGGGGCTGGGGCAATGGATGCGGCTGGTGCTGACACTGTGACTGGGGCCGGGGCTGGACTGGGGCTGCGGTGGGGATTCGGCTGTGACTGGGGCTGTGATTGGTGCTGGGGCTGTGACTGGAGCTATGACTGGGGCTGGGGCTGTGTCTGGTGCTGGTGCTTGACTGGGTCTGAGACTGGGGCTGGGGCTGGAGCTGGGGCTGGAGCTGGGCCTGGGACAGGGGCTGTGATTGGGACTGGGGCTGTGACTGGGGCGGTGACTGGGGCTGTGTCTGGGGCTGGAGCTGCGGATGTGACTGGGGCTGTGACTGGGGCTGGGAATGTGACTGGGTCTGGGGCTGTGTCTGGGGCTGGGGCTGGGAGTGGGGCTGGCAGTGGGGCTGGGTCTGGTCCTGGAGCTGGAGCTGTGTCTGGGACTGTGGCTGGGGCAGTGGTTGCGGCTGGTGCTGGGACTGGGGTGGGGCTGGGGCTGGTGCTGGAGTTGGGGCTGGGGCTGTGACTGTGACTGGGGCTGGGTCTGCGTCTGGGCCTGGGGCTGGGGCTGTGGCAGCGACTGGGGTTGTGACTGGGTCTGGGGCTTTGATTGGGGCTGACTGTGTCTGGGGCTGGGGCTGTAACTGGGGTTGGGGCTGTAACTGGGGCTGGGGCTAACACTAGGGCTCTGACTGGGACTGGAGCTGTGACTTTGACTGGGGCTGAGATTGGGGCTGAGGCTGGGGCTGGAGATGGGGCTGGAACCGGGGCTGGACTGGGGCTACGGCTGTGACTGGGGCAATGACTGGGGATGTGACTGGGGCTAGGGCTGTGACTGGGGCTGTAACTGGGGCTGGGGATGTGGCTGGGGCTGCTGCTGTGACTGGGGCTGGAGCTGAGGCTGTGACTGGGGCTGGAGCTGGGGCTGTGACTGTGTCTGGGGCTGTGACTGGGGCTGGGGCTGTGACTGGGGCTGGGGCCAGGGCTGTAACTGTGACTGTGGCTGTGACTGGGGCTGGGGCTGTGACTGGGGCTGGAGCTGTGACTGGGGCTGGGGCTGGGGCTGTGACTGGGGCTGGAGCTGGGGCTGTGACTGGGGCTGGGGCTGTGACTGGTGCTGGAGCTTTGTCTGGGGCTGTGACTGTGACTGTGGCTCTGACTGACTGGGGCCAGGGCTGGACTGGGGCTGGGGCTGTGACTGGGGCTAGTGCTGGAGCTGTGTCTGGGTCTGTGACGGTGACTGTGACTGTGGCTGTATCTGTGACTGTGGCCAGGGCTGGACTGGGCCTGGGGCTGGGATGGGGACTGTGTCTGGTGTTGGGGCTGGGGCTGTAACTGGGGCTGGGGCTAACACTAGGGCTCTGATTGGGACTGGAGCTGTGACTTTGACTGGGGCTGAGATTGGGGCTGATGCTGGAGTTGGGGCTGGTGCTGTGGCTGTGACTGTGACTGGGGCTGGGTCTGGACCTAGGGCCATGACTGGGGATGGGGCTGAGGCTATAACTGGGGCTGTGACTGGATCTGGGGCTTTGACTGGGGCTGACTGGGTCTGGGACTGGGGCTGGAGCTGTGACTAAGTCTGTGACTGGGACTGGACCTGGGGCTGTGACTGTGTCTGGGGCTGTGGCTGTGATTGGGGATGTGACTGGGGCTGGAGCTGTGTCTGGGGCTGGGCTCTGGCTGGTGCTGGAGCTGTGTCTGGGGCTGTGACATGACTGTGGCTGTGATTGTGACTGGGGCCAGGGCAGAACTGGGGCTGTTGCTGGGGCTGTGATTGGTGCCGGGGCTAGATCTGGGTCTGGTGCTGGAGCTGTGTCTGGGTCTGTGACGGTGACTGTGACTGTGGCTGTATCTGTGACTGGGACCGGGGCTGGACTGGGCCTGGGGCTGGAGCTGGGTCTGGGGCTGGGGATGTGACTGGTGCTGGAGCTGTGTCTGGGGCTGTGATATTGACTGTGGCTGTGATTGTGACTGGGGCCAGGGCTGGACTGGGGCTGTTGATGGGGCTGTTATTGGTGCTGGGGCTAGATCTGGTTCTGGAGCTGGAGCTGGGTCTGGAGCTGGAGCTGGGTCTGGAGCTGGAGCTGGGTCTGGGACTGGGGCTGCGTCTGGGACTGGTGCTGGGTGTTGGACTGTGGCTGGGGCTGTGACTGGGGCTGGGGCAATGGATGCGGCTGGTGCTGGCACTGTGACTGGGGCTGGGGCTGTGACTGGGGCTGGGGCTGGACTGGGGCTGCGGTGGGGATTCGGCTGTGACTGGGGCTGTGATTGGTGCTGGGGCTGTGCCTGGAGCTATGACTGGGGCTGGGGCTGTGTCTGGGGCTGGTGCTTGACTGGGTCTGAGACTGGAGCTGGGGCTGGAGCTGGGCCTGGGACAGGGGCTGTGATTGGGACTGGGGCAGTGACTGGTGCTGGGGCTGTGTCTGGGGCTGTGTCTGGGGCTGTGTCTGGGGCTGTGTCTGGGGCTGTGTCTGGGGCTGTGTCTGGGGCTGGGACTGTGACTGCGACTGGGACTGGGGCTGGGAATGGGGCTGGGGCTGACTGCGGCTGGGGCTGGGGCTGGGATGGGGACTGTGGCTGAGATGGGGACTGGGTCTGGGGCTGGGGCAGGGCTGTGACTGTGACTGTGGCTGGGTCTGGGTCTGGGGCTGGGGCTGCAGCTCTGACTGGGGCTGGAGCTGCGGATGTGACTGGGGCTGGGAATATGACTGGGTCTGGGGCTGGGAGTGGGGCTGGGTCTGGTGCTGGAGCTGGGGCTGTGTCTGGGACTGTGGCTGGGGCTGAAACTGGGGCTGTGACTGGGGCTCTGGTTTCGGCTTGTGCTGGGACTGGGGTGGGGCAGGGGCTGGGGCTGTTGCTGGGCCTGTAAATGGGGCTGGAGCTGGAGCTGTGGTTGCGGCCGGTGCTGGGACTGGGGTTGGGGCTGGGGCTGTGACTGGGGCTGTGGCTGTGACTGGGGCTGGGGCTGGGGCTGGGGCTGGGGCTGGGACTGGGGCTGTGGCTGTGGCTGTTGCTGGGGCTGTGACTGGGGTTGAGGCTTCGGCTGTGACTGGGGCTGCGACTGGTGCTGGGGCTGTGACTGGGGCTGTGACTGGAGCTGGGCCTGGGGCTGGGGCTGAGGCTGGGGCTGAGGCTGTGGTCGCAGCTGCTGTTGGGACTGGGGTTGGGACTGGGGCTGTGACTGGGGTTGGGGCTGAGGCTTCGGCTGTGACTGGAGCTGGGCCTGGGGCTTGGGCTGTGACTGGGGCTGTTGTTGGCGCTGTGACTGGGGCTGCGGCTGAGGCTTCAGCTGTCACTGGAGCTATCCTGGTGCTGGGACTGGGACTAGGGCTGGGGCTGGGGCTGATGCTGGTGCTGGTGCTGGAGTTGGGGCTGCGGCTGTGACTGTGACTGGGGCTGTGTCTGCATCTGGGCCTGGTGCTGGGGCTGTGGCTGCGACTGGGGTTGTGACTGGGTCTGGGGCTTTGACTGGGGCTGACTGTGTCTGGGGCTTGGGCTGTGACTGGGGCTGGGTCTAACACTAGGGCTCTGACTGGGACTGGAGCTGTGACTTTGACTGGGGCTGAGACTGGGGCTGGGGCTGGGGCTGTGACTGGGGCTGTAACTGGGGCTGGGGATGTGATAGGGGCTGGGGCCGGGACTGCGGCTGTGACTGAGGCTGGGGCTGGGGCTGGGGCTGAGGCTGCTGCTGTGACTTGGGCTGGGGCTGCGACTGGTGCTGGAGCTGGGGCTGCGACTGGGAATGGGGCTGGGGCTGGGGCTGACTGCGGCTGGGGCTGGGGCTGGGATGGGGACTGGGCCTGAGATGGGGGCTGGGGCTGGGGCTGATGCTGGGGCTGGGGCTGTGACTGGGGCTGCGACTGGGACTGGGGCTGGGAATGGGGCTGGGGCTGGGGCTGGGGCTGGGGCTGATGCTGGGGCTGGTGCTGGAGTTGGGCCTGGGGCTGTGAATGTGACGGGGCTGGGTCTGCGTCTGGGCCTGGGGCTGGGGCTGCAGCTTCGGCTGTGACTGGGGCCGGGGCTGGTTCTATGACTGGGGCTGTAACTGGGGCTGGGGATATGATAGGGGCTGGGGCCGGGACTGCGGCTGTGACTGAGGCTGGGGCTGGGGCTGGGGCTGAGGCTGCTGCTGTGACTTGGGCTGGGGCTGCGACTGGTGCTGGAGCTGGGGATGCGACTGGGAATGGGGCTGGGGCTGGGGCTGACTGCGGCTGGGGCTGGGGCTGGGATGGGGACTGGGCCTGAGATGGGGGCTGGGGCTGGGGCTGATGCTGGGGCTGCGACTGGGACTGGGGCTGGGAATGGGGCTGGGGCTGGGGCTGGGGCTGATGCTGGGGCTGGTGCTGGAGTTGGGCCTGGGGCTGTGAATGTGACGGGGCTGGGTCTGCGTCTGGGCCTGGGGCTGGGGCTGCAGCTTCGGCTGTGACTGGGGCCGGGGCTGGTTCTGTGTCTGGGGCTGGAGCTGGGGCTGTGGTTGGGGCTGTGACTGTGACTTTGGCTGGGTCTGAGTCTGTGTCAGCGTCTGGGGCTGGGGCTGGGACTGTGAGAAGGTCTGTCGCTGGGGCTGCAGCTCTGACTGGGGCTGAAGCTGCGGATGTGACTGGGGCTGTGACTGGTGCTGGAGCTGTATTTGGGGCTGGGAATGTGACTGGGTCTGGGGCTGGGGCTGGGGCTGGGAGTGGGGCTAGGAGTGGGACTGGGTCTGGTGCTGGATCTGGGGCTGTGTCTGGGACTGTGGCTGGGGCTGTGACTGGGGCTGGTGCTGGGGCTGTGGTTGCGGCTGGTGCTGGGACTGGGGTGGGGATGGGGCTGGGGCTGGGACTGTGACTGGGGTTGAGTATGGGGGTTGGGGCTATGACTGGGGCTCTGACTGGGGTTGGGGCTGGGGCTGTGGCTGTGACTGGGGCTGGGGCTGGGGCTGGTGCTGGGGCTGGGGCTGGGGCTGTGGTTGGGGCTGTGACTGTGACTGTGACTGGGGCTGGGGCTGGGGCTGGGGCTGGTGCTGGGGCTGGGGCTGTGACAGATGGTGGAGCTGGGGCTGTGACTGGGCCTGGGGCTGTGACCGAGGCTGGGGCTTGAGCTGTGGATGTGGCTGTTGCTAGGGCTGTGACTGGGGCTGGGGCTGCGGCTTCGGCTGTGGGTGGGGCTGTGATTGGTGCTGGAGCTGTGACTGGGGCTGGGTCTGGGGCTGGAGCTGGAGCTGGGGCTCTGACTGGGGCTGTGACTGGGGCCTGTGCTGGAGCTGTGTCTGGATCTGTGAAGGTGACTGTGACTGTGGCTGTATCTGTGACTGGGGCCAGGGCTGGACTGGGCCTGGGGCTGGGGCTGGGGCTTCGACTGTGACTGGGGCTCTGATTGGTGCTGGGGCTGGGGTTGTGACTGGGGCTGGGGCTGACTGCGGCTGGGGCTGGGGCTGGGATGGGGACTGTGGCTGAGATGGGGACTGGGGCTGGGGCTGGGGCTGGGGCTGCAGCTCTGACTGGGGCTGGAGCTGCGGATGTGACTGGGGCTGGGATTGTGACTGGGTCTGGGGCTGGGAGTGGGGCTAGGTCTGGTGCTGGAGCTGGGGCTGTGTCTGGGACTGTGGCTGGGGCTGTGACTGGGGCTGGGGCTATGGATGTGGCTGGTGCTGGGGCTGTGACTGGGGCTGGGGCTATGGATGTGGCTGGTGCTGGGACTGTGACTGGGGCTTGGGCTAGGGCTGTGACTGGGGCTGTGACTGGGGCTGTGACTGGGGCTGGGTCTGGGGCTGTGACTGGGGCTGGGGCTGTGACTGGTGCTGGAGCTGTGTCTGGTTCTGTGACTGTGACTGTGGCTCTGACTGTGACGGGTCAGGGCTGGACTGGGGCTGGGGCTGTGACTGGGGCTATGACTGCGGCTCTGACTTGGGCTGGTGCTGGGGCTGGGGCTGTGACTGGAGCTGGGGCTGACTGCGGCTGGGGCTGGGATGGGGACTGTGGCTGAGATGGGGACTGGGGCTGGGGCTGGGGCTGGGCTGTGACTGTGACTGTGGCTGGGTCTGGGTCTGGGGCTGGGGCTGCAGCTCTGACTGGGGCTGGAGCTGCGGATGTGACTGGGGCTGGGAATGTGACTGGGTCTGGGGCTGGGAGTGGGGCTGGGTCTGGTGCTGGAGCTGGGGCTGTGTCTGGGACTGTGGCTGGGGCTGTGACTGGGGCTGGGGCTATGGATGTGGCTGGTGCTGGGACTGTGACTGGGGCTGGGAATGTGACTGGGTCTGGGGCTGGGAGTGGGGCTGGGTCTGGTGCTGGAGCTGGGGCTGTGTCTGGGACTGTGGCTGGGGCTGTGACTGGGGCTGGGGCTATGGATGTGGCTGGTGCTGGGACTGTGACTGGGGCTTGGGCTAGGGCTGTGACTGGGGCTGTGACTGGGGCTGGGGCTGTGACTGGTGCTGGAGCTGTGTCTGGTTCTGTGACTGTGACTGTGACTGTGGCTCCGACTGTGACGGGTCAGGGCTGGACTGGGGCTGGGGCTGTGACTGGGGCTATGACTGCGGCTCTGACTAGGGCTGGGGCTGGGGCTGCGACTGATGCTGGAGCTGGGGCTGCGACTGGGACTGGGGCTGGGAATGGGGCTGGGGCTGACTGCGGCTGGGGCTGGGGCTGGGATGGGGACTATGGCTGAGATGGGGACTGGGTCTGGGGCTGGGGCAGGGCTGTGACTGTGACTGTGGCTGGGTCTGGGTCTGGGGCTGGGGCTGCAGCTCTGACTGGGGCTGGAGCTGCGGATGTGACTGGGGCTGTGACTGGTGCTGGGAATGTGACTGGGGCTGGAGCTGGGGCTGTGTCTGGGACTGTGGCTGGGGCTGTGACTGGGGCTGTGACTGGGGCTCTGGTTTCGGCTTGTGCTGGGACTGGGCTGGGACAGGGGCTGGGGCTGTTGCTGGGCCTGTGAATGGGGCTGGAGCTGGAGCTGTGGTTGCGGCCGGTGCTGGGACTGGGGTTGGGGCTGGGGCTGTGACTGGGGCTGGGACTGGGGCTGGGGCTGGGGCTGTGGCTGTGGCTGTTGCTGGGGCTGTGGCTGTGGCTGTTGCTGGGGCTGTGACTGGGGTTGAGGCTTCGGCTGTGACTGGGGCTGCGACTGGTGCTGGGGCTGTGACTGGGGCTATGACTGGAGCTGGGCCTGGGGCTGGGGCTGAGGCTAGGGCTGAGGACGTGGTCGCAGCTGCTGTTGGGACTGGGGTTGGGACTGGGGCTGGGACTGGGGTTGGGACTGAGGCTTCGGCTGTGACTGGAGCTGGGCCTGGGGCTTGGGCTGTGACTGGGGCTGTTGTTGGCGCTGTGACTGGGGCTGCGGCTGAGGCTTCAGCTGTCACTGGAGCTATCCTGGTGCTGGGACTGGGACTAGGGCTGGGGCTGGGGCTGATGCTGGTGCTGGTGCTGGAGTTGGGGCAGCGGCTGTGACTGTGACTGGGGCTGTGTCTGCGTCTGGACCTGGGGCTGGGGCTGTGTCTGCGTCTGGGCCTGGTGCTGGGGCTGTGGCTGCGACTGGCGTTGTGACTGGGTCTGGGGCTTTGACTGGGGCTGACTGTGTCTGGGGCTTGGGCTGTGACTGGGGCTGGGTCTAACACTAGGGCTGTGACTTTGACTGGGGCTGAGACTGGGGCTGGGGCTGGGGCTGTGACTGGGGCTGTAACTGGGGCTGGGGATGTGATAGGGGCTGGGGCCGGGACTGCGGTTGTGACTGAGGCTGGGGCTGGGGCTGGGGCTGAGGCTGCTGCTGTGACTTGGGCTGGGGCTGGGGCTGGGGCTGGGGCTGCGACTGGTGCTGGATCTGGGGCTGCGACTGGGAATGGGGCTGGGAATGGGGCTGGGGCTGGGGCTGATGGGGACTGGGCCTGAGATGGGGGCTGGGGCTGGGATGGGGGCTGGGGCTGGGGCTGATGCTGGGGCTGTGACTGGGGATGCGACTGGGACTGGGGCTGGGAATGGGGCTGGGGCTGGGGCTGTGAATGTGACTGTGACTGGGGCTGGGTCTGGACCTGGGGCCATGACCGGGGATGGGGCTGGGGATATAACTGGGGCTTTGACTGGATCTGGGGCTTTGACTGGGGCTGACTGGGTCTGGGACTGGGGCTGGAGCTGTGACTAAGGCTGTGACCGAACTGGAGCTGTGACTTTGACTGGAGCTGGCCTGCGGCTGGGGCTGTGACTGGGGCTGTTGTTGGGGCTGTGACTGGGGCTGCGGCTGAGTCTTCAGCTGTCACTGGAGCTATCCTGGTGCTGGGACTGGGACTAGGGCTGGGGCTGGGGCTGATGCTGGTGCTGGTGCTGGATTTGGGGCTGCGGCTGTGACTGTGACTGGGGCTGTGTCTGCGTCTGGACCTGGGGCTGGGGCTGTGTCTGCGTCTGGGCCTGGTGCTGGGGCTGTGGCTGCGACTGGGGTTGTGACTGGGTCTGGGGCTTTGACTGGGGCTGACTTTGTCTGGGGCTTGGGCTGTGACTGGGGCTGGGTCTAACACTAGGGCTCTGACTGGGACTGGAGCTGTGACTTTGACTGGGGCTGAGACTGGGGCTGGGGCTGGGGCTGGGGCTGTGACTGGGGCTGTAACTGGGGCTGGGGATGTGATGGGGCTGGGGCCGGGACTGCGGCTGTGACTGAGGCTGGGGCTGGGGCTGGGGCTGAGGCTGCTGCTGTGACTTGGGCTGGGGCTGCGACTGGTGCTGGAGCTGGGGCTGCGACTGGGAATGGGGCTGGGAATGGGGCTGGGGCTGGGGTGACTGCGGCTGGGGCTGGGGCTGGGATGGGGACTGGGGCTGAGATGGGGGCTGGGGCTGGGGTTGATGCTGGGGCTGGGGCTGTGACTGGGGCTGCGACTGGGACTGGGGCTGGGAATGGGGCTGGGGCTGGGGCTGGGGCTGATGCTGGGGCTGGTGCTGGAGTTGGGGCTGGGGCTGTGAATGTGACGGGGCTGGGTCTGCGTCTGGGCCTGGGGCTGGGGCTGCAGCTTCGGCTGTGGGTGGGGCTGTGATTGGTGCTGGAGCTGTGACTGGGGCTGGGTCTGGGGCTGGTTCTGGGACTGGAGCTGGGGCTGGGGCTGGGTGTGGGAATGTGGCTGGGGCTGTGACTGGCGCTGGAGCTGGGGCTATGGATGCGGCTGTGCTGGGACTGGGGCTGGGGCTGGGGCTAGGCCTGTGACTGTGACTGTGATTGTGGCTGTGACTGACTGGGGCTGGGGCTGTGATTGGGGCCGGGGCTGGATTGGGGTTGCAGCAGTGACTGGGGCCGGGGCTGGTTCTGTGTCTGGGGCTGGAGCTGGGGCTGTGGTTGGGGCTGTGACTGTGACTTTGGCTGGGTCTGGGTCTGTGTCAGCGTCTGGGGCTGGGGCTGGGACTGTGAGAAGGTCTGTCGCTGGGGCTGCAGCTCTGACTGGGGCTGAAGCTACGGATGTGACTGGGGCTGTGACTGGTGCTGGAGCTGTATTTGGGGCTGGGAATGTGACTGGGTCTGGGGCTGGATCTGGGGCTGTGTCTGGGACTGTGGCTGGGGCTGTGACTGGGGCTGGTGCTGGGGCTGTGGTTGCGGCTGGTGCTGGGACTGGGGTGGGGCTGGGGCTGGGGCTGGGACTGTGACTGGGGTTGAGTATGGGGGTTGGGGCTATGACTGGGGCTCTGACTGGGGTTGGGGCTGGGGCTGTGGCTGTGACTGTGACTGGGGCTCTGATTGGTGCTGGGGCTGTATCTGTGACTGGGGCTGGGGCTGGGGTTGTGACTGGGGCTGGGAATGGGGCTGGGGCTGACTGCGGCTGGGGCTGGGGCTGGGATGGGGACTGTGGCTGAGATGGGGACTGGGGCTGGGGCTGGGGCTGCGCTGTGACTGTGACTGTGGCTGTGATTGGGTCTGGGGCTGGGGCTGCAGCTCTGACTGGGGCTGGAGCTGCGGATGTGACTGGGGCTGGGAATGTGACTGGGTCTGGGGCTGGGAGTGGGGCTGGGTCTGGTGCTGGAGCTGGGGCTGTGTCTGGGTCTGGGGCTGGGGCTGTGACTGGGACTGTGGCTGATGCTGTGGCTGATGCTGTGACTGGGGCTGGGGCTATGGATGTGGCTGGTGTTGGGACTGTGACTGGGGCTTGGGCTAGGGCTGTGACTGGGGCTGGGTCTGGGGCTGTGACTGGGGCTGGGGCTGTGACTGGTGCTGGAGCTGTGTCTGGTTCTGTGACTGTGACTGTGTCTCTGACTGTGACGGGTCAGGGCTGGACTGGGGCTGGGGCTGTGACTGGGGCTATGACTGCGGCTCTGACTAGGGCTGGGGCTGGGGCTGGGGCTGCGACTGATGCTGGAGCTGGGGCTGCGACTGGGACTGGGGCTGGGAATGGGGCTGGGGCTGACTGCGGCTGGGGCTGGGGCTGGGATGGGGACTGTGGCTGAGATGGGGACTGGGTCTGGGGCTGGGGCAGGGCTGTGGCTGTGACTGTGGCTGGGTCTGGGTCTGGGGCTGGGGCTGCAGCTCTGACTGGGGCTGGAGCTGCGGATGTGACTGGGGCTGGGATTGTGACTGGGTCTGGGGCTGGGAGTGGGGCTGGAGCTGGGGCTGTGTCTGGGACTGTGGCTGGGGCTGTGACTGGGGCTGTGACTGGGGCTCTGGTTTCGGCTTGTACTGGGACTGGGGTGGGGCAGGGGCTGGGGCTGTTGCTGGGCCTGTGAATGGGGCTGGAGCTGGAGCTGTGGTTGCGGCCGGTGCTGGGACTGGGGTTGGGGCTGGGGCTGTGACTGGGGCTGGGGCTGTGACTGGGGCTGGGACTGGGGCTGGGGCTGGGGCTGTGGCTGTGGCTGTTGCTGGGGCTGTGGCTGTTGCTGGGGCTGTGACTGGGGTTGAGGCTTCGGCTGTGACTGGGGCTGCGACTGGTGCTGGGGCTGTGACTGGGGCTATGACTGGAGCTGGGCCTGGGGCTGGGGCTGAGGCTAGGGCTGAGGCCGTGGTCGCAGCTGCTGTTGGGACTGGGGTTGGGACTGGGGCTGTGACTGGGGTTGAGGCTTCGGCTGTGACTGGGGCTGCGACTGGTGCTGGGGCTGTGACTGGGGCTATGACTGGAGCTGGGCCTGGGGCTTGGGCTGTGACTGGGGCTGTTGTTGGGGCTGTGACTGGGGCTGCGGCTGAGGCTTCAGCTGTCACTGGAGCTATCCTGGTGCTGGGACTGGGACTAGGGCTGGGGCTGGGGCTGTGACTGGGGCTGTGTCTGCGTCTGGACCTGGGGCTGGGGCTGGGGCTGTGTCTGCGTCTGGGCCTGGTGCTGGGGCTGTGGCTGCGACTGGGGTTGTGACTGGGTCTGGGGCTTTGACTGGGGCTGACTGTGTCTGGGGCTTGGGCTGTGACTGGGGCTGGGTCTAACACTAGGGCTCTGACTGGGACTGGAGCTGTGACTTTGACTGGGGCTGAGACTGGGGCTGGGGCTGGGGCTGTGACTGGGGCTGTAACTGGGGCTGGGGATGTGATAGGGGCTGGGGCCGGGACTGCGGCTGTGACTGAGGCTGGGGCTGGGGCTGGGGCTGAGGCTGCTGCTGTGACTTGGGCTGGGGCTGGGGCTGCGACTGGTGCTGGAGCTGGGGCTGCGACTGGGAATGGGGCTGGGGCTGGGGCTGACTGCGGCTGGGGCTGGGGCTGGGATGGGGACTGGGCCTGAGATGGGGGCTGGGGCTGGGATGGGGGCTGGGGCTGGGGCTGATGCTGGGGCTGTGACTGGGGATGCGACTGGGACTGGGGCTGGGAATGGGGCTGGGGCTGGGGCTATGACTGTGACTGTGACTGGGGCTGGGTCTGGACCTGGGGCCATGACTGGGGATGGGGCTGGGGATATAACTGGGGCTGTGACTGCATCTGGGGCTGTGACTGGGGCTGACTGGGTCTGGGACTGGGGCTGGAGCTGTGACTAAGGCTGTGACCGAACTGGAGCTGTGACTTTGACTGGAGCTGGCCTGCGGCTGGGGCTGATGCTGGGGCTGGTGCTGGAGTTGGGGCTGGGGCTGGGGCTGTGAATGTGACTGTGGCTGGGTCTGCGTCTGGGCCTGGGGCTGGGGCTGGGAGTGGGGCTAGGAGTGGGACTGGGTCTGGGGCTGGGAGTGGGGCTGGGTCTGGTGCTGGATCTGGGGCTGTGTCTGGGACTGTGGCTGGGGCTGTGACTGGGGCTGGTGCTGGGGCTGTGGTTGCGGCTGGTGCTGGGACTGGGGTGGGGCTGGGGCTGTGACTGGGGCTGTGACTGGGGCTGAGGCTGGGGCTGGGGCTGGGACTATGACTGGGGTTGAGTATGGGGGTTGGGGCTATGACTGGGGCTCTGACTGGGGCTGGTGCTGGGGCTGTGGTTGCGGCTGGTGCTGGGACTGGGGTGGGGCTGGGGCTGGGTCTGTGACTAGGGCTGGGGCTGGGGCTGCGACTGATGCTGGAGCTGGGGCTGTGACAGGTGGTGGAGCTGGGGCTGTGACTGGGGCTGGGGCTGTGACCGAGGCTGGGGCTTGAGCTGTGGATGTGGCTGTTGCTAGGGCTGTGACTGGGGCTGGGGCTGTGTCTGGGACTGTGGCTGGGGCTGTGACTGGGGCTGGGGCTATGGATGTGGCTGGTGCTGGGACTGTGACTGGGGCTTGGGCTAGGGCTGTGACTGGGGCTGTGACTGGCGCTGGGTCTGGGGCTGTGACTGGGGCTGGGGCTGTGACTGGTGCTGGAGCTGTGTCTGGTTCTGTGACTGTGACTGTGAATGTGGCTCTGACTGTGACGGGTCAGGGCTGGACTGGGGCTGGGGCTGGGTCTGGGGCTGTGACTGGGGCTGGGGCTGTGACTGGTGCTGGAGCTGTGTCTGGTTCTGTGACTGTGACTGTGACTGTGGCTCTGACTGTGACGGGTCAGGGCTGGACTGGGGCTGGGGCTGTGACTGGGGCTATGACTGCGGATCTGACTAGGGCTGGGGCTGG
The DNA here is from genome assembly GCF_017639515.1 of Carcharodon carcharias. NCBI lineage: Eukaryota > Metazoa > Chordata > Chondrichthyes > Lamniformes > Lamnidae > Carcharodon > Carcharodon carcharias. The sequence continues at coordinate 59,078,011 of NC_054485.1, forward strand.
GGCTGCGACTGATGCTGGAGCTGGGGCTGCGACTGGGACTGGGGCTGGGAATGGGGCTGGGGCTGACTGCGGCTGGGGCTGGGGCTGGGATGGGGACTGTGGCTGAGATGGGGTCTGGGTCTGGGGCTGGGGCTGCAGCTCTGACTGGGGCTGGAGCTGCGGATGTGACTGGGGCTGGGAATGTGACTGGGTCTGGGGCTGGGAGTGGGGCTGGGTCTGGTGCTGGAGCTGGGGCTGTGTCTGGGACTGTGGCTGGGGCTGTGACTGGGGCTGTGACTGGGGCTCTGGTTTCGGCTTGTGCTGGGACTGGGGTGGGGCAGGGGCTGGGTCTGTTGCTGGGCCTGTGAATGGGGCTGGAGCTGGAGCTGTGGTTGCGGCCGGTGCTGGGACTGGGGTTGGGGCTGGGGCTGTGACTGGGGCTGGGACTGGGGCTGGGGCTGGGGCTGTGGCTGTGGCTGTTGCTGGGGCTGTGGCTGTGGCTGTTGCTGGGGCTGTGACTGGGGTTGAGGCTTCGGCTGTGACTGGGGCTGCGACTGGTGCTGGGGCCGTGACTGGGGCTGTGACTGGAGCTGGGCCTGGGGCTGGGGCTGAGGCTGGGGCTGAGGCCATGGTCGCAGCTGCTGTTGGGACTGGGGTTGGGACTGGGGCTGGGACTGGGGTTGGGACTGGGGCTGTGACTGGGGTTGGGGCTGAGGCTTCGGCTGTGACTGGAGCTGGGCCTGGGGCTTGGGCTGTGACTGGGGCTGTTGTTGGGGCTGTGACTGGGGCTGCGGCTGAGGCTTCAGCTGTCACTGGAGCTATCCTGGTGCTGGGACTGGGACTAGGGCTGGGGCTGGGGCTGATGCTGATGCTGGTGCTGGAGTTGGGGCTGCGGCTGTGACTGTGACTGGGGCTGTGTCTGCGTCTGGGCCTGGGGCTGGGGCTGTGTCTGCGTCTGGGCCTGGTGCTGAGGCTGTGGCTGCGACTGGGGTTGTGACTGGGTCTGGGGCTTTGACTGGGGCTGACTGTGTCTGGGGCTTGGGCTGTGACTGGGGCTGGGTCTAACACTAGGGCTGTGACTTTGACTGGGGCTGAGACTGGGGCTGGGGCTGGGGCTGTAACTGGGGCTGGGGATGTGATAGGGGCTGGGGCCGGGACTGCGGCTGTGACTGAGGCTGGGGCTGGGGTTGGGGCTGAGGCTGCTGCTGTGACTTGGGCTGGGGCTGGGGCTGCGACTGGTGCTGGAGCTGGGGCTGCGACTGGGAATGGGGCTGGGATGGGGACTGGGGCTGGGGCTTCGGCTGTGACTGGGGCAATAACTGGGGATGTGACTGGGGCTAGGGCTGTGACTGGGGCTGTAACTGGGGCTGGGGATGGGGCTGAGGCTGTGACTGCGGCTGTAACTGAGGCTGGGGCTGGGGCTGGGGCTGTGACTGGGGCTGGAGCTGGGGCTGAGACTGGGACTGGGGCTGGGAATGGGGCTGGGGCTGGGGCTGACTGCGGCGGAGGCTGGGGCTGGGGCCGGGGCTGGGGCTGGGGCTGATGCTGGGGCTGCGACTGGGACTGGGGCTGGGAATGGGGCTGGGGCTGGGGCTGGGGCAGGGATGGGGACTGGGGCTGGGTTGGGGACTGGGGCTGAGATGGGGACTGGGGCTGAGATGGGGACTGGGGCTGGGATGGGGACTGGGGCTGAGATGGGGACTGGGGCTGGGATGGGGACTGGGGCTGAGATGGGGACCGGGGCTGAGATGGGGACTGGGGCTGGGATGGGGACTGGGGCTGAGATGGGGACTGGGGCTGAGATGGGGACTGGGGCTGAGATGGGGATTGGGGCTGAGATGGGGACTGGGGCTGGGGCTGGGGCCGGGGCTGGGGCTGGGGCTGCGACTGGGACTGGGGCTGGGAATGGGGCTGGGGCTGGGATGGGGACTGGGGCTGAGATGGGGACTGGGGCTGAGATGGGGACTGGGGCTGAGATGGGGACTGGGGCTGAGATGGGGACTGGGGCTGGGATGGGGACTGGGGCTGGGATGGGGACTGTGTCTGGGGCTGGGATGGGGACTGGGGCTGAGATGGGGACTGGGGCTGGGATGGGGACTGGGGCTGGGGCTGTGACTGAGGCTGGGGCTGGGGCTGCTGCTGTGACTGGGGCTGGAGCTGAGGCTGTGACTGGGGCTGGAGCTGGGGCTGGGGCTGTGGCTGTGATTGGGGATGTGACTGGGGCTGGAGCTGTGTCTGGGGCTGGGGCTGTGACTGGTGCTGGAGCTGTGTCTGGGGCTGTGACAGTGACTGTGACGGGCCAGGGCTGGACTGGGGCTGGGGCTGTGACTGGGGCTGTTGCTGGGGCTGTGATTGGTGCTGGGGCTGGATCTGGGTCTGGAGCTGGAGCTGGGTCTGGGACTGGGGCTGGGTGTGGGACTGTGGCTGGGTGTGCGACTGTGGCTGGGACTGTGACTGGGGCTGGGGCTGGGGCTGTAACTGTGACTGTGGCTGTGACTGGGGCTGGGGCTGTGACTGGGGCTGGGGCTGGGGCTGTGACTGGGGCTGGAGCTGGGGCTGTGACTGGGGCCAGGGCTGCGACTGGTGCTGGGGCTGCTGCTGTGACTGGGGCTGTTGCTGGGGCTGTGATTGGTGCTGGGGCTGGATCTGGGTCTGGAGCTGGAGCTGGGTCTGGGACTGTGGCTGGGTGTGTGACTGTGGCAGGGATTGTGACTGGGGCTGGGTGTGTGACTGTGGCAGGGATTGTGACTGGGTCTGAGTGTGGGACTGTGGCTGGGTGTGGGACTGTGGCTGGGTGTGGGACTGTGGCTGGGTGTGGGACTGTGGCTGGGGCTGTGACTGGGTCTGGGGCTATGGATGTGGCTGGGGCTTGGACTGTGACTGGGGCTGGGGCTGCGACTGGGACTGGGACTGGGAATGGGGCTGGGGCTGGGGCTTGGGCTGTAACTGGGGCTGGGGCTGTAACTGGGGCTGGGGCTAACACTAGGGCTCTGATTGGGACTGGAGCTGTGACTTTGACTGGGGCTGAGATTGGGGTTGAGGCTGGGGTTGGGGCTGGGGCTGATGCTGGAGTTGGGGCTGGTGCTGTGACTGTGACTGTGACTGGGGCTGGGACTGGACCTGGGGCCATGACTGGGGATGGGGCTGGGGCTATAACTGGGGCTGCGACTGGATCTGGGGCTTTGACTGGGGCTGACTGGGTCTGGGACTGGGGCTGGAGCTGTGACTAAGGCTGTGACCGGGACTGGAGCTGTGACTTTGACTGGAGCTGGCCTGGGGCTGGGGCTGATGCTGGGGCTGGTGCTGGAGTTGGGGCTGGGGCTGTGACTGTGACTGGGGCTGGGTCTGCGTCTGGGCCTGGGGCTGGGGCTGTGGCTGTGACTGGGGTTGTGACTGGGTCTGGGGCTTTGATTGGGGCTGACTGTGTCTGGGGCTGGGGCTGTAACTGGGGCTGGGGCTAACACTAGGGCTCTGACTGGGACTGGAGCTGTGACTTTGACTGGGGCTGAGATTGGGGCTGAGGCTGGGGCTGGAGCTGGGGTTGGAACCGGGGCTGGACTGAGGCTGCGGCTGTGACTGGGGCAATGACTGGGGATGTGACTGGGGCTAGGGCTGTGACTGGGGCTGTAACTGAGGCTGGGGCTAGGGTTGTGACCGGGGCTGGGGCTGGGGCTGCTGCTGTGACTGGGGCTGGAGCTGAGGCTGTGACTGGTGCTGAAGCTGGGCCTGTGACTGAGGCTGGGGCTGTGGCTGTGATTGGGGATGTGACTGGGGCTGGGGCTGTGTCTGGGGCTGGGGCTGTGACTGGTGCTGGAGCTGTGACTGGGACTGTTGCTGGGGCTGTGATTGGTGCTGGGGCTGGTTCTGGGTCTGGAGCTGGAGCTGGGTGTGGGACTTTGGCTGGGTGTGGGACTGTGGCTGGGTGTGTGACTGTGGCTGGGTGTGTGACTGTGGCTGGGACTGTGACTGGGGCTGGGGCTAGGGCTGTAACTGTGACTGTGGCTGTGACTGGGGCTGGGGCTGTGACTGGGGCTGGGGCTGGGGCTGTGACTGGGGCTGGGGCTGTGACTGGGGCTGGAGCTGGGGCTGTGACTGGGACTGGGGCTGAGATGGGGGCTGGGGCTGGGGCTGGGGCTGGGGCTGATGCTGGGGCTGCGACTGGTGCTGGAGCTGGGGCTGCGACTGGGGCTGGGAATGGGGCTGGGGCTGGGGCTGGGGCTGACTGCGGCTGGGACTGGGGCTGGGATGGGGACTGGGGCTGAGGTGGGGACTGAGGCTGAGATGGGGACTGGGGCTGAGATGGGGGCTGGGGCTGGAATGGGGACTGGGGCTGAGATGGGGACTGGGGCTGAGGTGGGGACTGGGGCTGAGATGGGGACTGGGGCTGAGATGGGGACTGGGGCTGAGATGGGGACTGGGGCTGGGATGGGGACTGGGGCTGAGATGGGGGCTGTGGCTGGGGCTGGGGCTGCGACTGGTGCTGGAGCTGGGGCTGCGACTGGGAATGGGGCTGGGGCTGGGGCAGACTGCGGCTGGGGCTGGGGCTGGGATGGGGACTGGGCCTGAGATGGGGACTGGGGCTGAGGTGGGGACTGGGGCTGAGATGGGGACTGGGGCTGAGATGGGGACTGGGGCTGAGATGGGGACTGGGACTGGGATGGGGACTGTGTCTGGTGTTGGGGATGGGGCTAACACTAGGGCTGGGGCTAACACTAGGGCTCTGATTGGGACTGGAGCTGTGACTTTGACTGGGGCTGAGATTGGGGCTGAGGCTGGGGCTGAGATTGGGGCTGATGCTGGAGTTGGGGCTGGTGCTGTGACTATGACTGTAACTGGGGCTGGGTCTGGACCTGGGGCCATGACTGGGGATGGGGCTGGGGCTATAACTGGGGCTGTGACTGGATCTGGGGCTTTGACTAGGGCTGACTGGGTCTGGGGCTGGAGCTGTGACTGGGACTGGAGCTTTGACTTTGACTGGAGCTGGCCTGGGGCTGGGGCTGATGCTGGGGCTGGTGCTGGAGTTGGGGCTGGGGCTGTGACTGTGACTGGGGCTGAGATTGGGGCTGAGGCTGGGAATGGGGCTGGGGCTGGGGCTGGGGCTGGGATGGGGACTGTGTCTGGGGCTGGGATGGGGACTGTGTCTGGGGTTGGGAATGGGGCTGTAACTGGGGCTGGGGCTAACACTAGGGCTCTGATTGGGACTGGAGCTGTGACTTTGACTGGGGCTGAGATTGGGGCTGAGGCTGGGGTTGGGGCTGGGGCTGATGCTGGAGTTGGGGCTGGTGCTGTGACTGTGACTGTGACTGGGGCTGGGTCTGGACCTGGGGCCATGACTGTGGCTGGGGCTGAGGCTATAACTGGGGCTGTGACTAGATCTGGGGCTTTGACTTGGCTGACTGGGTCTGGGACTGAGGCTGGAGCTGTGACTAAGGCTGTGACTGGGACTGGAGCTGTGACTTTGACAGGAGCTGGCCTGGGGCTGGGGCTGTGGCTGTGACTGTGACTGGGGCTGGGTCTGCGTCTGGGCCTGGGGCTGGGGCTGTGGCTGTGACTGGGGCTGGGTCTGCGTCTGGGCCTGGGGCTGGGGCTGTGGCTGCGACTGGGGTTGTGACTGGGTCAGGGGCTTTGATTGGGGCTGACTGTGTCTGGGGCTGGGGCTGTAACTGGGGCTGGGACTAACACTAGGGCTCTGACTGGGACTGGAGCTGTGACTTTGACTAGGGCTGAGATTGGGGCTGAGGCTGGGGCTGGAGCAGGGGCTGGAACCGGGGCTGGACTGGGGCTGCGGCTGTGACTGGGGCAATGACTGGGGATGTGACTGGGGCTAGGGCTGTGACTGGGGCTGTAACTGGGGCTGGGGATGGGGCTGAGGCCGGGACTGCGGCTGTAACTGAGGCTGGGGCTGGGGCTGGGGCTGTGACTGAGGCTGGGGCTGGGGCTGCTGCTGTGACTGAGGCTGGAACTGAGGCTGTGACTGGGGCTGGAACTGAGGCTGTGACTGGGGCTGGAGCTGGGGCTGGGGCTGTGGCTGTGATTGGGGATGTGACTGGGGCTGGAGCTGTGTCTGGGGCTGGGGCTGTGACTGGTGCTGGAGCTGTGTCTGGGGCTGTGACAGTGACTGTGACTGGGGCCAGGGCTGTGACTGGGGCTGGGGCTGGGGCTGTGACTGGGGCTGGGGCTGTGACTGGGGCTGTTGCTGGGGCTGTGATTGGTGCTGGGGCTGGATCTGGGTCTGGAGCTGGAGCTGGGTCTGGGACTGGGGCTGGGTGTGGGACTGTGGCTGGGTGTGTGACTGTGGCTGGGATTGTGACTGTGGCTGGGATTGTGACTGGGGCTGGAGCTGTGACTGGGGCTGGGTCTGGATCTGGAGCTGGAGCTAGGTCTGGGACTGTGGCTGGGTGTGGGACTGTGGCTGGGTGTGGGACTGTGGCTGGGTGTGGGACTGTGGTTGGGTGTGGGACTGTGGCTGGGGCTGTGACTGGGTCTGGGGCTATGGATGTGGCTGGGGCTTGGACTGTGACTGGGGCTGGGGCTGGGGCTAGGGCTGTGACTGTGACTGTGACTGTGACTGTGACTGTGGCTGTAACTGGGGCTGGGGCTGTGACTGGGGCTGTGACTGGGGCTGTGTCTGGGGCTGTGACAGGGGCTGGAGCTGGGGCTGTGACTGGGGCTGGGACTGTGACTGGTGCTGGAGCTGTGTCAGGGGCTGTGACTGTGACTGTGACTGTGACTGTGGCTCTGACTGTGACTGGGGCCAGGGTTGGACTGGGGGGGCGCTGTGACTGGGGCTATGACTGCGGCACTGACTAGGGCTGGGGCTGGGGCTGCGACTCATGCTGGAGCTGGGGCTGAGACTGGGGCTGGGAATGGGGCTGGGGCTGGGGCTGACTGCGGCTGGGGCTGGGGCTGGGATGGGGACTGTGTCTGGGGTTGGGGCAGGGGCTGTAACTGGGGCTGGGGCTAACACTAGGGCTCTGATTGGGACTGGAGCTGTGACTTTGACTGGGGCTGAGATTGGGGCTGATGCTGGAGTTGGGGCTGGTGCTGGAGTTGGGGCTGGTCCTGGAGTTGGGGCTGGGGCTGTGACTGTGACTGGGGCTGGGTCTGCGTCTGGGCCTGGGGCTGGGGCTGTGGCTGCGACTGGGGTTGTGACTGGGTCTGGGGCTTTGATTGGGGCTGACTGTGTCTGGGGCTGGGGTTGTAACTGGGGCTGGGGCTAACACTAGGGCTCTGACTGGGACTGGAGCTGTGACTTTGACTGGGGCTGAGGCTGGGGCTGGAGCTGGGGTTGGAACCGGGACTGGACTGGGGCTGCGGCTGTGACTGGGGCAATGACTGGGGATGTGACTGGGGCTAGGGCTGTGACAGGGGCTGTAACTGAGGCTGGGGCTAGGGTTGTGACCGGGGCTGGGACTGGGGCTGCTGCTGTGACTGGGGCTGGAGCTGAGGCTGTGACTGGTGCTGAAGCTGGGGCTGTGACTGAGGCTGGGGCTGTGGCTGTGATTGGGGATGTGACTGGGGCTGGAGCTGTGTCTGGGGCTGGGGCTGTGACTGGTGCTGGAGCTGTGACTGGGGCTGTTGCTGGGGCTGTGATTGGTGCTGGGGCTGGTTCTGGGTCTGGAGCTGGAGCTGGGTGTGTGACTGTGGCTGGGTGTGTGACTGTGGCTGGGACTGTGACTGGGGCTGGGGCTAGGGCTGTAACTGTGACTGTGGCTGTGGCTGTGACTGGGGCTGGGGCTGTGACTGGGGCTGGGGCTGTGACTGGGGCTGTGACTGGGGCTGGAGCTGGGGCTGTGACTGGGGTTGGGGCTGTGACTGGTGCTGGAACTGGGGCTGGGGCTGTGACTGTGACTGTGACTGTGGCTCTGACTGTGACTGGGGCCAGGGCTGGACTGGGGGGGTGCTGCGACTGGAACTATGACTGAGGCTCTGACTAGGGCTGGGGCTGGGGCTGGGGCTGCGACTGATGCTGGAGCTGGGGCTGAGACTGGGACTGGGGCTGGGAATGGGGCTGGAGCTGGGGCTGAGACTGGGACTGGGGCTGGGAATGGGACTGGGGCTGGGGCTGCGACTGGTGCTGGAGCTGGGGCTGCGACTGGGAATGGGGCTGGGGCTGGGGCTGGGGCTGGGGCTGACTGCGGCTGGGGCTGGGGCTGGGATGGGGACTGGGGCTGAGGTGGGGACTGGGGCTGAGATGGGGACTGGGGCTGAGATGGGGACTGGGGCTGGGATGGGGACTGTGTCTGGTGTTGGGGATGGGGCTAACACTAGGGCTGGGGCTAACACTAGGGCTCTGATTGGGACTGGAGCTGTGACTTTGACTGGGGCTGAGATTGGGGCTGAGGCTGGGGCTGAGATTGGGGCTGATGCTGGAGTTGGGGCTGGTGCTGTGACTGTGACTGTGACTGGGGCTGGGTCTGGACCTGGGGCCATGACTAGGGATGGGGCTGGGGCTATAACTGGGGCTGTGACTGGATCTGGGGCTTTGACTGGGGCTGACTGGGTCTGGGGCTGGAGCTGTGACTGGGACTGGAGCTTTGACTTTGACTGGAGCTGGCCTGGGGCTGGGGCTGATGCTGGGGCTGGTGCTGGAGTTGGGGCTGGGGCTGTGACTGTGACTGGGGGTGGGTCTGCGTCTGGGCCTGGGGCTGGGGCTGTGGCTGCGACTGGGGTTGTGACTTTGACTGGGGCTTTGATTGGGGCTGACTGTGTCTGGGGCTTGGGTTGTAACTGGGGCTGGGGCTAACACTAGGGCTCTGACTGGGACTGGAGCTGTGACTTTGACTGGGGCTGAGATTGGGGCTGAGGCTGGGGCTGGAGCAGGGGCTGGAACCGGGGCTGGACTGGGGCTGCGGCTGTGACTGGGGCAATGACTGGGGATGTGACTGGGGCTAGGGCTGTGACTGGGGCTGTAACTGAGGCTGGGGCTGGGGCTGGGGCTGTCACTGAGGCTGGGGCTGCTGCTGTGACTGGGGCTGGAACTGAGGCTGTGACTGGGGCTGGAACTGAGGCTGTGACTGGATCTGGGGCTTTGACTGGGGCTGACTGGGTCTGGGACTGGGGCTGGAGCTGTGACTAAGGCTGTGACTGGGACTGGAGCTTTGACTTTGACTGGAGCTGGCCTGGGGCTGGGCCTGATGCTGGGGCTGGTGCTGGAGTTGGCGCTGGGGCTGTGACTGTGACTGGGGCTGGGTCTGCATCTGGGCCTGGGGCTGGGGCTGGGGTTGTGGCTGCGACTGGTGTTGTGACTGGGTCTGGGGCTTTGATTGGGGCTGACTGTGTCTGGGGCTGGGGCTGTAACTGAGGCTGGGGCTAGGGTTGTGACCGGGGCTGGGGCTGGGGCTGCTGCTGTGACTGGGGCTGCTGCTGTGACTGGGGCTGTGACTGAGGCTGGGGCTGTGGCTGTGATTGGGGATGTGACTGGGGCTGGAGCTGTGTCTGGGGCTGGGGCTGTGACTGGTGCTGGAGCTGTGACTGGGGCTGTTGCTGGGGCTGTGATTGGTGCTGGGGCTGGTTCTGGGTCTGGAGCTGGAGCTGGGTGTGTGACTGTGGCTGGGTGTGTGACTGTGGCTGGGACTGTGACTGGGGCTGGGGCTAGGGCTGTAACTGTGACTGTGGCTGTGACTGGGGCTGGGGCTGTGACTGGGGCTGGGGCTGTGACTGGGGCTGGGGCTGTGACTGGGGCTGGGGCTGGGGCTGTGACTGGGGCTGGGGCTGGGGCTGTGACTGGGGCTGTGACTGGGGCTGTGACTGGAGCTGGGGCTGTGACTGGGGCTGTGACTGGGGCTGGGGCTGTGACTGGTGCTGGAACTGGGGCTGGGGCTGTGACTGTGACTGTGACTGTGGCTCTGACTGTGACTGGGGCCAGGGCTGGACTGGGGGGGTGCTGCGACTGGAACTATGACTGAGGCTCTGACTAGGGCTGGGGCTGGGGCTGGGGCTGCGACTGATGCTGGAGCTGGGGCTGAGACTGGGGCTGGGAATGGGGCTGGGGCTGGGCTGACTGCGGCGGGGGCTGGGGCTGGGATGGGGACTGGGGCTGAGATGGGGACTGGGGCTGAGATGGGGACTGGGGCTGAGATGGGGACAGGGGCTGAGATGGGGGCTGCGGCTGAGATGGGGGCTGTGGCTGGGGCTGGGGCTGGGGCTGATGCTGGGGCTGCGACTGGTGCTGGAGCTGGGGCTGTGGATGGGGCTGAGGCCGGGACTGCGGCTATAACTGAGGCTGGGGCTGGGGCTGGGGCTGGGGCTGTGACTGGGGCTGGGGCTGGAGCTGAGGCTGTGACTGGGGCTGGAGCTGTGTCTGGGTCTGGGGCTGTGACTGGTGCTGGAGCTGTGTCTGGGGCTGTGACAGTGACTGGGGCCAGGGCTGGACTGGGGCTGGGGCTGTGACTGGGGCTGTTGCTGGGGCTGTGATTGGTGCTGGGGCTGGATCTGGGTCTGGAGCTGGAGCTGGGTCTGGGACTGGGGCTGGGTGTGGGACTGTGGCTGGGTGTGCGACTGTGGCTGGGACTGTGACTGGGGCTGGGGCTGTGACTGGGGCTGGGGCTGGGGCTGTGACTGGGGCTGGGGCTGTGACTGGGGCTGGGGCTGGGGCTGTGACTGGTGCTGGGGCTGGGGCTGTGACTGGGGCTGGGGCTGGGGCTGTGACTGGGGCTGGGGCTGTGACTGGGGCTGGGGCTGGGGCTGTGACTGGGGCTGGGGCTGGGGCTGTGACTGGGGCTGGAGCTGGGGCTGTGACTGGGGCTGGGGCTGTGACTGGGGCTGGGGCTGTGACTGGGGCTGGGGCTGGGGCTGTGACTGGGGCTGGAGCTGGGGCTGTGACTGGGGCTGGGGCTGTGACTGGTGCTGGAGCTGTGTCTGGGGCTGTCACTGTGACTGGGGCCAGGGTTGGACTGGAGCAGGGGCTGGAACCGGGGCTGGACTGGGGCTGCGGCTGTGACTGGGGCAATGACTGGGGATGTGACTGGGGCTAGGGCTGTGACTGGGGCTGTGACTGGGGCTGGGGCTGGGGCTGTGACTGGGGCTGGAGCTGTGTCTGGGGCTGTGACTGTGACTGTGGCTCTGACTGACTGGGGCCAGGGCTGGACTGGGGCTGGGGCTGTGACTGGGGCTGGTGCTGGAGCTGTGTCTGGGTCTGTGATGGTGACTGTGACTGTGGCTGTATCTGTGACTGTGGCCAGGGCTGGACTGGGCCTGGGGCTGGGGCTGGGGCTTCGACTGTGACTGGGGCTGGGGCTGTGACTGGGGCTGGGGCTGGGTCTGGGTCTGAAGCTGGGGCTGGGTCTGGGACTGGGGCTGGGTGTGGGACTGTGGCTGGGGCTGTGACTGGGGCTGGGGCAATGGATGCGGCTGGTGCTGGCACTGTGACTGGGGCCGGGGCTGGACTGGGGCTGCGGTGGGGATTCAGCTGTGACTGGGGCTGTGATTGGTGCTGGGGCTGTGACTGGAGCTATGACTGGGGCTGGGGCTGTGTCTGGGGCTGGTGCTTGACTGGGTCTGAGACTGGGGCTGGGGCTGGAGATGGGGCTGCGACTGGGGCTGTGATTGGGGCTGGGGCTGTGTCTGGGGCTGTGTCTGGGGCTGTGTCTGGGGCTGTGTCTGGGGCTGTGTCTGGGGCTGGAGCTGGGGCTGTGGTTGGGGCTGTGACAGTGGCTGGGGCTGGGTCTGGGTCTGGGTCTGGGGCTGTGGTTGGGGCTGTGACTGTGACTGTGGCTGGGTCTGGGTCTGGGGCTGGGGCTGCAGCTCTGACTGGGGCTGGAGCTGCGGATGTGACTGGGGCTGGGAATGTGACTGGGTCTGGGGCTGGGTCTGGGGCTGGGGCTGGGGCTGGGTCTGGGGCTGGGTCTGGGGCTGGGAGTGGGGCTGGTTCTGGTGCTGGAACTGGGGCTGTGTCTGGGACTGTGACTGGGGCTGTGACTGGGGCTGGTGCTGGGGCTGTGGTTGCGGCTGGTGCTGGGACTGGGGTGGGGCTGGGGCTGGGTCTGTGACTGGGGCTGGGGCTGTGACTGGGGCCGGGGCTGTGACTGGGGCCGGGGCTGGGTCTGTGACTGGTGCTGGGGCTGTGGTTGCGGCTGGTGCTGGGACTGGGGTGGGGCCGGGGCTGGGGCTGTGACTGGGGCTGGGGCTGAGGCTGGGGCTGTGACTGGGGCCAGGGCTGGAGCTGGGGCTGGGGCTGTGACTGGTGCTGGAGTTGGGGCTGTGACTGGGGCTGGGGCTGAGGCTGGGGCTGGGGCTGTGACTGGGGCTGGACTGGGGTTGCGGCTGTGACTGGGGCTGGGGCTGGAGCTGGGGCTGGGGCTGTGACTGGTGCTGGAGTTGGGGCTGTGACTGGGGCTGGGGCTGCGGCTTCGGCTGTGGGTGGGGCTGTGATTGGTGCTGGAGCTGTGACTGGGGCTGGGTCTGGGGCTGTGTCTGGGGCTTTGACTGTGACTGTGACTGTGGCTCTGACTGACTGGGGCCAGGGCTGGACTGGGGCTGGGGCAGTGATTAGGGCTGGTGCTGGAGCTGTGTCTGGGTCTGTGACGGTGACTGTGACTGTGGCTGTATCTGTGACTGTGGCCAGGGCTGGACTGGGCCTGGGGCTGTGATTGGTGCTGGGGCTGGGGCTGTGACTAGGGCTGGGGCTGTGACTGGGGCTGGCTCTGGGTCTGAAGCTGGGGCTGTGTCTGGGACTGTGGCTGGGGCTGTGACTGGGGCTGGGGCAATGGATGCGGCTGGTGCTGGGACTGTGACTGGGGCTGGGGCTGGACTGGGGCTGCGGTGGGGATTCGGCTGTAACTGGGGCTGTGATTGGTGCTGGGGCTGTGACTGGAGCTATGACTGGGGCTGGGGCTGGGGCTAGGGCTGTGATTGGGGCTGGGGCTGGGGCTGTGACTGGGGCTGGAGCTGTGTCTGGGGCTGTGACTGTGACTGTGACTGTGACTGTGACTGGGGCCAGGGCTGGGCTGGGGCTGTGACTGTGACTGGGGCTGTTGCTGGGGCTGTGACTGGTGCTGGGGCTGTGACTGGGGCTGGGTCTGGGTCTGGGTCTGGAGCTGTGTCTGGAGCTGGCGCTGTGTGTGGAACTGTGGCTGGGTGTGGAACTGTGGCTGGGTGTGGAACTGTGGCTGGGTGTGGGACTGTGGCTGGGTGTGGGACTGTGACTGTGACTGTGTCTGTGTCTGGGACTGTGGCTGGGGCTGTGACTGGGTCTGGGTCTATGGATGTGGCTGGTGCTGGGACTGTGACTGGGGCTGGGGCTGTGACTGGGGCTGTGGCTGGGGCTGTGACTGGTGCTGGAGCTGGAGCTGTGTCTGGGTCTGTGACGGTGACTGTGACTGTGGCTGTATCTGTGACTGTGGCCAGGGCTGGACTGGGCCTGGGGCTGGAGCTGGGGCTTCGACTGTGACTGGGGCTGTGACTGGGGCTGGGGCTGTGACTGTGACTGGGGCTGGGGCTGTGACTGGGGCTGGGTCTGGGTCTGAAGCTGGGGCTGGGTCTGGGACTGGGGCTGGGTGTGAGAAAGTGTCTGGGGCTGTGACTGGGATTGAGTATGGGGGTTGGGGCTATGACTGGGGCTCTGACTGGGGCTGGGGCTGGGGCTGTGGCTGTGACTGGGGCCAGGGCTGGACTGGGGTTGCGGCTGTGACTGGGGCTGGGGCTGGGGCTGGTGCTGGGGCTGGGGCTGGGGCTGGGGCTGTGACTGGTGCTGGAGCTGGGGCTATGACTGGGGCTGTGACTGGGGCTGGGGCTGTGACTGGGGCTGTGTCTGGGACTGTGGCTGGGACTGTGGCTGGGGCTGTGACTGGGGCTGGGTCTGTGACTGGGGCTGGGGCTGGGTCTGTGACTGGGGCTTGGGCTGTGACTGGGGCTGTGACTGGGCCTGGAGCTGTGACTGGGGCTATGACTGCGGCTCTGACTAGGGCTGGGGCTGGGGCTGCGACTGATGCTGGAGCTGGGGCTGTGACAGGTGGTGGAGCTGGGGCTGTGACTGGGCCTGGGGCTGTGACCGAGGCTGGGGCTTGAGCTGTGGATGTGGCTGTTGCTAGGGCTGTGACTTTGACTGGGGCTGAGATTGGGGCTGAGGCTGGGGTTGGGGCTGAGGTTGGGGTTGGGGCTGGGGCTGTGACTGTGACTGTGACTGGGGCTGGGTCTGGACCTGGGGCCATGACTGGGGATGGGGCTGGGGCTATAACTGGGGCTGTGACTAGATCTGGGGCTTTCACTAGGGCTGACTGGGTCTGGGAAAGGGGCTGGAGCTGTGACTAAGGCTGTGACTGGGACTGGAGCTTTGACTTTGACTGGAGCTGGCCTGGGGCTGGGCCTGATGCTGGGGCTGGTGCTGGAGTTGGCGCTGGGGCTGTGACTGTGACTGGGGCTGGGTCTGCGTCTGGGCCTGGGGCTGGGGCTGGGGTTGTGGCTGCGACTGGTATTGTGACTGGGTCTGGGGCTTTGATTGGGGCTGACTGTGTCTGGGGCTGGGGCTGTAACTGAGGCTGGGCTAGGGTTGTGACCGGGGCTGGGGATGGGGCTGCTGCTGTGACTGGGGCTGCTGCTGTGACTGGGGCTGCTGCTGTGACTGGGGCTGCAGCTGAGGCTGTGACTGGTGCTGAAGCTGGGGCTGTGACTGAGGCTGGGGCTGTGGCTGTGATTGGGGATGTGACTGGGGCTGGAGCTGTGTCTGGGGCTGGGGCTGTGACTGGTGCTGGAGCTGTGACTGGGGCTGTTGCTGGGGCTGTGATTGGTGCTGGGGCTGGTTCTGGGTCTGGAGCTGGAGCTGGGTGTGTGACTGTGGCTGGGTGTGTGACTGTGGCTGGGACTGTGACTGGGGCTGGGGCTGTGACTGGGGCTGGGGCTGTGACTGGGGCTGGGGCTGGGGCTGTGACTGGGGCTGTGACTGGGGCTGTGACTGGGGCTGTGACTGGGGCTGTGACTGGGGCTGGGGCTGTGACTGGTGCTGGAACTGGGGCTGGGGCTGTGACTGTGACTGTGACTGTGGCTCTGACTGTGACTGGGGCCAGGGCTGGACTGGGGGGGTGCTGCGACTGGAACTATGACTGAGGCTCTGACTAGGGCTGGAGCTGGGGCTGAGACTGGGACTGGGGCTGGGAATGGGGCTGGAGCTGGGCTGACTGCGGCGGGGGCTGGGGCTGGGATGGGGGCTGGGGCTGAGATGGGGACTGGGGCTGAGATGGGGGCTGTGGCTGGGGCTGGGGCTGGGGCTGATGCTGGGGCTGCGACTGGTGCTGGAGCTGGGGCTGTGGATGGGGCTGAGGCCGGGACTGCGGCTATAACTGAGGCTGGGGCTGGGGCTGGAGCTGTGTCTGGGTCTGGGGCTGTGACTGGTGCTGGAGCTGTGACTGGGGCTGTGACTGGTGCTGGAGCTGTGTCTGGGGCTGTGACAGTGACTGTGACTGGGGCCAGGGCTGGACTGGGGCTGGGGCTGTGACTGGGGCTGTTGCTGGGGCTGTGATTGGTGCTGGGGCTGGATCTGGGTCTGGAGCTGGAGCTGGGTCTGGGACTGGGGCTGGGTGTGGGACTGTGGCTGGGACTGTGACTGGGGCTGGGGCTGTGACTGGGGCTGGGGCTGGGGCTGTGACTGGGGCTGGGGCTGTGACTGGGGCTGGGGCTGGGGCTGTGACTGGGGCTGGGGCTGGGGCTGTGACTGGGGCTGGGGCTGTGACTGGTGCTGGGGCTGGGGCTGTGACTGCTGCTGGGGCTGGGGCTGTGACTGGGGCTGGGGCTGGGGCTGTGACTGGGGCTGGGGCTGGGGCTGTGACTGGGGCTGGGGCTGTGACTGGGGCTGGGGCTGGGGCTGTGACTGGGGCTGGGGCTGGGGCTGTGACTGGGGCTGGGGCTGTGACTGGTGCTGGAGCTGTGTCTGGGGCTGTGACTGTGACTGGGGCCAGGGTTGGACTGGGGCTGGGGCTGTGACTGGTGCTGGGGCTGGGGCTGTGACTGGGGCTGGGGCTGGGGCTGTGACTGGGGCTGGGGCTGTGACTGGGGCTGGGGCTGGGGCTGTGACTGGGGCTGGAGCTGGGGCTGTGACTGGGGCTGGGGCTGTGACTGGTGCTGGAGCTGTGTCTGGGGCTGTGACTGTGACTGGGGCCAGGGTTGGACTGGGGCTGGGGCTGTGACTGGGGCTGGGGCTGGGGCTGTGACTGGGGCTGGAGCTGTGTCTGGGGCTGTGACTGTGACTGTGGCTCTGACTGACTGGGGCCAGGGCTGGACTGGGGCTGGGGCTGTGACTGGGGCTGGTGCTGGAGCTGTGTCTGGGTCTGTGATGGTGACTGTGACTGTGGCTGTATCTGTGACTGTGGCCAGGGCTGGACTGGGCCTGGGGCTGGGGCTGGGGCTTCGACTGTGACTGGGGCTGGGGCTGTGACTGGAGCTGGGTCTGGGTCTGAAGCTGGGGCTGGGTCTGGGACTGGGGCTGGGTGTGGGACTGTGGCTGGGGCTGGGGCAATGGATGCGGCTGGTGCTGGGACTGTGACTGGGGCCGGGGCTGGACTGGGGCTGCGGTGGGGATTCGGCTGTGACTGGGGCTGTGATTGGTGCTGGGGCTGTGACTGGAGCTATGACTGGGGCTGGGGCTGTGTCTGGGGCTGGTGCTTGACTGGGTCTGAGACTGGGGCTGGGGCTGGAGATGGGGCTGCGACTGGGGCTGTGATTGGGGCTGGGGCTGTGTCTGGGGCTGTGTCTGGGGCTGTGTCTGGGGCTGTGTCTGGGGCTGTGTCTGGGGCTGGAGCTGGGGCTGTGGTTGGGGCTGTGACAGTGGCTGGGGCTGGGTCTGGGTCTGGGTCTGGGGCTGTGGTTGGGGCTGTGACTGTGACTGTGGCTGGGTCTGGGGCTGGGGCTGCAGCTCTGACTGGGGCTGGAGCTGCGGATGTGACTGGGGCTGGGAATGTGACTGGGTCTGGGGCTGGGTCTGGGGCTGGGGCTGGGGCTGGGTCTGGGGCTGGGTCTGGGGCTGGGAGTGGGGCTGGTTCTGGTGCTGGAACTGGGGCTGTGTCTGGGACTGTGTGTGGGACTGTGACTGGGGCTGTGACTGGGGCTGGTGCTGGGGCTGTGGTTGCGGCTGGTGCTGGGACTGGGGTGGGGCCGGGGCTGGGTCTGTGACTGGGGCTGGGGCTGTGACTGGGGCCGGGGCTGGGTCTGTGACTGGTGCTGGGGCTGTGGTTGCGGCTGGTGCTGGGACTGGGGTGGGGCCGGGGCTGGGGCTGTGACTGGGGCTGGGGCTGAGGCTGGGGCTGTGACTGGGGCCGGGGCTGGAGCTGGGGCTGGGGCTGTGACTGGTGCTGGAGTTGGGGCTGTGACTGGGGCTGGGGCTGAGGCTGGGGCTGGGGCTGTGACTGGGGCTGGACTGGGGTTGCGGCTGTGACTGGGGCTGGGGCTGGAGCTGGGGCTGGGGCTGTGACTGGTGCTGGAGTTGGGGCTGTGACTGGGGCTGGGGCTGCGGCTTCGGCTCTGGGTGGGGCTGTGATTGGTGCTGGAGCTGTGACTGGGGCTGGGTCTGGGGCTGTGACTGTGACTGTGACTGTGGCTCTGACTGACTGGGGCCAGGGCTGGACTGGGGCTGGGGCAGTGATTAGGGCTGGTGCTGGAGCTGTGTCTGGGTCTGTGACGGTGACTGTGACTGTGGCTGTATCTGTGACTGTGGCCAGGGCTGGACTGGGCCTGGGGCTGTGATTGGTGCTGGGGCTGGGGCTGTGACTAGGGCTGGGGCTGTGACTGGGGCTGGCTCTGGGTCTGAAGCTGGGGCTGTGTCTGGGACTGTGGCTGGGGCTGTGACTGGGGCTGGGGCAATGGATGCGGCTGGTGCTGGGACTGTGACTGGGGCTGGGGCTGGACTGGGGCTGCGGTGGGGATTCGGCTGTAACTGGGGCTGTGATTGGTGCTGGGGCTGTGACTGGAGCTATGACTGGGGCTGGGGCTGGGGCTGTGATTGGGGCTGGAGCTGGGGTTGCGACTGGGGCTGGGGCTGGGGCTGTGACTGGGGCTGGAGCTGTGTCTGGGGCTGTGACTGTGACTGTGACTGTGACTGGGGCCAGGGCTGGGCTGGGGCTGTGACTGTGACTGGGGCTGTGACTGGGGCTGGGTCTGGGTCTGGGTCTGGAGCTGTGTCTGGAGCTGGCGCTGTGTGTGGAACTGTGGCTGGGTGTGGGACTGTGGCTGGGTGTGGGACTGTGACTGTGACTGTGTCTGTGTCTGGGACTGTGGCTGGGGCTGTGACTGGGTCTGGGTCTATGGATGTGGCTGGTGCTGGGACTGTGACTGGGGCTGGGACTGTGACTGGGGCTGTGGCTGGGGCTGTGACGGTGACTGTGACTGTGGCTGTATCTGTGACTGTGGCCAGGGCTGGACTGGGCCTGGGGCTGGGGCTGGGGCTTCGACTGTGACTGGGGCTGTGACTGGGGCTGGTGCTGTGACTGGGGCTGGGGCTGTGACTGTGACTGGGGCTGGGGCTGTGACTGGGGCTGGGTCTGGGTCTGAAGCTGGGGCTGGGTCTGGGACTGGGGCTGGGTGTGGGAAAGTGTCTGGGGCTGTGACTGGGATTGAGTATGGGGGTTGGGGCTCTGACTGGGGCTCTGACTGGGGCTGGGGCTGGGGCTGTGGCTGTGACTGGGGCCAGGGCTGGACTGGGGTTGCGGCTGTGACTGGGGCTGGGGCTGGGGCTGGTGCTGGGGCTGGGGCTGGGGCTGGGGCTGTGACTGGTGCTGGAGCTGGGGCTATGACTGGGGCTGTGACTGGGGCTGGGGCTGTGACTGGGGCTGTGTCTGGGACTGTGGCTGGGGCTGTGACTGGGGCTGGGTCTGTGACTGGGGCTGGGGCTGGGTCTGTGACTGGGGCTGGGGCTGTGACTGGGGCTGTGACTGGGGCTGTGTCTGGGGCTGTGACTGTGACTGGGGCCAGGGCTGGACTGGGGCTGGGGCTATGACTGCGGCTCTGACTAGGGCTGGGGCTGGGGCTGCGACTGATGCTGGAGCTGGGGCTGTGACAGGTGGTGGAGCTGGGGCTGTGACTGGGCCTGGGGCTGTGACCGAGGCTGGGGCTTGAGCTGTGGATGTGGCTGTTGCTAGGGCTGTGACTGGGGCTGGGGCTGCGGCTTCGGCTGTGGTTGGGGCTGTGATTGGTGCTGGAGCTGTGATTGGGGCTGGGTCTGGGGCTGGTTCTGGTGCTGGAGCTGGGGCTGTGACTGGGGCTGGTGCTGGGGCTGTGGTTGCGGCTGGTGCTGGGACTGGGGTGGGGCTGGGGCTATGACTGGGGCTCTGACTGGGGCTGGGGCTGGGGCTGGGGCTGTGACTGGGGCCGGGGCTGGACTGGGGTTGCGGCAGTGACTGGGGCTGTGTCTGGGGTTGGAGCTGGGGCTGTGGTTGGGGCTGGGACTGTGACTGTGACTGTGGCTGGGTCTGGGTCTGGGTCTGGGTCTGCATCTGGGGCTGGGGCTGGTACTGTGAGAAGGTCTGGCGCTGGGGCTGCAGCTCTGACTGGGGCTGGAGCTGCGGATGTGACTGGGGCTGTGACTGGTGCTGGAACTGTGTTTGGGGCTGGGAATGTGACTGGGTCTGGGGCTGGGAGTGGGGCTGGTGCTGGGGCTGTGGTTGCGGCTGGTGCTGGGGCTGGGGCTGTGACTGGGGCTGGGGTTGGGGCTGAGGCTGGGGCTGAGACTGGGGCTGGGGCTGTGACTGGGGCCGGGGCTGGACTGGGGCTGCGGTGGGGATTCGGCTGTGACTGGGGCTGTGATTGGTGCTGGGGCTGTGACTGGAGCTATGACTGGGGCTGGGGCTGTGTCTGGGGCTGGTGCTTGACTGGGTCTGAGACTGGGGCTGGGGCTGCGACTGGGACTGGGGCTGGGGCTGGGGCTGGAGCTGGGCCTGGGACAGGGGCTCTGATTGGGACTGAGGCTGTGACTGGGGCTGTGACTGGGGCTGTGACTGGGGCTGTGACTGGGGCTGTGTCTGGGGCTGGAGCTGTGTCTGGGGCTGGAGCTGTGTCTGAGGCTGGAGCTGTGTCTGGGGCTGGTGCTGGGACTGGGGCTGTGACTGGGGCTGGGGCTGTCTGGGGCTGGAGCTGGGGCTGTGGTTGGGGCCGTGACTGTGACTGCGACTGGGACTGGGGCTGGGAATGGGGCTGGGACTGACTGCGGCTGGGGCTGGGGCTGGGATGGGGACTGTGGCTGAGATGGGGACTGGGTCTGGGGCTGGGGCAGGGCTGTGACTGTGACTGTGGCTGGGTCTGGGTCTGGGGCTGGGGCTGCAGCTCTGACTGGGGCTGGAGCTGCGGATGTGACTGGGGCTGGGAATGTGACCGGGTCTGGGGCTGGGTCTGGGGCTGGGAGTGGGGCTGGTTCTGGTGCTGGAGCTGGGGCTGTGTCTGGGACTGTGGCTGGGGCTGTGACTGGGGCTGTGACTGGGGCTGTGACTGTGACTGTGACTGTGACTGTGGCTGGGTCTGGGTCTGGGTCTGGGTCTGGGTCTGGGTCTGGGTCTGGGTCTGGGTCTGGGTCTGGGGCTGGGGCTGGGACTGTGAGAAGGTCTGGCGCTGGGGCTGCAGCTCTGACTGGGGCTGGAGCTACGGATGTGACTGGGGCTGTGACTGGTGCTGGAGCTGTGTCTGGGGCTGGGAAAGTGACTGGGTCTGGGGCTGGTGCTGGGGCTGTGGTTGCGGCTGGTATTGGGACTGGGGTGGAGCTGGGGCTGGGTCTGTGACTGGTGCTGGGGCTGGGGCTGGGAGTGGGACTGGGTCTGGTGCTGGATCTGGGGCTGTGTCTGGGACTGTGGCTGGAGCTGTATTTGGGGCTGGGAATGTGACTGGGTCTGGGGCTGGGAGTGGGGCTGGGAGTGGGACTGGGTCTGGTGCTGGATCTGGGGCTGTGTCTGGGACTGTGGCTGGGGCTGTGACTGGGGCTGGTGCTGGGGCTGTGGTTGCGGCTGGGGCTGTGAGAGGGGCTGGGGCTGTGACTGGGGCCGGGGCTGGACTGGGGTTGTGGCAGTGACTGGGGCTGGGGCTGAGGCTGTGTCTGGGGCTGAGTATGGGGTTGAGTATGGGGCTGGGGCTATGACTGGGGCTCTGACTGGGGCTGGTTCTGTGTCTGGGGCTGGAGCTGGGGCTGTGGTTGGGGCTGTGACCGTGACTGTGGCTGGGGCTGGGTCTGGGTCTGGGTCTGGTGCTGGGGCTGTGAGAAGGTTTGGGGCTGGGACTGCAGCTCTGACAGGGGCTGGAGCTGCGGATGTGACTGGGGCTGGGAATGGGGCTGGGTCTGGTGCTGGGGCTGGGGCTGTGAGAGGGGCTGGGGCTGCAGCTGTAACTGCGGCTGGGGATGGGGCTGTGTCCGGGGCTGAGTATGGGATTGAGTATGGGGCTGGGGCTATGACTGGGGCTCTGACTGGGGCTGGGTCTGTGACTGGGGCTGGGGCTGTGAGAGGGGCTGGGGCTGTGACTGGGGTTGCGGCTGTGACTGGGGCTGGGACTGGAGCTGTGACTTTGACTGGGGACGGGACTGTGACTGGGGCTGGGGCTGTGACTGGGGCTGGGGCTGTGACTGGGTCTGGGGCTCGAGCTGTGGCTGTGGCTTTTGCTGGGGCTGTGACTGAGGCTGGGGCTGGGGCTTCGGCTGTGACTGGGGATATGATTGGGGCTGGGGCTGTGTCTGGGGCTGGTGCTTAACTGGGTGTGAGACTGGGGCTTGGGCTGGGGCTGGGGCTGTGACTGGGATTGGGGTTGACGCTTGGGCTGGGGCTATGACTGGGACTCTGACTAGGGCTGGGGCTGGGTTGGGGACTGGGGCCGTGACTGGGGCTGGGGCTGGGGCTTTGACTGGGGCTGACTGGGTCTGGGGCTGGGGCTGGGGCTGTATCTGGGGCTGGAGCCGTGACTAGGGCTGTGACTGGGACTGGAGCTGTGACTTTGACTGGGGACTGGACTGTGACTGGGGCTGGGGCTGTGACTGGGGCTGGGGCTGTGACTGGGTCTGGGGCTCGAGCTGTGGCTGTGGCTTTTGCTGGGGCTGTGACTGAGGCTGGGGCTGGGGCTTAGGCTGTGACTGGGACTGGAGCTGTGACTTTGAATGGGGCTGAGACTGGGGCTTGTGCTGCGGCTGGGGCTGTGGCTGGGGCTAGGACTGTGACTGTGGCTATGACTGGAAATGTGACTGTGGCCGCAACTGGGGCTGGGGCTGGGGATGGGGCTGGGACTGTGACTGGAGCTGAGACTGGGGCTGTAACTGGGGCTGAGGCTGTGATTGTGACTGGGGCTGTGACTGGGGCTGGGGCTGGAGCTGGGGCTGGTGCTGGGGCTGTGACTGGGGCTGGGGCTTTAGCTGTGACTGGGGCTGGGGCTTTAGCTGTGACTGGGGTTGGGGCTTCGTCTGTGACTGGGGCTGTGACTGGGGCTGTGGCTGTTACTGTGACTGGGGCTGGGGCTGTGACTGTGGCTGGGAATGTGACTGTGGCTGGAAGTGGGGCTGGGTCTGGGGCTGGGTCTGGGTCTGTGGATGGGACTGGGTGTGTGAATGTGGCTGGAAGTGGGGCTGGGTCTGGGGCTGGGTCTGGGTCTGTGGATGGGGCTGGGTGTGTGACTGTGGCTGTGGCTGTGACTGGGGCTGGAGCTGGGGCTGTGGTTGCGGCTGGTGCTGAGACCGGGGTTGGGGCTGGGGCTGTGACTGGGGCTGGTGCTGGAGCTGTGGCTGTGGCTGTTGCTGGGGCTGTGACTGGGGCTGGGGATGTGACTGGGACTGGAGCTGTGACTCGGGCTGTGACTGGGACTGGAGCTCTGACTTTGAATGGGGCTGACACTGGGGCTTGGGCTGCGGCTGGGGCTGTGGCTGGGGCTAAGACTGTGATTGTGGCTGTGACTGGAACTGTGACTGTGTCCGTAACTGTGGCTGGGGCTGGGGCTGGTGATGGGTCTGGGGCTGGGTCTGTGATTGTGACTGGGGCTGGGTCTGGGGCTGTGACTGGGGTTGGGGCTGTGACTGGGGCTGGGGCTGTGACTGGGGCTGTGACTATGACTGGAGCTGGAGCTGTGACTGGTGCTGGAGCTGTGTCTGGAGCTGGGAATGTGACTGGGGCTGGGTCTGGGGCTGGTCTGGGGCTGGGAGTGGGGCTGGGTCTGGGTCTGGGGCTGGAGCTGGGGCTGGGTGTGGGACTGTGGCTGGAGCTGGGTGTGGGACTGTGGCTGGGGCTGGGGCTGTGACTGGGGCTGGGGCTACGGCTGTGACTGGGGCTGGGGCTGTGACTGAGGCTGTGTCTGGGGCTTGTGCTGTGACGGGCTCTGAGACTGGGGCTGGGGCTGGGGCTGTGACTGGGGTTTGGGCTGGGTGTGGGAATGGGGCTGGGGCTCTGACTTGGGCTGGAGCTGGGACTGCGGTCGTGGCTGGAGCTGGGACTGCGGTTGGAGCTGAGGCTGTGACTGGGGCTGGTGCAGTGACTGGCTCTGAGACAGGGGCTGGGGCTGTGTCTGGGGCTGGGGCTTGACCTGTGGCTGTTGCTGGGGCTGTAACTGGGGCTGGGGCTGGGCCTTTGGCTGTGACTGGGGCTGGAGCTGGAATGGGGCCATACAGGGCCTGGGGCTGTGGCTGTGACTGGGGCTGAAGGTCTGTGTCTGGGCTTGGGGCCATGACTGGGGATGGGTCTGGGGCTATGACTGGGTCTGGGGCTTTGACTGGGGCTGACTGGATCTGGGGCTGGGGCTGTGACTGGGGCTGGAGCTGTGACTTTGAATGGGGCTGAGACTGGGGCTTGTGCTGCGGCTGGGGCTAGGACTGTGACTGTGGCTATGACTGGAACTGTGAATGTGGCCGCAACTGGGGCTGGGGCTGGGGCTGGGGCTGGGGATGGGACTGGGACTGTGACTGGAGCTGAGACTGGGGCTGTAACTGGGGCTGAGGCTGTGATTGTGACTGGGGCTGTGACTGGGGCTGGGGCTGGAGCTGTGGCTGTGGCTATGACTGTGACTGGGGCTGGGGCTGGGGCTGTGACTGGTGCTGGAGCTGTGTCTGTGGCTGGGAATGTGACTGTGGCTGGAAGTGGGGCTGGGTCTGGGTCTGTGGATGGGGCTGGGTGTGTGACTGTGGCTGGAAGTGGGGCTGGGTCTGGGTCTGTGGATGGGGCTGGGTGTGTGACTGTGGCTGTGGCTGTGACTGGGGCTGGAGCTGGGGCTGTGGTTGCGGCTGGTGCTGAGACCGGGGTTGGGGCTGGGGCTGTGACTGGGGCTGGTGCTGGAGCTGTGGCTGTGGCTGTTGCTGGGGCTGTGACTGGGGCTGGGGCTGTGACTGGGGCTGGTGCTGGAGCTGTGGCTGTGGCTGTTGCTGGGGCTGTGACTGGGGCTGGGGCTGTGACTAGTGCTGGAGCTGTGACTCGGGCTGTGACTGGGACTGGAGCTGTGACTTTGAATGGGGCTGACACTGGGGCTTGGGCTGCGGCTGGGGCTGTGGCTGGGGCTAGGACTGTGATTGTGGCTGTGACTGGAACTGTGACTGTGGCCGTAACTGTGGCTGGGGCTGGTGATGGGTCTGGGGCTGGGTCTGTGATTGTGACTGGGGCTGGGGCTGGTGCTGTGACTGTTGCTGGGGCTGTGACTGGGGCAGGGGCTTTGGCTGTGACTGGGGCTGGGGCTTCGTCTGTGACTGGAGCTGTGACTACGTCTGGGGCTGTGACTGGGGCTGGGGCTGGGGCTGGGGCTTGGGCTGCGACTGGGGTTTGGGCTGGGTGTGGGAATGGGCTGGAGCTGGGACTGCGGTTGTGGCTGGGGTTGGGGCTGTGACTGGGGCTGGGGCTGTGACTGGGGCTGTGACTGTGACTGGGGTTGGGGCTGTGACTGGGGCTGGGGCTGGGGCTGGGGCTGGGGCTGGGGCTTGGGCTGCGACTGGGGTTTGGGCTGGGTGTGGGAATGGGGCTGGGGCTCTGACTTGGGCTGGAGCTGGGACTGCGGTTGTGGCTGGTGCTGGGACTGGGGTTGGAGCTGAGGCTGTGACTGGGGCTGGTGCCGTGACTGGCTCTGAGACTGGGGCTGGGGCTGTGACTGGGGCTGGGGCTTGACCTGTGGCTGTTGCTGGGGCTGTAACTGGGTCTGGGTCTGGGGCTGGGGCTTTGGCTGTGACTGGGGCTTCGGCTGTGACTGGGGCTGGAGCTGGAATGGGGCCATACAGGGCCTGGGGCTGCGGCTGTGACTGAGGCTGGGGCTGGAGCTGTGGCTGTTGCTGGAGCTGTGACTGGTGCTGTTGCTGGGGCTGTGACTGGGGCTGGGGCTGGGGCTTTGGCTGTGACTGGGGATTCCGCAGTGACTGGGGCTGGAGCTGGAATGGGGCCATACAGGGCCTGGGGCTGCGGCTGTGACTGAGGCTGGGGCTGGAGCTGTGGCTGTTGCTGGAGCTGTGACTGGTGCTGTTGCTGGGGCTGTGACTGGGGCTGGGGCTGGGGCTTTGGCTGTGACTGGGGATTCCGCAGTGACTGGGGCTGGAGCTGGAATGGGGCCATACTGGGGCTGGGGCTGCGGCTGTGACTGGTGCTGGGGCTGGGGCTTCGGATGTGACTGGGGCTGCGACTGGTGCTGGGGCTGGGACTGGGGCTGTGACTGGGTCTGAGACTGGGTCTGTGGATGGGGCTGGGTGTGTGACTGTGGCTGTGGCTGTGACTGGGGCTGGAGCTGGGGCTGTGGTTGCGGCTGGTGCTGAGACCGGGGTTGGGGCTGGGGCTGTGACTGGGGCTGTGACTGGGGCTGGGGCTTCGGCTGAGACTGGGGCTGGGGCTGTGACTGAGGCTGTGTCTGGGGCTGGTGCCGTGACAGGCTCTGAGACTGGGGCTGGGGCTGGAGCTGGGGCTGGGGCTGTGACTGGGGTTTGGGTTGGGTGTGGGAATTTTGGTGGGGCTCTGACTTGGGCTGGAGCTGGGACTGCGGTTGTGGCTGGTGCTGGGACTGGGGTTGGATCTGAGGCTGTGACTGGGGCTGGGGCTTGACCTGTGGCTGTTGTTGGGGCTGTAACTGGAGCTGGGGCTGGTGCTGGGACTTTGGCTGTGACTGGGGATTCCGCAGTGACTGGGGCTGGAACTGGAATGGGGCCATACTGGGGCTGGGGCTGCGGCTGTGACTGGTGCTGGGGCTGGGGTTTCGGGTGTGACTGGGGCTGCGACTGGTGCTGGGGCTGGGACTGGGGCTGTGACTGGGTCTGGGGCTTTGACTTGGGCTGACTGGGTCTGGGGCTGGGGCTGGGGCTGTAACTGGGGCTGGAGCTGTGACTAGGGCTGTGACTCGGGCTGGGGCTGAGACTGGGGCTGGGGCTATGGCAGGGTCTGGGGCTCGAGCTGTGGCTGTGGCTTTTGCTGGGGCTGTGACTGGGGCTGGGGCTGGGGCTTCGGCTGTGACTGGGGGTATGATTGGGGCTCGGGCTGTGTATGGGGCTGGTGCTTGACTGGGTCTGAGACTGGGGCTTGGGCTGGGGCTGGGACTGGGACTGGGGCTGTGACTGGGATTGGGGTTGACGCTGGGGCTGGGGCTATGACTGGGGCTCTGACTAGGGCTGCTGCTGGGGCTGGGGCTGTGACTGCGGCTAGGGCTGGGTTGGGGACTGGGGCCGTGACTGGGGCTGGGGCTATGACTGGGGCTGGGGCTGGGTCTATGACTAGGTCTGGGGCTTTGACTGGGGCTGACTGGATCTGGGGCTGGGGCTGTGACTGGGGCTGGAGCTGTGACTCGGGCTGTGACTGGGACTGGAGCTGTGACTTTGAATGGGGCTGACACTGGGTCTTGGGCTGCGGCTGGGGCTGTGGCTGGGGCTAAGACTGTGATTGTGGCTGTGACTGGAACTGTGACTGTGGCCGTAACTGGGGCTGGGGCTGGTGATGGGTCTGGGGCTGGGTCTGTGATTGTGACTGGGGCTGGGGCTGGTGCTGTGACTGGGGCAGGGGCTTTGGCTGTGACTGGGGCTGGGGCTTCGTCTGTGACTGGAGCTGTGACTGCGGCTGGGGCTGTGACTGGGGCTGTGACTGTGACTGGAGCTGGAGCTGTGACTGGTGCTGGAGCTGTGTCTGGAGCTGGGAATGTGACTGGGGCTGGGTCTGGGGCTGGTCTGGGGCTGGGAGTGGGGCTGGGTCTGGGTCTGGGTCTGGGGCTGGGTCTGGGTCTGGGGCTGGAGCTGGGGCTGGGTCTGGGACTGTGGCTGGAGCTGGGTGTGGGACTGTGGCTGGAGCTGGGTGTGGGACTGTGGCTGGGGCTGGGGCTGTGACTGCGGCTGGGGCTACGGCTGTGACTGGGGCTGGGGCTGTGACTGAGGCTGTGTCTGGGACTTGTGCTGTGACGGGCTCTGAGACTGGGGCTGGGGCTGTGACTGGGGTTTGGGCTGGGTGTGGGAATGGGGCTGGGGCTCTGACTTGGGCTGGAGCTGGGACTGCGGTCGTGGCTGGAGCTGGGACTGCGGTCGTGGCTGGAGCTGGGACTGCGGTCGTGGCTGGTGCTGGGACTGGGGTTGGAGCTGAGGCTGTGACTGGGGCTGGGGCTGGGGCTGTGACTGGGGCTGGGTCTTGACCTGTGGCTGTTGCTGGGGCTATAACTGGGGCTGGGGCTGTGGCTTTGGCTGTGACTGGGGCTTCGGCTGTGACTGGGGCTGGGCCTGCGGCTGTGACTGGGGCTGGGGCTGGAGCTGTGGCTGTTGTTGGAGCTGTGACTGGTGCTGGGGCTGGGGCTTCGGGTGTGACTGGGGCTGTGACTGGTGCTGGGGCTGGGACTGGGGCTGTGACTGTGTCTGGGGCTTTGACTTGGGCTGACTGGGGCTGTAACTGGGGCTGGAGCTGTGACTAGGGCTGTGACAGGGACTGGAGCTGTGACTTTGACTGGGGATGAGACTGTGACTGGGGCTGGGGCTTCGTCTGTGACTGGGGCTGTGACTGGGGCTGTGACGGGCTTGGGCTGTGGTTGGGGCTGTGACTGTGACGGGGGCTGGGGCTGGGGCTGGGGCTGTGACCGGTGCTGGAGCTGTGTCTGGGGCCGGGAATGTGACTGTGGCTGGAAGTGGGGCTGGGTCTGGGTCTATGGCTGGGGCTGTGACTGGGGCGGGAGCTGGGGTTGTGGTTGCAGCCAGTGCTGAGGCTGAGGTTGGGGCTGGGGCTGTGACGGGCTGGTACTGGAGCTGTGGCTGTGGCTGTTGCTGGGGCTGTGACTGGGGCTGGGGCTGGGGCTTTGGCTGAGAAAGGGACTGTGACTGTGACTGGAGCAGCAGCTGTTACTGGGGCTGGGAATGTGACTGTGGCTGGAAGTGGGGCTGGGTCTGGGTCTGGGGCTGGAGCTGGTGCTGGGTCTGGAACTGTGGCTGGGGCTGGGTGTGTGACTGTGGCTGTGGCTATGACTGGGGCTGGAGCTGGGGCTGTGTTTGCGGCTGGTGCTGAGACTGGGGTTGGGGTTGGGGCCGTGACTGAGGCCGTGACTGGTGCTGGGGCTATAACTGAGGCTGTGTCTGGGGCTGGTGCCGTGACTGGCTCTGAGACTGGGTCTGGGGCTGGGGCTGTGACTGGAGCTGGGGCTGTGGTTGCTGCTGGTGCTGAGACTGGGGTTGGGGCTGGGCCTGTGACTGGGGCTGGGGCTTTGGCTGTGATTGGGGCTGTGACTGTGACTGGAGTTAGCGCTGGGTGTGGGAATGTGGCTGGGGCTCTGACTTGGGCTGGAGCTGGGGCTGCGGTCGTGGCTGGTGCTGGGACTGGGGTTGGAGCGGAGGCTGTTGCTGGGGCTGTAACTGGGGCTGGGGCTGGGGCTTTGTCTGTGACTGGGGCTTTGTCTGTGACTGGGGCTTCGGCTGTGACTGGGGCTGGAGCTGGAATGGGGCCATATTGGGGCTGGGACTCGGCTGTGACTGGGCCTGGGGCTGGAGCTGTGGCTGTTGCTGGGGCTGTGACTGGTGCTAGGGCTGGGGCTGGGGCTTCGGGTGTGACTGGGGCTGTGACTGGGTGGGGCTTTGACTTGGGCTGACTGGGTCTGGGGCTGGGGCTGGGGCTGGAACTGTGACACGGGCTGTGACTGGGACTGGAGCTGTGACTTTGACTGGGGATGAGATTGTGACTGGGGCTGGGGCTGTGACTGGGGCTGGGGCTATGACTGGGTCTGGGGCTCGAGCTGTGGCTGTGGCTTTTGCTGGGGCTGTGACTGGGGCTGGGGCTTGACTGGGTCTGAGACTGGGGCTTGGGCTGTGGCTGGGACTGGGACTGGGGCTGTGACTGGGACTGGGGCTGTGACTGGGATTGCGGTTGACGTTGGGGCTGGGGCTATGGTTGGGGCTCTGACTTGGGCTGAGGCTGGGGCTGCGGCTGTGACTGCGGCTAGGGCTGGGTTGGGGACTGGGGCCGTGACTGGGGCTGGGGCTGGAGCTATAACTGGGTCTGGGGCTTTGACAATGGCTGACTGGATCTGGGTCTGGGGCTGTGACTGGGGCTGGAGCTGTGACTTTGAATGGGGCTGACACTGGGGCTTGGGCTGCGGCTGGGGCTGTGGCTGGGGCTAGGACTGTGTTTGTGGCCGTAACTGGAAATGTGACTGTGGCCGTAACTGGGGCTGGGGCTGGTGCTGGGGCTGTTGCTGGGGCTGGGGCTTTGGCTGTGACTGGGGCTGGGGCTTTGGCTGTGACTGGGGCTGGGGCTTTGGCTGTGACTGGGGCTGGGGCTTCGTGTGTGACTGGGGCTGTGACTGCAGCTGGGGCTGTGACTGGGGCTGGGGCTGTGACTGGTGCTGGAGCTGTGTCTGGACCTGGGAATGTGATTGGGGCTGGAAGTGCGGCTGACTAGGTCTAGGACTGGGGCTGGAGCTGTGACTAGGGCTGTGAATGGGACTGGAGCTATGACTTTGACTGGGGATGAGCCTGGGGCTGGGGCTGCGGCTGGGGTTGGGGCTGGGGCTAGTGCTCTGACTATGACTGTGAATGGGACTGGGGTTGAGGCTGGGGCTGGGACTGTGGCTGGGGCTGGGACTGGAGCTGGAGCTGTGGCTCTTGCTGGGGCTGTGACTGGGGCTGGGGCTTCGGCTTTGACTGGGGCTGTGACTGGTGCTGGGGCTGTGACTGGGGCTGTGTCTGGGGCTGGTGTCTTGACTGAGTCTGAGACAGGGGCTAGAGCTGGGGCTGTGATTGGGGCTGTGACTGGGGCAGGGGCTCTGTCTGGGGCTGGAGCTGGGGCTGTGGTTGGGGTTGTGACTGTGACTGCGACTGGTGCTGGGTCTATGTATGGGGCTGGGGCTGTAGCTGGGGCTGTGAGAGGGACTGGGGCTGGCGCTGGGGCTGTGACTGGTGCTGGAGCTGGGGCTGTGGTTGGGGTTGTGACTGTGACTGCGACTGGTGCTGGGTCTATGTATGGGGCTGGGGCTGTAGCTGGGGCTGTGAGAGGGACTGGGGCTGGCGCTGGGGCTGTGACTGGGGCTGGGGCTGGGGCTGTGAGAGGGGCTGGAGCTGGGGCTGCAGCTGTGACTGGGCTGGAGCTGGGGCTGTGACTGGGGCTGTGTATGGGGCTGGGGCCGGGTCTGGGGCTGGGTCTGGAGCTGGGAGTGGGGATGGGTCTGGGTCAGGGCCTGTGGCTGGGGTTGGGACTGGGGCTGGGGCTGGGACTGGGGTTGGGGCTGGAGCTGGAGTTGTGTCTAGGGCTGGAGATGGGGCTGTGATTGGGGCTGTGACTGTTACTGGGGCTGGGGCTGTGAGAGGGTCTGGGGCAGTGACTGTGGCTGTGACTGTGGCTGTGACTGGGACTGGGGTTGAGCCTGGGGCTGTGACTGGTGCTGGAGCTGTGACTGGTGCTGGAGCTGTGACTGGAGCTGGGGCTGTGACTGGTGCTGGAGCTGGGGCTGGGGCTGGAGCTGGGGCTGTGGTTGGGGCTTTGACAGTGACTGGGGCTGGGGCTGTGTCTGGGGCTGGGGCTGGGGCTGTGACTGGGGCTGGGGCTGGGGCTGTGACTGGGGCTGGGAATGTGACTGGGGCTGGGTCTGGGCCTGGGTGTGGGGCTGGGTCTGGCTCTGGGAATGGGGCTGGGGCTGTGACTGGGGCTGTGAATGGAGCTGTGTCAGGGGCTGGGAATGTGACTGGGGCTGGGGCTGGGTCTGGGACTGTGGGTGGGCCTGGGACTGTGGCTGGAGCTCGGGCTGTGGTCGCGGCTAGTGCTGGAACTGTGGCTGGGGCTGTGGCTGGGGCTCGAGCTGGGGCTGTGGTTGAGCTGGTGCTGGGTCAGGGGTTGGGGCTGGGTCTGTGACTGGGGCTGTGACTGGGGCCTGGGCTGGGGCTTTGACTGGGGCTGACTGGGTCTGGGACTGGGGCTGGAGCTGTGACTGGGGCTGTGACTGGGGCTGTGGTTGCGGCTGGTGCTGGGACTGGGGTTGGGGCTGGGGCTGTGACTGTGGATGTTGCTGGGGCTGTGACGGGGCCCAGGCTTCGGCTGTGACTGGGGCTGTGTCTGGGACTGGGGCTGTGACTGAGGCTGTGTCTGGGGCTGGTGCCGTGACGGGCTCTGAGATTGGGGCTGCGACTGGGGCTGTGACTGGGGCTGAGGCTGGGGCTGTAACTGGGACTGGGGTTTGGGCTGGGTGTGGGAATGTGGCTGGGGCTGTGACTGGGGCTGGCACTGTAGCTGTTGCTGGGGCTGTGACTGGGACTGGGGCTGGGGCTTCGGCTGTGACTGGGGCTGTGTCTGGGGCTGGTGCCGTGCTTGGGTCTGAGACTGGGGCTGGAGCTGGGGCTGTGATTGGTGCTGTGACTGGGTCTGTGTCTGTGTCTGGGGCTGGGGCTGCAGCTGTGACTGGGGCTGAAGCTTGGGCTGTGACTGTGGCTGGGTCTGTGACTGGGGCTGGGAATGTGACTGGGTCTGGGGCTGGGTCTGTGTCTGGGACTGTGGCTGGAGCTGTGGCTGTTGCTGGTGCTGGGACTGGGGTTGGGGCTGGGGCTGTGACCAGGGCTGTGGCTGGAGCTGTGGCTGTTGCTGGGGTTGAGACTGGGATTGGGGCTTTGGCTGTGTCTGGTACTGGGTCTGGGACTGTGGCTGGGGCTGTGGCTGCGGCTCGAGCTGGGGCTGTGGTTGGGGCTGTTTCTGGGTCTGGTGTTGTGGCTGGGGCTGTGACTGGAGCTGGAGCTGTGACTAGGGCTGTGACTGGGACTGGAGCTGTGACTTTGGGGATGAGACTGGGGCTGGGGCTGCGGCTGGGCTGGGGCTGGGGTTGGGGCTGGGGCTGTGACTGGAGCTCGGGCTGTGATTGGGGCTGTAACTGGGGCTGGGGCTGTGTCTGGGGCTGGAGCTGGGGCTGTGGTTGGGTTTGTGAATGTGACTGGGTCTGGATCTGTGTCTGGTGCTGGGTCTGAGGCTGGGTGTGGGGCTGGGTCTGGCACTGGGTCTGGGACTGTGGCTGGGGCTGCGACTGGGGCTGGAGCTGGGGCTGTGGTTGGGGCTGTAACTGTGACTGGGGCTGGGTCTGGTGCTGGGGCTGGGGCTGTGGCTGGGACTGGGTCTGTGACTGGGGCTGGGGCTTGGGCTGTCCCTACATGTCGTCACTGTGTGTTTGTGGCCTGTTGCCTGGTGGCTGCCCCCAGTGACCTACCTGGTTCTAGCCTCAGGAGTAACGCCATCAACATTCCCCAATTTGGCCCATTAAATCGGCCTAATTTGTTTACCCACCGGGTGGGTGGTCTCTGCCAGATTGATCCCTGCCCTCCTGGCAAGACCAGTCAGAGGCGGGAATGCTTCAGATAGTTGACCCAACATACTATTGACGAACTTTGCTCCTGTTCCTGCCCCCTAACTTACCTTCCTTGGCCTTCGAGAGTAACTTCAGCTGGAATTTTTTGGCCGCATTGGCATTGGGTATCATGGCGGTCGGGGTGATGAAAATATGGCGAGAAGGCCAAAAATCAATTTCATGCCATTGTGAAACTAGTTTGCGATTGTCCGTTCCACCCGTCAATAGCAGGCCGGGTTTCCCATTGCTGCACGTTGGGAGCATCATTTTAATACATTTGCATCTAATTAGAAGCCCCGCTGAACGGAATCATCTCCCCACATCAAATTTACTGCCCACGTCAGTGTGACTTCAGAACAGTGTACTTCACAACTGACTTTAAAAGGCTTTTACCTGGCAACCTGAACTTCGAGGGGAACTTGGCGGTGAGTGCACACAACATTGCACAGCGCTCGCGAGCATCGCCTGGAGGACATCAAGGAAGGGACTGCACATTTGCGGGGATATAGGCAAGTCACTTTTTCCTGGCTGGTTTTCAATGCAGTGCCTGGGCAAGGGCTCCAGTGAGGGTCAGGACAGGGGTGTTGGTGGGGGGTTGGGGGCAAGGCAGCAGAGACAGACTGAAGGAAGTACTCAGGCACATGCTGAGGGGGGAGGGGGGTGTGAGGGAAGTGGCCACACACTTGGAAAATCTTGTCAAAAGTGAGCATTCCTTCGCAGCTGAGACCGTTAAGCAGCAGCTCCATTGACATGCTTGGAGTTGGGCCTCTGAAGCTTTTCTACCTACTCAAGCAACACAAAAGCATGAATGTGCCACCAAATGCTCCAGAACTTTTCACCCCTCAGGTGCAGACTGCAAATGATTGTGCATTTTAGGGGGCAGCAGAGCAATTGGTCAACAGAGCAAGTTGTAGAATCTCCTTGTGAAAGGTGACCATGGCGCAGTCACTGGTGGAGGCACTCACAGCCCAATGCAATATCTTTATTCAAGTTTGGACCAGTATCCATCATGGTTCAAGCTAACAGAGCAGCCTTGCAGTTGGGTTAGGAGAATGTCTATGCCTGAGCTGAGAGCTGAGAGCACAGCCTGCAGTCCAATGAGCAAAGCTGCCGCCAATTGGACAAATGGAGTGGGGCAGACGTGGGTGTGGTTTCAGATAGCCAATGAGCGCATAACACACTGACCATCCAAGTGGTGACCAGCACTGTCCTGCATGCGTGAAGGGGCCTTCAGACTTAACCAAAAGAGGTTCTTAGCACATCCATAGTAACCCACATGTCTCTGTCTTTGACTCTGCAGGAGAACATCAGGATCATGGAGCCTGGTGATTTAGCGGTATGCCTCATGGTTTACAGAGGTCAGAGAAGAAGGAGAAGAGAGCGGCAGAGGTGCCTGGCTCGCCAATGGGAGGAGCACCTCCCTCAAGATGAAGGGGTGGCAGGGCCTACTGTGCACAAAGCTGAAGATCCACAGCGAGTCGTTGCTCGTAGGCATCTTACTTGACCCAGGGTCTATAGACGCCGCTTATCATTCCTGTAGATGACCGAGAAATAGTGTTGTCGAAGACTGTGCATGTCTAGGGAACTGGTCGCTCACATCTGCCAGCTACTGCAGGATTTGGCGCCATGGGGACATGGAGGGTATTCACTGCCAGTGGGCATGAAAGTGACCGTGGTGCTAAATTTTTATGTCAGTGGCTCCTTCCAGGGCTTCACTGTGGGATCTCACAAGCCTTCACCCACAAATGCATCCATGAGGTCATGGACTCCATCTTTGCGAAGACACACAACTTCATGCATTTTGCCTGGAATCAGAAAAGCCAGGAAGCAAGGGCACTGGGATTTACTCAGATCTCAGGTTTTCCACAGATGCAGGCTGCCATCAACTGCAGTCATGTGGTGCTTAGAT
This sequence comes from Carcharodon carcharias, assembly GCF_017639515.1. Lineage (NCBI taxonomy): Eukaryota > Metazoa > Chordata > Chondrichthyes > Lamniformes > Lamnidae > Carcharodon > Carcharodon carcharias. The sequence continues at coordinate 59,112,563 of NC_054485.1, forward strand.
TTCCATGGCAACAAGCAGTCAACTACATCAACCACAAGGGCTTCCATTCGCTGAATGTACAGTTGGTATGCAACCACCAGAAACGCATCCTGCAGGTCTAGGCACAGTTCCCAGGGACCATCCAGATTCCTACATCCTTAGCAGGTCTCAGATCCCTGACGTCTTCCAGGATCCAGAGAGGCTGCAGGGATAGCTCCTCGGGGACAAGAGCTCCCCACAGAGGACATGGCTGATGACACCCGTGCAGCGGCCTCAGACTGCAGCAGAGCAATGCTACAATGAGGCTTATGCTGCGACGCGGGTTTTGGTGGAGCAAACGATAGGCATCTTGAAAATGAGGTTCCGGTGCCTTGACAGGTCCGGTGGAGACTGCAATACAGTCCCCAGAGGGTGTCGCACATCATCGTCACTTGCGTGCTACACAGCCTGGTGCAGCAATGGAGGAGGAGATGTAGGAACTGCATGTCTCCCCCGATGAGGAGGACATCGAAGGAGATGACGGTGATGAGGTCCACAAAGGCGAGGATGAGACCATCTTACTGGCCAGACGGGGCAGGCAAGCTTGAGTGGCCCTCGTAGCCGCAAGATTCATGGAGGAGGATGACAGTGTGGACAGTCCTGACATCCTCACATTGCATCTGTGAATATTTGGCTCCTGTGTGGCTGATGACAGCGCACATACCCTCAGTGCTCAGGCTCATGTCATGGAAACACAGCAGAGGCCTAATCATCGTTAGGTTCCAGAAGGATGATGACGGCATGCAGTGATCTTCACACAGCCTCTGAGAATGTCTGACTCCTGTCTGGCTGAGGGCAGCTCGCTTGCGCTCCATGATCAAGGTCATATCACAGAGACACAACCATGAAACTTTAAGAGCATCTGATGCTTTGTCAGCCTTCAGCACCTGAGCCCTTCAGGAGCACAGTGTCACCAGTCACAGATGCTGGCGTGATGGGGGCCAGCCCCACCTCAAAGGTGCTGAGAGCACACAGAGAATGAGAGAACTCTGTAGCACCTGCCCACTATGTTCTGGCAGCAATAACAAGCACCGCCGAGGTGCAGACATCAGTAATGTGTCCAGGGAGTGTGAAGCCAGATCATCACTTTAGTGTGAAAGTTACACACTGCACAGGGAAGAAGCCCTGGACTGAGACACCTGTCTTTATCTTGTGCAAGAGCCAAGGTTTCACATCTGAGTGACACAAATGCTGGTCATCAGAACAAGGAGCCACAGGCAGGGAGACATTCTTGGGAGTTTTTTGACAATAGTGAACACTGTGTACAAGTGATTAACACCCATGCCCAGGCTGTGCAACTAATTCTTCTTAACTTTCCTAACCCTGCCGCTATGTCTTGATGATCCCTGGACATCCACAGCAGAGGTGGAGGCAGCCTGCTGCCTGTGATGCTCTGTCTATGATGACTTTGGCAGGCATCCTCTGGAGGGCTGAGACCTGGAGGGCCCCGGCCTGCTTTCAGGCCCTGCTGTGTGACAGGGTCACCCTCCTCAGCCTGTGGAGCTGGAGCTGCTGGGGTTACAGGAAGAGGGGAGTTGGATGGGCCGGACACTCTCTGAGTCACCTGGATGGATGAGCCCGGAGTGTGCACCTGCTGATCCTCCTCCCTATGGTGCTCAAGAGCCCCTGGCTGACTCGGTGAGGAGAAGGGGTAGCTGGACTAAGATCGAGCTCCAACTCATGTACACACTGTTGGAGGCCAATTATGCCATCAGTGATGGATTTGAGCCTGCGCAGCAGTGCAAGACCGATATCCTGGACCAAGGTCTCCATGGTAGTTGCCATCCTCCCAGTGTTGACCTCAGTGCATTGCAAGGCCAGTGCTATCACCTCATCCTGAAGACAGATGGACTCCTCCGTCGTGCCCTGCAATCTGAGGAGTGCAGCGGACATCTCTTCCTGATGTTGCCCGAGCTTGCCTTTGGAGCTCCAGCAATCATGACATGACTGAGACCAGAGGCTCCTCATCTGACTCAGACTCAGCAACGTTCTGGCCTCTGGCATTCCTCCAAGTGCAAAAAACCTGGGAAGTCCCTGTGATGTGCTCTCCAGATTGTGATCCCGAGGCTATTCTAAAGCTAGGTCCCACCAAGGTGTGTGTCTCTGCGTTGGTGGAGGATGTGGGTGAGTGCTGTGACAGATCTTCAATGAGGGTGTCATCAGATTCTTCTTCCAAGGTGTTTTCGGGACTTGAGTCGAGGATCTGGGTCATGGACCCCTTCAGCTGCTTCCCAGATGTGCCTGTGAAATCAAGGAGAGATAATTAGTGCATAGCAGGGGACTGTGGAATATGGGAAGTGGCTCACAGAATGATTGTATGATGGATGTTGCACTGCTGGAATCTCACTTTGTTGAGCATCGCTGACCTCACCGTCGGCACAGGAACAGCCCAGGTCTTCACCAGCCAGCTGGATGACTCTATTTTCAAAGTCAGGCATTCTTCCATCAGTCTGCGTCCTCTCCCTTTTATTCTGTGCCAGCTTGTCCTGCATGAAGACAGATGGAGTGTAAACAGGACTCCTGCCAGGCCAGATGAGAAGGATGCCTGGTATGTGTGGGTGGTGAGTGGTGCCATGGATGGAATGAGGACAATGAAAGCATGTATGAGAGAGTGAATGGTGATGTCCCTTGAACTGGCAGTGAGTGAGAACCCTGTGGATGTGTGATGGGCTTGTGATTGTGTAAGTTGAGAGTGATGAGAAGAGTGATTTACCCTAGATGAACGGAGAAGATCATTCATCCCCTTTCGGCACTGGGCCTCTTTTGCAGGGTGTTGGCACAGACCACCGCTGCCACCGCCTCCCATGCTGGATTTGTGACCTTGCTCACTGTTCTTCATCCAGGGCGGGGGTACAGGACTTCACGGTGGGTCTCCACTGCGTCCAGTAGGTGCCAAGGGAGGTATCACTAAATTTGGGAGCTGTATGTTTCCTCCCTTTGGCAGCCATGACTTTGCAGTAGCTTACAATCTCCTAGGGAGAGCTAGTGCTTTGCAGGGGCACTTTTTAAATGTGGCACCTGGATTACTGAAGGCCTGAGTTGACGGTGGGGTGGGCGATTCAGAGGACCCCAGCTAGCCACCTGGCGTGTTTCCAGGGATTATTAATGCATTATTAATGAGGCATGATGCACCGGGGACGGGACAATACAGCCCGAAAACCCGCCATTACGGCTGGTGGGTAAAACAACTTTTCTCACCCCCATCGCCGCACTTTGTGCAAATCTGGGATGATTCTGCCCTGTGGCATCACTAGTTAATTGTACATAAATTGAAAAAATGATTAGTTTGTTAAAAACCTCAAGTGTACCTCGATAATGCCCTTTTATCAGATAAGCCCTTCTTGTTCTACATTGCGCTGGGTACTCTTTCCATTCTTATTCTGTACAATGACCATGGGAAACCCTAGATTTCTATGTGACACCCCAGGGCTCCATCCTGTTTTCAACAGGTCAGAGCTACACCTTTGAAGTTCTATGGTGTGTGTCAGTTGTGGGGTGAGGGGGAGAGAGCAGCATGGTACTCTGAGGCATCCCAAAAAACTTTCACTGATATTGTGATCCCAAGGTATTCAAGGTCCAAGGAGTATAGACAGGACAAATAACAAATGTGTTTTAGTGTTATGATCAGGTGAGGAGGGGTCAGATGTCTCCCCTCACTTCCCTCTTTTCATTTGACCGCAACAGGTTTTTTTGTTTTGAAAAGGGTATACTTGATAATTTAATGAGTACTTAATTGTTTACGCACTGTGATCACAAAAAAAGCCAATCAGATAAGTTTTCTTGAGTTTATCAAAGAGTTAACTTTCTGGGCTGACTTTTGCCCTTGGTGGGCGTGCAGGCCCCGTCGGCTCGGCAGCGGGCAGGCAGCCAATCGCCGCCGCCGAAACAGGCCCTGCTGCCATTTTGAGTGGGCAGACCAATTAAGGCGCAGCCAGTGGGCTGCCCGACGGGAAGCACAATGCACTTCCTGTGTGGAGGGGAGGGATTCCCCAGCTGTCAGTGTGCGCACATCTCCCTGAGGCAAAGTGCTGCCTCAGGGAGATCGCTGAAAGGCAGGCAAATATAACAAATAGAACAATAAAAAATTCATTAACATGTCCCCCTCATGTGAAACTGTCACACGAGATAGGACATGTTAATGAAATAAACAAAAACTTTATTAAACGTTTTTAAAACCACTATCAAACCTCATCCCACCACTGGATGAGGTTTGTAAAAAAATCACCTACCCGCCTGCCCATTGGGCCCATGCGCTGAGCCGAAGTTTGCACGGGCCCCTCAAAATCATCGGCGATTTGGCAAGTTAATGGCCTTAACAAGGCCTTTAATTAATGGCGGGCGCGTGTCCTGCTGCATAGCGCGCCTGCCGACTGAAATATCGCGATGCCACGCACTGATGTCGGGACACTCGCATGACATTTTAAATGCTGGCGTGTGGGCTCCCCCACCCGCACACCAGCCAGAAGATTCTGCCCTATTAAACTGAAATCAATTTAAGTAAAATAAAATACACACACTCACACACATATACACACACTCACACATACACACACACTCAGACTCACACACACACTCAAGCACACTCATACAAACACACACACCCACTCACATTCAAAGACTCTCACACACAAACACACATCCACACAAACACACATACACACACACACACAGTCATACACACTGATACACTCACACACACACTCTCACACGCACACTAACACACACACACACACTGACACACACACTAAAACACTTTCACATGCACACTTACACACACACACTAACACACTGACACACACATGTACTCGAAGCTCACACACACACATGAAGTTCACATTTACTCATACATACACAAAAGTGTACACACACACACACACACACACACACACAGGACATTCACACACATACGTGCACACACTCAAAGTTCACACACTGGAAGTTCACACTCACACACATGCACACACACACACGCTCTAAAAGTTCTCACACACATGCACTTGAAGCTCACACACACTTGAAGATCACTCACAAATGCACGCACACACATACACACAGTTGAAGTTCACACACACACACACACACATACTCGAAGCTCACACATACACACGCACATGCACGCCTGCACACACTTAAAGCTCACACACATGCGCACACACTCTCGAAGTTCACACACAAATGCACACACGCATACACTCAAAGATCACATAAACACACTAGAAGTTCACACACACTTGAAGATCACACACACAAATGCACACACACACCACACACACATACTTGAAACACACACACACGCTCAAAGCTCATACACACACACACTTGAAGTTTACACACATACGCCTATACACTCAAAGTTCACACAAACACACTAGAAGCTCACACACATATATACAAACTCGAAATTCACACACACGCTTGAAGTTCACAGACACACAAACTCAAAGTTCACACACACACATACACACTCGAAGATCACATACACTTGAAGCTCACACACACGCACGCACACACACAATCTAAGTTCACACACACAACTTGAAGTTCACACACACTTACACATACACAAACATGCACATACATACACACCACACACACTCCGAGTTCACACCCACACACACTAGACGTTCGCACACACACATTTGAAGTTCTCACATGCACATACATACACATTCAAAATTCATACAAACACACACACACCACACACACACTAGACGTTCACACCCACACACACTAGATGTTCACTCCCACACATGCACACACACACACTCGAAGTTCTCACATGCTCATACACTCACTCAAAGTTCACACACACACTCAAAGGCCACACACACACACACATACAGACACCGCCGAAGTTCATACACGCACACAAAAATACAGATTACAGAGTAGGGAAAGATGTGTTGATCAAAATAAAGTCTATAAATATTAAAATGAATATACAGCTTGTGGTTTGGTGACTCAACTGGCTTCAGGCTAAAATAGGTGCTCTTGTGACTTTCCTTTGGTTGTCACAATGCATCTAATTTAAAGATATAGACAGCTGATTTAGCTGTTCTCATACGAACATACAAACAAGGAGCAGGAGGAGGCCATTCAGCCCCTCGAGCCTGCTCTGCCATTTAATAAGAGCATGGCTGATCAGGAAGTAACCTGAAATCTGCATCCCACCTACCGCCGACAACCTATCATTGCCCCCCTCTTGCTTACCAAGAATCTATCCATCTCTGCCTTAAAAATATTCAAAGACTCTGCCTCCACCACCTTTTCAGGAAGAGAGTTCCAAAGACTCATGAACCTCTGGGTGAAAAAAATTCGTCTCATCTCTGTTTTAAATAGGCCACCCCTTATTTTTAAACAGTGATCCCCAAGTTCTAGATTCTCCCACAAGAGGAAACATTCTCTCCACATCCACCCTGTCAATACCCCTCAGGATCGTATATGTTTACATCAAGTCGCTCCTTACTCTTCTAAACTGCAGCGGATACAAGCCTAGCCTGTCCAACCTTTCCTCATAAGACAACCCGCCCAATCCAGGTATTAATCTGGCAAACCTTCTCTGAACTGCTTCCAATGCATTTACTTTCATCCTAAAATAAGGAGACCAATACTGTACACAATACTCCTGATGTGGTCTTACTACTGTCCTGTACAAATGAAGCATAGCCTCCCCGCTTTTATATTCAATTCTCCTTGCAATAAATGATAACATTATTAGCTTTCCTAATTATTTGCTGTACCTGTATAGTAACCTTTTGTGATTCATGCACTAGAACATTCAGATCCCTCTGCACCTCTGAGCTCTTCAATCTCTCAACATTTAGATATTATGCTTCTTTTTTATTCTTCCAGTCAAAATGGACAATTTCACATTTTCCCACATTATACTCCATTTGCCAGATCTTTGCAGTCTGCATCTCAGTTGCAAAGTGGAGAATATAGTGACGCAAGTTAGGGTAACCACCTTTGTTGCGAGCTCAAGTCACATTTTTAGTCTGTGTTTCACAAAGTCTCGGTTTTTAAAAGTTTGATTCATGTTTCCAGCCAGTGGATTAAAGCTGATAGTTTGACATAAAGCTCATTTTCATGATAATAATTACAAATTCTGCAACAAGAGGACACAGCCTGAAACTTAGCAGAGGCAGTGAAAGGAAACTTACATTGGTAGGGGTGAATATATGGAATAGCCTGTTCAGGGAAGCAGTGACACCTGATTATATCAATAAATTCAGGAAAGTATTGGGTCGATAGCTGCAGTAAAATTTGTGGAGAATGTGTGAGGTACAATGGTAGAATTTTCATGATGAGGAATCATGACTAAAATGTTCTTTCCTGGTCCTCTACATTCCTAAAGCACAGCAGAGGTCTTGGCTAATGTTGCACATTAGCAGCCCTCAGCTGATGTCCACCAGATACAATCTCATCACATGGCTTGAAAGTGCTCTCTGCCTTTCTTTCAAATCAATACTGGGGCAAAGTTTAAAGTCCTACATTTTTCCTGGAAATTGTCACAATGTTTGTGTCTCAAGCTAAAAATACCTGTCAGCTGAATCATTGGATTACAGTTTCAGATACTGGAACAAAATGCAAGTAAATCATCCATTAAAATATTCAACAAAAAGCAGAGCTCCCAAGTACTGCAGTCAAAAAATAAACACAGTTTAAAATGTAACATGGAACTCCCCCGCCACTGCACAATATTCAGCTTGTGTGGCTGGGAACTATGTGCCCTTTAACATTAATCACTGGACTGGACAACTTTCCATACCTTCAGTGAGGCATTTCTCTACTCTAAGATTGCCTTGTACACATCTGTGCTGGATTTTGTCAATTTTTTGATGATCCCTTTGATAATTTTTGCCATTACTTCAGCTTTTCCATTTGACTGGGGATAGTGTAGAGATGATGTGCTGAATTTCCCAATCATTCATCAAGTGTCTGAGTTTTTCGCTCAATGAACTGAGAGGCATTGTCACTCATCACAATGTCAGGAATGCTATGACAACTGAAGTGTGCTTTCTACAGTTTCACTGGTAGTCGTTGACGTCAGCTTGTCTAACTCCCAGTGGTCTGAATAGTAGTCGACTGTGACAACATAATCAGTTCCAGTGAGAGTGAAGGGGTCTACTCCAAGCTTTATCTGTGATCTGTCTGGGATGTCATGAATTATCAATAGCTCCTTAGCTTGCTTAGCTTGATGTTCATTCATTGCAATGGCTGATGTGATCCTTAATCTCTTTGCTCATGTTTGGTCAGTAGACTAAATTTCTTGATGGCTTATGACATAGGGTAAATAAAGTCAAGCAGTTAAATCCTCAATGGCTCAAAGATTGATGTGGAAGGAATGGGTTTCAGTTCATGGGGCACTGGCACCAGTACTGGGGTAGAAGGGAGCTGTTCCAGTGGGACAGACTTCAATTGAACCATGCTGGGACCAGAGTCCTGACAAATCGAATGCTGTAGAAAGGCCTTTAAACTAAATAGAGGGGGGCGGAAGGTTCTGGAGAGGGAATATGTAGGCTTACAAAGCAAAAGGATATGGCAACATTGCAGGGCAGCTATTTAGATATTGACACCCTGAGTGTGACGGGAAGGGACAGAGTATACAAACATAAAAAACAGCAGCAAATAGGGTCAAAGGGGGGAAAACGGTATAAAAGGCAAAACTAAATGAATGTAGTATTCAGAACAACATAAATTAACGGCACAAATAGAGGTTAATGGCCATTATGGAGACATGATTACAAGGAGATCAAAGCTGGGAACTAAATATTCAGGGTTTGTGACTTTTTGAAAGGAGAGGCAGGAAGGAAAGGGTGGTGGGGTAGCTTTGGTAGTATGAGATGGAGTAAGTACGATAGCAAGAAATGATCTTGGATCGGAAGATGTAGAATCCATATGGGTGGAGGTAAGAAATAACAAGGGGAAGAAGGCACTAGTGTATGGCCCCCTAACAGTAGACAAGCTGTAAAACAGAGAATAAATCAGGAGATAATAAGAGCATGTAAAAAAAGCAGTATATTAATCATGGGTGACTTTAATCTTCATGTAGACTGGGAAAATCAAATTAGCAGAGGTAGCCATGAGCAAGAATTCATTTTGTGTATTTGAGAAAGTTTCCTAGAACAATATGTTGTGGATCCAACCAGGGATCAAGCTAATTTGGATCTGGTAATGTACAATGAGGCAGGTTTAATAAATGATCTCAGAGTAAAAGATCCCATAGGAAACAGTGACCATAACGTGATAGAATTTAGCATTAAGTTTGAGAGTGAGAAACTTGGGTTGGAAACAACTGTGCTAAACTTAAATAAGGGTAATTACAAAGGAATGAGGGAAGAGTTGGCTGGAGTGGACTCGGAAAGGAGCTCAGCAGAAAATGTAGTTGATGAACAATGGTAGATATTTAAGAAAACAGTCCATCACTCACAACAAAGATATATCACAGTCAGGAAGAAGGATTCTAGGGAGGGGTTAAACCAACAATGGATTATCAAGGAAGTTAAAGATAATATCAAATTGGAAGAAAAAATATACACTGTGGCAAAGATTAGTGGTAAGCCAGAGGATTGGGAACATTTTTAAAACCAACAAAAGGTGACCAAAAAGATAATAAAGAGGGAGAAAATAAACTTTGAGAGTAGAACTAGCAAGTAGTACAAAAACAGACAGTAAGATCTTCTTTAAATCTATAAAAAGGAAGAGAGAGGCCAAATTGAGCATAGGCCCCTTAGAAAATGAAGCTGGGGAAATAATAATGGGGAACCAGGAAATGGCAGAGGAGGTGAATAAATATTTTGCATCAGTCTTCATGGTACAAGACACTAATAGCATTTCAAAAATATTAAATAATCACGGGGCAAAAGTGGAGGAAGAAATAAATACAGTAACTATCACTAGAGAAAAAGTACTAGGGAAACTAATGGGGCTAAAGGCCAATAAGTCACCTGGACCTGATGGGTTGCATCCTAGGATATTAAAGGAAGCTACACAAATAGTGGATGCAAGGGTTGTAATCTTCCAAGAATCCTTAGAGTCTGGAAAGTTCCAGAGGATTGGAAAACTTCCAATGTAACACCCTTATTCAAAAAGGGAGGGTGACAAAAAACAGGTGACAGGTAAACAGTTAGCTTAACATTTGTCATTGAGAAAATGTTAGAGTATTATAAAGGATGTACTAGCAGAGCATTTAGAAATGCATAATCTAATCAAGCAGAATCAGCATGGCTTCATGAAGGGGAAATCATGCCTAACAAATTTATTAGAACTTTTTGAGGAGGTAACAAGCAGGATAGATAAAAGGGAACCAGTAGATGTAATATATTTGGATTTCCAAAAGGTGTTCAATAGGGTACTGCACATAAGGCTACTTAATAAGATAAGAACCCACGGTGTTGGGGATAGTATATTAGCATGGATAGAGGATTGGCTAACCAATAGAAGACAGAGAGTTGGGATAAGGGGAGCTTTTTGGGATAGCAACCTGCAACTAGTGGAGAGCCACAGGTATCAGTGCTGGGACCACAATTATTTACAATATATATTAATGACTTGGATCAGGGAAGTGAATGTACTATTGCCAAGTTTGTGGATTGATGGGAAGGCAAGACGTGAGGATGACACAAAGAGTCTACAGAGGGATATAGACAGGTTAAATGAATAGGCAAAAACTTGGCAGATGGAATATAATGTAGGAAAATGTAAGGTTATGCATTTTGGCAGGAAGAATAGAGGAGCTGAATATTATTTAAATGGAGAAAGACTGCAGAAAGCTGCAGCATAAAGGGATTTGGGAATCCTCGTGCATGAATCACAAAAAGCTAGCATACAAGTTCAGCAGGTAATAGGGAAGGCAAATGAAATGTTGACCTTTACTTAAAATGGAATGGAATATAAAAATAGGGAAATCTTGCTAAAACTATACAAGGCACTATGCTGACTACAACTAGAATACTGTGAACAGTTTTGGTCCCCTTATCTAAGGAAAGATACACTAGCATTGGAGGCAGTGCAGAGAAGGTTCACTAGGTTGATCTTGGTATGGAGGGATTTTCTTATGAGGAGAGATTAAGTAAGATTGTGCCTGTACTCATTGGAGTTTAGAAGAATGAGAGGCGCCCTTCTTGAAACATATAAGATTCTTAGGGGGCTTAACAGGTTGGATGCTGAGAAGTTGTTTCCCCTTGTGGGAGTGTCTAAGACCAGAGGGCATAATCTCAGAGTAAAGGGTCGCCCATTTAAAACAGAGTTGAGGAGGAATTTCTTCTCTGAGGGTAGTCAATCTGTGGAATTCTTTACCGCAGAGGCTGTAGAGACTGGGTTGTTAAGTATATTCAAGGCTGAGATAGACAGACTTTTAATCAGCAAGGGAATCAAGGGCTACGGGGAAAAGGCAGGAAAGTGGAGTTGAGGATTATCCGGTCAGCCATGATCTCATTGAATGGTGGAGCAGACTCAATGGGCTGAATGGCCTACTTCTGCTCCCATGTCTTATGGTCTTATGGCTTTTGTGGATGCACTTCAACATCTCTTTTCCCATCTCTTTAGGGATAATGACCCTAGTCCCATTGTACAAGATGCTATTTGAGTGATCACTTCATCTCTGTATGCCCAATGCTCTCTTGCAGCATCAAGTGTCCTAGATGGTTTCAGACCATCCTTTTTTCATAACTTCCTGTAGCACTTGGAGAGTTGAATCAAGTCATGCAGTTTGTTTGGCCTGAGCAAGATGCTCGTCTGTCAGGATCTATTCAGCAGCCATTCAAAACACTGTGGGCAGAATTTTGCCCTGGCCGGCCGGGCGTGGCGGGTGGGCCCAGGAGCAGTCATGAAGCTGACCGCTGCCCGCATTCGGGCCCCAACGTGGATTTCACGCTACCTGGCCAATTAGCAGCCAGCCAGTGCGAAAGGCGCGCTAAGAGCCTCAGCACTGCAGGTGGGGGATGTGAGGAGAGTGAGTGCTGAAATGTGCGCATGAGGGGTGTGCATATTAAAAACTCCCTGAGGCACAGAGCTGCCTCAGGAGGCTGAAGAATTTTGAAAATAAAAAATGAAGAATTTAAAAGTATTAATAACATGTGACTTGAGCAGGGTCATGTTAGAAATTAAGTTGACATTTTTTTTTAACCACTGATTGAAACTTCATCCCACCCGTGGATGAGGTTTCGCAAAAAAACCTAAAGGCCGCTTGGCTTCGTTGGTGGGCAGGAAAAGAAGTTATTTAATTAGAACTTTAATGGCCTCGATAGGTCTGTTAACTATCGGCGGGCACACTGCTGACTCCTGTGCACATCCACTGACCGAAATGTTGCGTGAGTGTGCGATGATGTCAGGATGCTTGCCCGATGTAATTGCGCGTCGTTTTACGCTCATTCGGTTCAGGTGTACGCCCACCCAATGAGGGCAATATTCTGCCCTGCAAATCTCTTCTGGTACACAAAGGTTTACGAACACGAACTTTAATTTGTTTCACTGAGATGAGGGGATTTTACTTAGTTCCCACTAGCTGGAACTGTAGACCTTCCTTCCTCTGTATTGAACTCTGTCAAGAAGATATAATAATGTTATTGGAAATTATTTTAAAATAGAGTTCTATTGGGATCTGTGTCTATTGGCGGGATTTTCTGCACCTGTCCGCTGCTGGGATCCTCCAGTCCTGCTGCAAGCCAATGGACTTCTGGCTGGGGCGCTGCCTCACCCATGGTATGTCGCACCCATGATGGGGCCGGAAAATCCTGGCCAATGTGCCAATGTATGTGTCTTGATTGGGTTAAAACCAGCTAGTCTGGGTGATTTGATGTGTAATAGTTTTGAAATGTTAATTAGATGAACGTAAGGATGGTAGAAGGTAAAGTGTAAATTTGCATTTGTTAAAATAAACCATTCAAGACCGAGGGTGAAATCTTACACCTAGCTAGAAGACGCCCATCATCGGGTTTATTTTTTTTCAGCTTACTAATAAAATTGGTAGAATGAAAGGATATTATTGTTCGAAGAAGTAAAGTTAAAAGTTTAGTGATAATTTACATTCAAAGAGAAAGATATGTATAAAGGAGAAAGAAGATTGTGTGTAAGGAAGAGGCATTTTAAGATCTAACAAGTATGAGAAGCTTCCAGCCTGTAAGCCTCAAGCTGCTGTCTGTAAGGACCCAGAACTGGAAGTAACTAATTTGGAATGCAACTGTCCAAGGTCTGCCTTGCCAGAGGTCTGTTAAATCTATGAGTTTTACTATTGCCTTACTGGGGGTGTAATTGAGAGTGAGATTAATTCGGGTTTTTTTATAGTTATTATAGTAATAATTTTGTAGGCATATGCATATGTCTCTCTTGTATTAATAAATGTTTAATTTAGTTTTATAAAAAACCTCTTGAGACTCAATGGTCTTATTATTAATGAATTCACAGCCTGCATCTCGAAACATACAAATTGCAAAAATGGATGACAGTTGTTTCAAGTTTCCCTCTGGGATTTGAACAACTCAGCCGTCGCCATCGGCAGTGTCATAATAGACCTGCAGCTCAGCTTTTTGCTCTTGGGGTGAGCATTGTTCCATCATAGAGCCTCCAACTTTACCTTTGATGGCTTCATTTCATGTCACCATCTTGAGGAACTCCACGCATGCTTAAAAAAACTCATGTTAAACTATGTTACACATAGCACTGGTGTCTATCTGACACCACTATAACTTGACATTCTCCTTTTGCAGTCATAACTCCAACTGTCACAAACCATTTTTTAAATCTCAAAATCTGACCCTGTTCTAGGGTGTAGAGTGATTCGTCAGAATCATTGCCTGACATTGCTCCAGCAACCATCTTTATAGGCTGGTTTCTCTTCTTTGCAGCAATAACACTTGCATGCAAAGTGATTCAGCTTCTTGTCGGTGGAGCACTGCTTTTCCCACATTGGACATGCTTCCTTTTCTTTTGTCTGGTGTCCTCTGCAACATTTTCATCCTATACTCTAACCTTTATCTTTCTGCTTGTTCAATTTTGAACTCAACAGAAGGGAGAGGAAACCATATCTCCAGCTAACTAGCTAACTAAGATAAGCACGTGTTCTGTAGATATCTTGCGTTTGGTCACTTAGCTTCCTCCGTACCTCTCTGGTGAGTATTCACTGTCACGTCATGTGTACTTTCTACCAATATGGCTTTCTGATGTCTGTGGTAACAAGTGTGGTGCCACATTCATGAGTGCCATAAATGATATTGGATTTTGACATTTTCATATTTTGTAACGTGTTTAAAGGGTTTTATTATCTGTCCAATTTAAAAATACTGGGGGCAGAATTTTTAGGTTGGCATGTGGGCGCGTGCCTGCCCTGATCGGATGTGAAATCGCACAAAATGACACTGGGCAAGGGTCCCGACGTCATCTCGCACTCGCGCAATATTTAATTCGGTTGGCACGCGCAAGTGTCAGAACTGCAACCGCCGACAATTAAGAAGACATTTAAAGTTGTTGAAGTTCCAACTGTCTCTGATCTTTTGTGGTCCATCCAACCTTACGGTTGGCAGATGGGCGAATCTGCCAGGCGAACTTTGCATTTTTGATGAAACCTCATCCAAGGGCAGCATGAGGTTTCCATTATTAAATAAAAAAGAATGGACAGAATTTTCATCATGTTTATGTTAAGGCGACTGATTCTGATGCGTGCAGACTTTTTAACTGTTTTGAAGTCTTCAGCATCCTGAGGCAGCTCTCTGCCTTCAGGGAGCTTTCATTCAGCGCTTGCCCATGCCCGTGATTACATCAGCACCCGCCCCCCTCCTGCCCCCACCCTGGCAGCATTGAGCATTTCAGCGCACTCTTCCTTCTAGCTAGCCATTAATTGACCAACCAGCGTGAAATTGTGGTCTGAGGTCAATCTCTGGTGGCGGTCCATTCCCCAGCCACTCCCGGGGCCACCGATTGTGCCCGCATGCTGACCTAAAAACCCTGCTCTGGGTGTTTAATTAAGTTTGTCAGCATTGTACACAGAATTCTGTAAGCTGTCCTTTCTTTTCTTCATTGTCTTGTGCTTGGAAGTCCTGAACTCCTCTCAGCATAGTGCAAAGCCTCGTTGATTCTCCCATCAATACTGTTCAGCTCATGATTAACCACTTCAAAGCTTCTGCACATGTCAATAGCTCTCTTGAGGATGAGTTTCTCTTCTCTCAGCAGACATGCTCTCACAGCAGGATCTTTTGTTCCTAAGACAATCATATCTCTGATGAGATCATCCTTCATTCGCCCAAACTTACAAGATTCAGATAGACGTCTCAGTATGCTGATCAATATTCTCCCTCTTTTCCTGAGCTCTTGTGTTAAATACATAGGCCCAGATTTTCACCATGATGGATAGCCTATCTTTTGGGGGAGGTAAGGCACCCTTTGGTATTGTTAAAGGTAAACATGATTGTGTGAAATAAGTGCATAAACTGATTGAAACCGCTAAGCTGTCAAGAAATTGTCAAAGAACTGTCAAGCTTTCAAGGAACTGTCAAAGGATATGAGGTGAGTTGGCATGGAAAGGGTAAGGTCAAAGTGTGGTGGATGGGGGCATTTGTTGGTGTGAGTTGGCACTAAGTTGGCAAAGAGTATACAAAAGGCCATGGAGATCTGGGCACATAGAGGGCATGAGGGGCCCATGATGGGTGGGTAATGAAGGACATTAGTTGCCATAGGGCTTTGAGGTACCATGGGTGATGGGTGGGGGCATAAGATGGCATAAGATAGCATGGATGGGGAAAGGGGACCTGGACGGGTGGGTGAGGGGTAAGGCCTGGAGGGCTGAGTCTTGTTTTATTCACTTTTTAAATTTAATTCAACACCATACCAGAACACAGAGGCAGACTTTCTGCCCAGCCTGCCTCTGCACTCTTTCCGGGGATGGCTTCCAATCCAGCCCATATCCCCCCCACCCCCCACCTCCAGAAGGAAAATCCAACATGCAGGTGCCCATTTTTAAAGATTGGGTTTATAGAGCATAGGCTTCTCCCAGCTCTGCACATCCAACTCTGAGCCATAATGTTCATGAATAACATTAGTAGAGAGTTCAAAGTGGGTCTTCAAAATTCACACATCTTGCTTTTCTACTCCTATTTGGCTCAAAACATTAATTTTGTTTCTCTTTCCACAGATGCTGCCAGACCTGCTGAATATTTCCAACACTGTCTTTATTTCAGATTTCCAGCATGTGCAGTATTTTGCTTTCATTGCTACTCTTGTTTGTTCAGCTTTCCTGTTCAATTCTGTGGCAATCTCATAATTCTGCCATTGGGACTGGAAGAATTGTTAATTGCCTCTCAAATATCCTTTCATCTCCATAGGAACAGGTACTGGAATATTCAAAGCCATACTGACTCACCCAGCAGTCAATGCCCTGTACAAACTTGCAGACCAAGTTCTAATCTCTGTTGTTTCTTACAGTGGCTGGCTCTCCATTCATTTTCAGCTATGCACTTCTGATACCATGCAATCACATGTGCCTGCTGTCTCTACATTTCTGGTACTAGTGTTAATACAGTTTTGTACTCAGTTTTGACATGATACTTCATCAAGTATTCCCATATTGATCAGAGTATCTGTTATTTTATATATTAATAATTTAAACCAGAGGAGATTTATGAGGATGTTGGCAGAAATGGAGAATGTTAGCTGAGGAAAGATTCGACAGGCTGGAGATTTCTCTTGAAATAGAGAATGCTGAATAAGGGGCCTAGGTAGTCTGGGTAGAAAGGCCTTCTTCCCATTGGCAGAGAGGACAATAAAAAAAGGACAGAGATTTAAAGTAATTGGTGGAAGGATTAGAGAGGAGTTAGTAATATTTTCAGATAGAGGTCAATTGGGGCTTGGAACTCACTGCCTGAAAGAGTGGTTGAGACAGAAACACTTGTATATGCACTTAAGGTGCTGTAACCTACTGGGCTACAGAACAAGAGTTAGAAAGTGGGATTAGGATGGATTTTTAGAATGGCCTGGTATGGATATGATGGGCCAAATGGCTTCCTTCTCTGCTGTAAATGTTTCTATATTTCTGTGTTTCTAAGTGTTCCTCTAACCTACCATAGAAATGAATAATCAGCCATCTCTCAGTAGGTTCCTGTTGTCCATTCTATTTTCCTTACAGCTGCATGTGTCCTCTCTGAGTAAGAGTAGATTTAGTGCCTTTCATCACTATATAAAGGATAGTTTTGTGTTGGAAACTCACACCCACTTAAGTGTCACAGACAGATTTCAGACGGGATCAATCGAGCCATGAGTGAGGGGGTACTTGAACCTGGAGTCAGCTTCTGAGGTGAAGGTAACGTAAGCCAGGAATATCCTAAGAGCTGTTGTAACTGAGCTGGTGTAAGCCCTGCTTACACACAGAGAGCTGGCATTCCACTGCACTTCACACTAAGTTACAGCAACAGTGAGGCAGTATCTCCAAGCAAGTTACTGGTTGGGATTTTTTTTATCAAAACAGCTATTTAATCCGACTTTTTCCTCATCTTGTTACTTACCTTCACCACTTCTGCCTGCTGTCCCACCAAAGGATGGTGACAGATAACAGAAGTTCCCAGACTCTGCTGAATGAATGTACCTATCCTAGGAGTGGGGACAGTGTAAAGGGAGCTTTACTCTGTATCTAACCCTGTGTATACATGTCCTGGGAGTGTTTGATAGGGACAGTGTACAGGGAGCTTTACTCTGTATCTAACCCTGTGCTGTACCTGTCCTCGGAGTGTTTGATGGGGACATGTAGAGGGAGCTTTACTCTGTATCTAACCCCGTGTATACATGTCCTGGGAGTGTTTGATGGGGACAGTGTAGAGGGAGTTTTACACGGTATCTAACCCCATGCTGTACCTGTCTTGGGAGTATTTGAGTGAATAACTGGGAAGATGTTTAATGCCTTTTTGACAACCATCATCTTGATGAATTTGTGAAAACATAAACATAGCGCATTTTGCTGAATGGAAATTAGTTTGTCAAAACTACAATCATTTTTCCATGATTCAAAGACAAAGCAGCCCTATGATATTGGAGTAAATGAAAAAGCATGGCATAGGTACATCGACTTGACCTTGAACTGCAGAGACCAGGAACAACTCAGCTTTCATCTCAGTTTGCACTGAGTGATCCAAAACCAAATTTGACATCAAAGCATTTTAGAAAATGTTAGGCCAGATGCCCAATAGCTTGGTCAAAGTGGTAGGTTTCGTGGAGTTTTTTACAGGAAAAGAAGGGTAGATGGGGAACTCTCGAGCAGAGGTTCTCACTGCTCTTGGTGGGGCAACAGGGAAGGGAAAATCTAGCCCATTTTTCTGTTTGAGGGAACAGTCAGATGCAGGCTTCTGCCCATAATATCTTCAACAGCAAGGTTGGAATTTTCCGTGCCCGCTGGCATTGGGTGTGTTCGCTGGTGTGAGAGGACAATATGGCGAGAAGGCCAAAAATCAGTTTCACAACGTCGTGAAACCAGTTTGAGATCGTCCGCTCTGCCCATCAGTGGCCACGTTTCCCACCATCAGACATTGGGAACCTCATTGTAATACATCAGCATAAGCCCAGCCCACTGGAAACAGCTCCCCATGCTGGATCATCCAAACACGTCAGCATGACTGCACGTTGACATGTCTTACAACAGCATATATAAGGCGTGCACTTTGCTCAGGATTTCAAGGTTTATTTGTCTACCTTGCTTCAGGCAGCACTCACAGTCATCAGTGCCAGGCTTCACAGGCAGCACCACATCACTTTTAGGGGGGGCTCACAGACAGGTTTCTACCTACCAGATCAGCCATATGTGGGTATCTTTTCAATGGCTGCAGGGCTAGAGCTTGCTTGGGGAAGGGGGAGAAGTGGCCTCAGGCAAGGGAAGAGGCTGCAGGATGAGTGCTGTACTGGGGAAGGAGGGTATCCCAGGGGGTGTGTGGGGGCACATGTTGATCTGTGCAAGTGGCCTCAAGATGGTGAGGGCTGAGGAGGCAGTCTCCAGAGAAGATGAGGCCAGATGGAGATGTGAGGGTATGTGTGTGAGAATAGGTGGTGATGTCTCTTGAGCTGGCAGTGAATGAGATGCCAGTGAATGTGTGATGGGTTTGAGTGTGCGAGTTTAGAATGATGAGATGGTTGCCATACCCTGGCTGCACAGATGAGATCATGCATCATCTACTTGCACTGGATGGCCAACCTCTTCTAGAGTCATAGAGTTATACAGCACAGAAGCAGGCTCTTTGACCCATTGTGTCCCTGCCTCTTCTGTGCAACATTGCCACTGATCACATAGAAAACATAGAAACATAGACTAGGAGCAGGAGGAGGCCATTCAGCCCTTCTGCCATTCATTATGATCATGGCTGATCATCCAACTCAATAGCCTGCTCCCGCTTTCTCCCCATACCCTTTGATCCCTTTCGCCCCAAGAGTTGTATCTAACTCCTTCTCGAAAAAATATAATCTTTTGGCCTCAGATACTTTCTGTGGCAGTGAATTCCACAGGCTCACCACTCTTTGGGTGAAGAAATTTCTCCTCATCTCAGTCCTAAATGGTCTACCCTGTGACCCCTGGTTCTGTACTCCCCCACTATCGGGAACATCCTTCCTGCTTCTACCCTGTCTAGTCCTGCTAGGTTTCTATGAGATCCCCCATCATCACTGCCATTGCCTATGAAGCCGGAGTGGTAATATTGCTGCCCTTCCTGTGGCCAGAGTGGCGGTAGAGCAGGCCTCCATGGCATCCAAAAGGTGCTCAAGGGATGTGTCACTAAACCTTGTGGGGGGGGGGCGGGGGGGGGTGGGGGCTGCAGCCTTCTTGCCTTTCAGGGCCATGTCTTCTTTGCAGCCATCCTGGGCTGGAAGCGCTGAGAGGCATATGCGGCCGTACTTTGAATGTGGCACCCAACATGATGATACGGTGAGGTGACGGTGTGGCAGGTGAATCGAAGCCCACCAGCCATCAAAATGGCGTGTTTCCCGGAAATGCATAAGTAATGTGGCGGTTTTGGGACGATGTGGCGTGAGAAGGTGCCATTGCAGGCGGCCGGTAAAAGATCTTTTCATCCGCCCCTGATCACACTTAATGCAAATCTGGGATGATTCCACCCCAAGTTTTTAATTTAATCTCTATCACTGGGGAAGACACTCAGGTAAAGTTAAATGCCCTCCTCAATTGGAAAGAATTGGAGGAGCAAGTTTCCCTCTGGTTGGTATCATGTAAAAGAAAAAGAACAATTGAATTTATATAGCACCTTTCATGACCCCAGGACATCCCAAAGCACCTCACAGCCAAAGACGTACTTGTGAATTGTAGTCACTATTGTAATTTGGGAAACATGGCAGCTAATTTGTGCACAGGGACCTCACAATAAATAGTGATGGTTTAATGACCAGGTAATCTGTTTTTTAGTGATGTTGATTGAAGGATAAACATTGTCCAGGGCAGCAAGTGGAATTCGCCTGCTCTTCATCAAATAGTGCCATGGAATCTTTTATATGTACCTGAGAGAACAGACAGGGCCTCATATAACATCACATCCAAAAGACAGCACCTCTGACAGTGCAGCATTCCATTGGAGTGCCAGGGCTGATCTTATGCTCAATGACTGAAAATTCCCAATATGGAACAATTTCAGCCGCTGTGACCCTTTCTGGATCTGTAACTGGCTGGGAAAGCAGCAATTCTTTAGGATCAATCTTCCAGAAAGAGAGCAATTAACAGTCCAACTCCTGGATCGCTGACCAATTAGGGACAGCGGGTGAGCTGAGGAGTTGGAAGATCAATTGAGCGCATGCTATTGCAAGATTGGCCATCAGTCTTCTCAATGTCTGTAGTGAGGATGTTGCTGAGGGGAATGCAGCAGGAGAGGAGGAGACGAAAAGGAGGTGCAATAAAGTTAATAGGAGCAGCAGCCCCTCCGATACCCCCAACACTACCCAGTCTATAGGAGTTAATCAGGCAATGGAAAGTCTCTGCTGACGGAAGACCTCAGACTTTCCATTTTGTACAGTTAAGCTTGCATACCACTCCAAGCTCACACCGTGTGTTTGCCTCCCTAGAGTTGTTGGGATGCTGACAAAATATGGGGCCCTAGCAGCACTGGAAAGGAACATTGTCCTTAGAAGGTTGCAGTTAATTGTAGTATAAAGGGTTAATGTTAAATATGTCAATATATAGTTTATGTCATCAGTGATGCAACATCACATAACAACAGAGAATGTTGAGAGATAACTCTTATGTGGAGCCTTTGTGCAGTCTATTATATATAGTTAGTTTAGTGTTCAATAAAAGGTAACGTTTACCAACAGTCTCAATAAATCCAGACCATGAACAACCTCATCTAAGAGCCATAACAATGATAACAGATGGTGACAGTGAAAAACACAAGTAAAGAGCCCAGCGACTGGAAGAAGTAATAAGAGAAACAACTGCAGGACAAGGACAGTATGGGAAAATCACCAAAAGAACATGAGAAGAGGCTACAGTGAAGAGAAGCCTTGGAGAAAATCCTACCTTTACTAAAGTGCTTCAACCACTTGGAAGGTCTGGATCAAGCCGAGAAGTGGCAGAACTGGTTTACCAGGTACGGAACAACATTGGAACTGGCAGCGAAGACAAGCAAGGAGCGAGTCAGTACTCTTCTCTATGGCACAGGCAGCAGTGCAGATGACGTAATGGTCAGACAGGGTATAAATGAAGACATAGCAACATATAAAGATGTTATCAAAGCCTCTGATACCTATTTTAGTCTTGAAAGAAACACCATTATAGAAAGGGCAAAGTTCAATAGACGTACCCAAAGGCCGGGAGAGAGCAGAGATTCTTTCATTAACCATTTATATTGACCAGCTGAGAATTGTGAATATGGAGCCTGAAAGGTGAATTAATTTGTGATTGCATTGTTATAGGAGTCTTAGAGGAGACTTTACCAGTTTACTGCAGTCTGGGGAAAATTCAATCCTATCAAAGGTTGTGCATTTAACAAGACAGGGAGAAGTGAGGAAACAACATCCTGTATTTATTTGAGGTGACAAAGAGATCTCGTGGAGAAAAACGACTGGCACGGTGCAGTTTGTAGGGCACAGAAGTATCAGCACACCTTATTTAAAACAGAGGGAGAGTGAAGAGGGCTCAGTAGCCGCCATTATTGCATTCTTGTCGTGGCAGGAAAAGGTTGCATTGATGCATAGAATGCCCCACCAAAACTGCGGAGTGTCATTCCTGCAAGAAGTGAGGGCATTTTAAATCAGTATGCCAGAGTAAAAAACTGCTCACACCAAAATTAAAGGAGAATCAACAACAATAATGTAGTGTTCAGGAAGTTGAAGATGAAAAAGGTAACGAACTGCCAATCTTGGGAGAAATTACAGGATCTAATGGAAACTATTGGAGCACAGACGTTCTGGTCAATGGACATAAAACAAACTGCAAACTATGCATTGGAGTAGGAATTTCAGTTCTTTCAGATATAGAACAGTGCCTTAAGCAAACTTCCTCCAGCCATCGATCATATGACTCCACAGTCCAGGAGGTATTCAACTGAAGGTCAAGGACATTTGACTGTTAAACTTCAATACAAAGGAAGAGAAATCACAGAAACTTTGTATGTGATCCACAACCTGGAATGTTCACTATTAAGTAGAAAATCTTGCACAGATCTACAGCTCATCTGTAAAGTAGAAGAATTGGGAATTGAAGAAAAACTGACAGAATTCAGGGTAGAATTTCCAAAACCATCCAGAGGTCCTGAGAAGACCGAACCAAGTGTTGTGAAAAGGAATCACCAAAACCAATAGAGCCATGTGGAAACCTTGAGATAACCAAGAAGAAAATTTCCCAGGAAAGCACATGAAGGAACCATAAGTCCAGCACATGGAAGAGCAGCTCACACCAAACAAGAAACTGATAGACAGGTATGTCCAAGGAAAACAACAAACAACAGCAGATGTACTGTCATACACTCCTGCTGAGGAACCTGAACAGGAGGACATGGATTTCATCAGGGATGTAGAGTCATTTACCTCACTGACCACTAAATTCCAGCCAGCAACAACACAAAGGCTGAATGAAAATCAAAAGGCACAAAAAAACAGATGAAGAATGTGCTAAAATTAGAGAATTCTGGCCAACCATTTTTGCAGTATTTAATCATATAATCCATACAATCTCATCCTGAAATAATATTTGGAGCAACAAAGACATCTCAGTGACGTGGATGACTTGCTGATTTATGATGAGAGGTTGGTCATACCAGGGGTTCTCGGACTCAAGGTCCTTCAGTGAATACACCAGAGACACTTAAGCATTACAAAGTGTCATGCCAGAGCAAGAAATTCAGTTTGATGACCAGGGATCTCAAAATCACTTAAAGGAAACAATTTTGATCTGCATCATCTGTGCAATCCATCACCAGGAGCAAAGAGAAATCACTGTTGGTATCCTCATTCCCATCCAGACTGTGGGAACATCTCAGGATGGACTGTTGAGCTCAAGGGGAAGCAATTCCTCATGGTTGTTGACTATCACTCCGGATGGATTGAGTTTAAATGTCTTTGTGGTCCAACCTCAGAACATTTTGCTACACATGACGTTCCAGACCTAGTCATTTCAGTCAATGGTCCATAGTTTACAAGTGAATATTTTAAGAAGCTCACAGAAGACTATAGGTTTGTCCACGTGGCTAGATAACTAGTTCACCTAGACACCCACAAGCTAATGAAAGAGGTGTAAGAACAGCAGAAGCTTTGTTGAAGAAAAGTAATGATATCAACTTAGATTGTGGAGTGACCGTTCCACACCACTTCAGAATGGATTGACTCCATCAGGATATCTGATAGGAAGAAGACTACAGACTCAACATCCTGTTCTTCCCCACACCTTATGCCATTGTCTCAAAGCAGCAGATATAGAGAGAGTGAGGTGAGAAGGGGGATGAATATCATGTAAATCAAACCAGAAACTATAATCAATGCCATACAGTGCAGGATTGACTAGAACTCCAGCCAGGTGAATCAGTCTGGATTAGAGCTCAGAAATGAGAAGACCAAATACTGGAAAAGACACAAAATCCACAATCTTATCTTGCAGCAACTGAAAACAGGATAGTGAGAAGAAACAGAAGCACATTCATATCTACAAAAAGACCATCAAAGGAATGGACCAACTATCCATATGATCGGGAAGACAACATGAACAGAGAGCCAATAATCTTTGAAAATTCACACACTATCCTACAGAGCTCAAGGGACCATGGGGAACTTGAATCCTATACAAAATCAGAGAGAGCTGAGACTGAGGTGGGGTGATTGGTGAAACCATCACAACGTGAATCAGGAATGAAGACAGAGACTTCTGGGTGAGATGTAGGATAATGTTAATGATGTATTTAATGGCATCAGAGACTTGGGGGGCAGTGGCGGTGGTAGATTTAGTGTAAAAGTTAATGTTAAACATGTAAATATATAGTCTACACCATTAGTGATGTAAGATCACATGACAACAGAGCATGCTGAGAGGTAGTTCTATGTAGAGCCTCATGCTGAGTCTGTATTGTAGAGAGTGAGTATAATGTTCAATAAAAGGTAAATGTTTACCAACAGCCTTGCCTCCAGCATAATCTATAAATCCGGACCATGAACAACCTCATCTAAGACCCAAAACGATGATAATGGATTAATTGCCTAATTATCAACTTCAGTTGGCTTCCCATGATTGCTGGGTGGGTTGCCATCAGTGCATAGAATTTGCCTCCTGGAATGGGAAGATTGCTCTTGAAAAAACAGGAACACATCAGGGAGTCAGCACAATGTGTTTTAGCATGATTTTCCCAATTCCCTTCACCCCCACAAGGTGGGACTTGAACTCATAACATTCAGGCTCAGAAGTGAGAGAGCTACCTACTGAGTTACTCATGCCAACATGGCGTTAATACTGGAGCAATGCTACGCAATTTAAAAGCTACAGCACTGGCATCTGCCCTGCAATGTGGAAAATTGCCCAGGTATGTCTTGTACACAAAAAGCAGGACAAATCCAACCCGGCCAATTCTTGCCCTATCAGTTTACTTTTCACCATCAGTGAAGTGATGGCAGGGGTCATCATGAGTGCTATCAAGCAGCACTTGCTTAGCAATAACCTGCTCACTGATGCTCAGTTTGGGTTCCATCAGGGCCAATGAGCTCCCGACCTCATTACAGCTTTGGTTCAAACATGGACAAAAGAGCTTAACTCCAGAGGTGATGGTGAGAGTGACTGCCCTTGACATCAAGGTAGCATTTGACCGAGTGTGGTATCAAGGAGCCCTAGAAAAACTGGAGTCAATGGCAATCAGGGGGAAAGCTCTCCGTTGGTTGGAGTCATACATAGCACAAAGTTGTAGTTGTTGGAGGTCAATCATCTCAGATCCAGGACATCACTGCTGGAGTTCCTCAGCGTAGTGTCTTAGGTCCAGCCATCTTCAGCTGCTTCATCAATGACCTTCCCTCCATCATAAGGTCAGAAATGGGGTTTCACTGATGATTGCACAATGTTCAGCACCATTCGTGACTCCTCAGATACTGAAGCAGCCCATGTCCAAATGCAGCAAGACCTGGACAATATCCAGGCTTGGGCTGAGAAGTGGTATGTAACATTTGTGCCACACAAGTGCCAGGCAATGACTAACTCCAACAAGAGAGAATCCAACCATCACCTCTTTATGTTCAATGGCATTACCATTGCTGAATCCCCTATTATTGACATCCTGGGGGTTACCATTAATCAGAACCTCAACTGGACTAGCCATATAAATATTGTGGCTACAAAAGCAAGTCAGAGGCTAGGAATCCTGCGGTGAATAACTGACCCCTTGACTCCCCAAAGCCTGTCCACAGTCTACAAGGCACAAGTCAGGAGTGTGATGGAACACTGCCCACTTGCCTGGATGAGTGCAGAACCAACAACACTCAAGAAGCTGGACACCATCCAAGACAAAGCAGCCCACTTGATTGACACCTCATCCACAAACATTCACTCCCTCCACCACCAATGCACAGTGACAACAGTGTGTACTATCTACAAGATGCACTGCAGGAATTCACCAAGGCTCCTTAGACAGCACCTTCCAAACACACATCCACTACCACCTAGAAGGACAAGGGCAGCAGATAGATGGGAACACCACCACCTGGAAGTTCCCCTCCAAGTCACTCACCATCCTGACTTGGAAATATATCGTTGTTCCTTCACTGTCACTGAGTCAAAATCCTGGAACTCCCTCCCTAACAGCACTGTGGATGTATCTACACCACATGGACTGCAGCGGTTCAAGAAGGAAGCTCACCACCACCTTCTCAAGGGCAACTAGGGATGGACAATAAATGCTGGCCTAGCCAGCGAAGCTCACATCCCGTGAACAGATAAAAAGTCCTTCATATAATGGATAAACCATGTTCACACCTACAAGTCTGATGTAAGCAGTGAGAATTGTACATTTTTAAGACACGCATCCTAAGTGTTAGCCTGGATTATATTGTATACTAAAATCCCTGGAGTGTGACTTAAACCACTTTCTGGCGTGTAAGTGAAACAACTTTTTACTAAGCCACAGCTGACACCATTAAAAGCTACGAGCCAACACTGGAGTTATATTTGCCCTGCCTTGTTATCCTGTGTGTGGAGTAATATTGAAAAAGGAGGAAATGCACATTCAGAAATGGGGAGAGGGATTTCTGGGGGCAGTTCTTGGCCAAGACCTTACTGTGCTGTAATAAACATGCTTCTGTCATTCACCCAGTAGGAAGAGCGAGGTTGGGGTGGGGGGTATTTTAAGTCTCCCCATTCAGCAGGAATGGAACACATAATAAACGCCTGTTAAAATGGATGGCTCCATTTCCCATCCATTGTGAATTTTAAGGCCATTGGTTTGACTGCTGGACTCAGGCTGATTACTGAATGAAAACTTGTCACCCTATTCTCATTGGGACCCTGACCTCACTTTATCCCAGGCCAGATTGGAAATTTCTGTGGCTTTCACACCAGCTCAAACTGGGTCAGAAGATGAAGTGGCCTCTTGAGATAAGTTTTACTTTTGGGATCAGGAGAAGCAAGAATGTAAGGAGTCTTACAGCCTCCAAATTCCCAAAGTACCCCCTTCTCTTTACCGAGACCTGCATACCATCTACTCACTACAATCAAGCCTGTCTTCAACTGTTCAAACTTCCACTCTCATCCACCAGCCTGCAACTTGTTTCAGATGGACAATGACAGGTGGGCAGATAAAACCCAGGAGTTAAATCTACTCACACCACCCTATCACCAGTCCCAAACACTCTGGGAATCAAAGTATACCCCAGTGTGGTTGAAAGGCCCTTGTAAAAGAACATAAAATTGCACAATCTCAGTTATTTAAAAGCAAAAGATTGTGCTTTGAAGTAATGATGCTTCAAAAAGAAAAGGGACGAAAGTCCATCCCTCACCCAGTGCACAGGCAGAAGCCTTCCAGCTACAACAGACAGCATTAACTTTAGATGCAATAGGCTCTTCTTTGTCTCAACTGCACAGAAAATGTAAATGTCAGATGTCACACATGGTAAGGAGGAGACAATCTGAGATCAAAATGATTCTGACAATGTCTCCATACTTTCAGGGGCAAGTCACAAATGAGTCCAAGAACAAGCAGTTCTGTTTTGTGCAGCTGTTCCATTAAGGAGGTTTGAGAGCAGACTTTCCTCACCTCCCCTCATACTCCAGACTTTGATACTCGCAGGCAAAAGGTTTTTGGGTATTCACAAAGGCAATAGCACCTTGGCTCAATTAGTAGCAGTCTCATCTCTGAGTCAGAAGGTTAGGGTTCAAGCTCTCATCTAGTTCTGCCAATCTAAAATGACATTCCAGTGTAGTTCTGATTGAATTCTTCCTGGCTAAAGGCACGGCTTTTTAAATGACTTTTTAACCAAAACCCAATCTGCCTGTCTTAGTGTTTTAGGTGTATGTGCAAGATTTCACGGTGCTGATTCAAAAAGATTTTGCTGCTTGCAATATGGTTGCCATAACTTCCTGTGCTATAATGGTCACTGCACTCCAAAATCTTTCACTACGAGGTAACTTTTCTCTTTCCATGCTCCTGGTCTGAAGCTCGGTGCCTTTGGAACACATTCCAGGAAGTTGCATTGGCGCTGTCTGTGATCTTCTCTCTGCTATGGTGATTGGATGCTAAATCTTGTACCATTCCATGAGATGTGCACGCTGTCATATTCTGGCTAGAGACTGTGCAGACTGAGAAATACTTCTGTACTGATAAATACTCCTGTACTGAGAAATACATCTATTCTGATAAATGCTCCTGTACTGAGAAATAACCCTGTACTGTGAAATACTCCTGTACTGAGAAATAATCCTGTATTGAGAAATACTCCTGTACTGTGAAATACTCCTGTACTGAGAAACACTCCTTTACTGAGAAATACCCCCGTTCTAAGAAATAATCCTTTACTGAGAAATACTCCTGTATTGAGAAATAATCCTGTACTGAGAAATACACTTGTACTGAGAAATACATCTATACACAAAGTGCTTTGGGACACAGGAGCGCAGGAAGTGTTAGACAAAGACCAAAATTCAACTAGTTCACCCTTTACTATCCTTGTAGTCACAAGATCCAATGAAAATGGAGTTGTTGACTAATCTTTGTCAACTGATCTACAACAGGCCCAGACGTCAGGTGAGAAAAATCCCCAGTGGTAGGGAACTTTGGGAACCATCGATCCAAAGTCACTTGTTTTTTCCAAGCTATGCCACACTTAGCACACATCAGTTCTCCAATTACTCATACGTTGTATCCCAAAATATTATCTGAATAAAGTATATCTAATTTGCATTTTAATAATATAACAGTAACGCTTTCATCATCTCCCAAGGGAGTCTGTTCCACAGATTCACCGCTCACTCACTGATATAAAGCGCAGGGTTTTCCGGTGTGCTTCAGGACTCCAACATCGGCATCAAATGGCAATCCAAAGTTTCCTGGATGCAGTCTCCTGATTGGCTGTCTTTGAGCTTGCTGGATGGTGGCTGATCTCCTGATGTTGTGGGACAATGAGCAGGTGGGCAGCTCCAGAGTCTTGTCAGCTCCACAGGGAGGGGTGGGTGCTGTTCAGCTCAGACACTGGGAAGGCACTGAAACCTGAAGACTGCCTCCCTGGCATTCACATTGAACGTCAAGTAGCCGGCATTCAGACCGACAGTGAATTGACCTGGGAGACTCCTCTCTTGGACGGTCTGGGCCACAATTGCAGCTTCTTATGAATTCTGCTGCCTGTTTGTGACATGGAGCCTCTGGTTTGATGACCCTCACCATCACACTGCCTCAAGCAGGCCATCTCAATCGAGCTGGCGGCCTCTACATAAGGTTGGGTGGGGAGTGACGGCTGGCAAAAATGTCCTGCCGGCAAAATGATGGAGAGGGTGCAAAATTGCCCCTAATTAGGGCTTTAACTCTGCAAATTAGCTGCCGCCTCCAGGGAGTTGGCAGCTGACCCACTCCCCATCCACTCCTGTGGAAGTACCCTGATGGTGAGATTGCACTAAGGAACTATCCTGACGCCATTATTTTCCCAGTGCCCCACCTCCAAGTCCACCACCACAGGCCCAGGAAAATTCAGCCTAATGTTGCTGCAGATTAGTTCTGAATCTATTCCCACTTCAAGCACAGGCCATGTCCCTTTTCCTGTTTTGGACGAGGCGAAACAGCCTTGTCATTGCTTAAATAGAAATACCAATCATATCACAATATTGGAACATGCTCAATTTATATAATCTCTCCCGAATCCAATCCCTCCTTGCCCTTAAACATTCTGGTTGTTCTCTTCTGTATCTTTTCAATAACTGCAGTCATCATGTGTTGTGGTGACAAGTACTTCAGGCAGTATTCTTAGTGCGGTCATGCCAATGATTTATAAAGTAGCAGGATTACCTCACTATTTTGGCAGAATATTCATTTTCTAGTACATCTCAACATCTGATCTGCTTCCTTCACTGCTGCTGTACATTATCGTAATCATTTTAATTTACTGTCAATAGGGATCCCCAGATCTCTCATTTCCCATGCTCATTATTTTTTTTCCATTTAAGTAATAATCTCTTTCCGGATTTATTCTTATCCCCAAGTGAAACATTTTGCATTTCTCTATAATGAGTTTTATTTGCCACCTGTCAGCCCAATTTTCGAAATATACTCGAATCTTCTGTAGCTATTCCTGTTCAGCTGTTCAGTCTGCCACCTTCGTTAGATTTGCATCTTCGGTTAAATTTAGCCACTTTGCTCGTGACTCCAAGCTCCAGATGATTTATGAAGATATTAAGCAAAAGAGGTCCCAAAACAGAGCCCTGCGGAACCCCACTGGGTAACATTCTCCTAGACAATCTCTGCATCACCATCCCTCCGGATTCTATTGGTCCACATGCGCATTGTAAACTATTTCTATTGATTCCCACTTTCTTTATTTTTAGTACCAGCCTTTCCAGAAGAACTCTATCAAAGGCCTTACTGAAATCCAAGTGCACCAACACCTACTGCCTCAGCCTTATCAAAGGCCTTTGTCACACCCTCAAAGAAAGCCAGTAAGTTCGATTGGTAAGACCTCCCTTCATGAACCCAAGTTAACTATATCTTATGATTTTAGTTCTACCCAGATATTCTGTGATCTTATTTTTAATAAGCATTGTCATAACTTTACCAATAAAGCCCCTCAAACTCAAAGGTCTTGGGTCAATTTTGCTCCCTTTAAAAAAAGAGTAACACCCCAGTCCCCAGGGACCTCCCCAGTGTTCAGTGATCTCTGGGAGATTTGTGCTAGGACTATTGCAGTTTCCTCCATTATTTCCTTAAGAATTCTTGGATGCATCTCATTTGGCCCCTGAAACTTCCTTAGGTTGCAAAGCTTTTCAGCAACTGCGATGGTCTTAATGTGTAAAGCGCCACAACATTCCTCTCCAATATCCCTCTCATTCCCTTTCCAAATCAAATAACTTATCTGTCTCCTCCTTGATGAAAACTGAGGCAAAAATCAATTCTAGCACCTTTGCAGCCTGTGTAGCAAGAGTTATTCCCTCGTTCACCTGATCCCACTGGCAGCAGCCCCGCTCCATCTCGGTTTCTCTCTCTGCAGATGCTGCCAGTTTTCTAGCATTTTCTGTTTTTATTTCAGACTTCCAGCATCTGCAGTATTTTGCTTTTATAAATCCATCCCTTGTTTCCTTTCCTCTTAACTGCAAATGTGTTTATTCTTATCCTTCACATAAAGATGGCCGTCTTAAAATTTGGCAACTTTGTTTGAATTTTAGTAACCTTTCCAATTCTTGCAATCTCAAGTGTGATTACACTCTGATCACTGGTAGTTCAAACCTCACCCACTCAGTGTCGGAGATCTGATCAAGCCAGGATAGGGACTTTTCCCTCTTGCTGACTCTTTTGAAAATAGAGTCATGAAAACTCTTCCATTAGCTCAAGAAATCCATCCCATCTTAAGTAGAGACACTACTGCCCCAGTCAATTAATTCATAGTTTAAATCCTCAAATATTACTGTTAGTCCCCTTCTTTTCACCCTCCTTATCTCAACCCCATAGTTCCAGATCAGGATTTTAGTCCGACTCCTGGAGTCTATAACATACTTCAATAATAGCTTCTATTAATTCTACCCAAAGTGATTCTCTTCCCTTTTCTTCTTTTTATATCTTCTCTCACTTATGTGTCAGTGACTGGAGTTTAATAAATTGCCACACCACCTCTTTGTCTCTCGATAGAATCACTTCCAGTTTCCAACACCCAGGTACTTATGTCATTGTTGGAATGATTGTGCCGTGCCCCTGTGATACTAATGATATCAAACACGTCAAGACCTTCCAAGATCAACAGCTCTAATGCTTTTTATCTTTCCCGTTTACATTATTAACATCTTTACTTTGTTTTTCTTCCAATATTGGAATTGAATGCATTTATGTTTTCACTGTCTGCCAACACCTCCATCCACTTTGAAGTGGAATTCATTTGATCTGAATAGGCTGTCACTATTCCTAAGGGTGTTCCATTGTTTGAAGAAGTGGGGCTCATTCCCATACCAGCTCACTCCATAAGCAGCTCACTTCCATCACAGCTCAGCCCCATACCGGCTCACTCCCAGCACAGTTCACTCTCATTCCAGCGCACTGTCATACCAGCTCACTCCCATACCAGCTCACTCTCATACCAGCTCACTCCCATACCAGCTCACTTCACAAGCAGCTCACTCCCATACCAGCTCACTCCAGCATCAGCTCACTCCAGCACCAGCTCAATCCAGGAGCAGCTCACTCTCATACCAGCTCACTCCAGGTCCAGCTCATTCCCATAGCTCACTTCAGCACCAGCTCACTTCAACACCAGCTCACTCCTGCACCAGCTCACTCCAGGAGCAGCTCACTCCCATACCAGCTCAGTCCAGGTCCAGCTCACTCCCATCGCAGCTCATTCCAGGACCAGCTCACCTGTGAACTGGGAGCAACAGGTGCTTATAGCAGCATGTCCTCGTTTTAAAGAGGTTAGAGGCCTTCCTTCCCACTGAGTCATTTCCTCCTTATTTTCTCCCCAGCTTTTGGCTGTTCCATAGGAACCCGATGCCCCAGTTGTACCTCATTAAAGGAACCATATTTGTGTGAGTCCAGGCAATGACTGCTAGCAAGAGATAAATATTGTCCAGGACACCAGGGACAACTGCCTTGCTCCTCTTCGATATAGTGCCATTTGATCTCTTATGTCCACCTGGGAGAACAGACCTATGGTCTCCTCATTGGTGGATTTAAATGCCAGACTCACTTGCTGTATTCCATGAGAAATGACTATGCAGCTGATGATGATAAAAAGCTTAGACACCCCTGAGCTACCTCCAGACAGGCCAGGGAGAGACATCTCCTCCCCTGATCTGGATGACTCAGTGCCACACTACATCACCACACTGACCTACCAAATCAGGGAGAGTGCTCTACATAACTGTCGCAGTTATAAAGATATTAGAAATCCATGTAAAACTGGAGAGATTATAGGTTCGTAACTGGATCAGGCAGGAAGTTAGACTTTGCAAGTTGGGCTTTAAAGCTGTTCTGAGTCAGAAATGGGAGCATCAGTCACCTTGATTTAAGTTGTCACTCTGCTCCGGTGGCCCGGGGGCGGGAATGTGCAGCTTTATGCCAATCACACACATTCCACATAGTTTTTTATAGTATTGTCCGTGTAACAGAAATGTTGCATTCTCAAGAAAAGGAGGTCGTTTGATTGGATTGGAATTTTTAATGCCTTTGAAAAGCTTGTGGACGGACAGCCATCTTTCCCCAGAGAGAAGCAGAAAAGAGACTGGGGATAGCAGGGTGGGGGGAATGAGGGGGATGGGGGAGGAATGGGAGAGTGACTAGGAGACGGAGAGGAAAGGGGGAGTGACTGGGGAGGGACGGAAAGGGAAAGGGGGAATGACTGGGGACAGTCAGGGCAGGATGGTGGAGAGACTGGGTGGGGACAGAGAGGGAAAGGGGAGTGACTGGGAGGGACGGCGTGGGGAGGGGGAGTGATTGGGGAGGGACAGGGTAGGATGGGGGAGGGAGGGGCTGGAGAGGGAAGGTGAGGAACTGGAAGAGGTTTGGAGGGACTGCAAGGGCAGGTGATGCATTAGGAGGGATGGGAAGGGAATGATTGTGAGCAGCTCGACTAACATGAGTGAGTGTGAAATGGCTAATAACATGCATTTTTTGTGAAATGCAGTACTAACATAAATGGCAGGCACTAACATATGTGTGAGCATGAAACAGCATGACAATGTATGTGATCATGTAAATCTAGCTGAATCAGGGGCACTAACATATATGTAAATGTGCAATAAGGGCATTAATATGTGGGGGAATGTGAAATGGTATTCACGTACATGCTTGTGCAGTCATGTACATGGCCCGGAGCTGAGCCTAGGATGTGTACACTTCCCTTAATTGTCACTACATCCAAGCAACTTGTTTTTGGGCTTGAGAAGTATCTTGATATATTCCTCATGGTGCTCAGATTGGAGTCTGAGTTATAGGTGAAGTCCCTGTGAATCTCGACAAGTGAGCTGAGACAGGAATGAACTGAGAGAAGATGACAAATGCAAGTGAGTGTGTTAGAAGGTGCAGGCAGACAGGCTACCTGAAACTAGAAAACTCGCTCTCGATTCTGGAATGTGAACAGTTTGGCGGAGGCTGTTTCTAAAGGAAATGATCAATTTGGTGAATAGCATGTGCTGCACAGACTGCACGAGGCTCTGGAGGTCAGGCAGCTACAGAGAAGTTAGATAAAAGAGTTAATAATTGGAGGATGGACAGGAATGCTTGGGGGAATGCCTTGAAGTCCAGAAGAACAGGGATGATCATCTACTTACCACCTCTTCATGTTACAAAATGGAAGCAGACAAAATGGCTGCCCAAGAGTATCTGAATGACCTTTTGATTAGGTATTAACATGGCCGTCCAGAGCTCCTAGCCAACTGGCAGGTAAAAGTCTCATGATTATATTTAAATCAGGGTCCTCTTCTGTTTGTAGGACCAAGAAACGATTTTAAGATACCAGTGAGTGAATGGCTGGCCAGCAATACTGGATGTAGAGCAACTTAAACAGTGATCTTGAAATGGTGCTTGGAAAACAGCTGCAGTAAACTTTTGTAGGGTCACAATGGCTGCTCCTTGTGGCCCCACAAGAGGCTTCCCATCCTGTAACTGTCATCAGTGCCCCACACCCACAGAATTATCCTGTTTTACCCTGTGAAACAACTGCCAGCTTCCTGCCCATGGTCCCCTTTACCCTGCCACCTGAGCAGTAAGCACTGGCACCTAACCTCAATGAGGCCAGACCATTAAATCAGTTTATGCTTTGCTCTGGCACCATCAGGCAGGCAGTGCAATCACCCAACCCACTTCCTGTCTGTATACTATATGTATGAAAATCACCCTCCCCTGTTCCCCACTCAGGCCTCGAGTTAAAATAGTAGTTTAGGTCTCAGTGATATCATCTGAGTTCAAGCTGAATATCTAAGAAGACACTGACCCAGTCTGTCTATTTGAGATGGGAGAGAGGCTGATCACTCCCACACACTCTATTCTAATTGATGGCTTTATTAAGTAAAAACACAATTTCAATACTGACAGGAAAGGGTTTAGTGACATTCAGAGTCTGTTAGGTTAGAGTTTGTAAATAAATGTGAGTTATGTTGTAGTCATGGAAAAGTGAGAAAGGGACTTTGAGAAGTTTGCAGTAGCAGCAGTGTTGTAAGAAGCTGTCAGTGTGATTCAGGGGGTAGCTCTCTCACCTCTGAGTCAGAAAGTTTGTGAGTTCAAGTCTCACTTCAGGTACTTGAGCACAAAATTTCAGCTGATATTTTAGTGCAGTGCTGAAGGGAGTGCAGCACTGTCGTAGGTGAGATGTTAAATGTATCTCCGTCTGCCCTCTCAGGTAGACGTAAAAGATCCACTGGCATTAATTCAAAGAAAGGCAGAGGAGCTCTCGTCATTGCCCTGGCCAGTAATCCCTCAACGAACATCACCAAAACAGATTATCCAGTCATTACTATATTGCTGTTTATGGGATCTTGCTAGGCACAAATTGGCTGCTGTGTTTCCTACATTACAACAATGACTACACTTGAAAAGTACTTTACTTATAAGGCATTTTGAAATGTCTTGTGGTTGTGAAAGATGCTAAATAAATACACATCTTTCTTACTTTATAAATTACACTGTGTCCTCACCCACAATGATCTGGTGATCCATATTCCTGGTAATTCTCTAATATCTCCAGTTGCAGCCAATAGCAGATCCTGGTGCTGTGATTTGGGGTTCACACACCCAATGAGACAAGAACACTAATAACAGCCAATCCCAAATCATCAGTCCCAGGACATTCAAACAAAACCAGCTGCAACTTAGAAATAGAAAAGTAACTAGGGGCAGAAATTTCCAAGCCCGCTGGTATTGGACGTGATAGGTGGCATGCGTGGAAAATATGGCGGGACCCATTTCACGATGGTGTGAAGGCAGGTCGCGATCTTCCGCTCAGCTGGCTGACGGCAGGCCGCATTTCCCGCCATCAGTCAGAGGGGAGCTAATTGTAATACATTAGCATATAATTAAAAGGCCATCCCACGAGGCTCTTGGAACCCCTCCATATCATCCGTCCATGTTGGTGGGAAAGCACGCCAACATGTTTCATAACAGCACGCAGGCGACGTGCACTTGGCGGCCTTCACTATGGAGGAACTGAGGAGAGTGAGCAGCAGTGTTCTCCACAGCTTACCTGTTGTTTACAGGCCTCAGGGTGTCGGAGGGTAGGGGAAACGGATGCCTGGCCCAGCAGGCGACTGCTGAGGGGTGGGGGGTGTGTTGGGGCAAGTGCTTGCCAGCCTCAGAAGCAGGTGCTTAGGGGGGTGGGGGGTGTGTTGGGGCAAGTGCTGGCCAGCCTTGGAGGCGACCATTGTCATTGGAGGGGGGTTGGGTCAAGCACTGCCCTGGCGCTGCATCCTGCAACAGGCAATCGAGGTGGGGGGCAGGCTAAGCGAGGGAAGTGGTCACCTGTATAAACTGACCATGTCTCTGCAACTGAGACAGATCAGGAGCAACCACAATGATATGACTGGGGTCGGCCTCCTAGCCTGCCTGCCCATGCAAGCAATGCAGAGGCACCAAAGGGCCACCAAGCACTCCATACTTTACTCCCACTGCTCTCCCCAACTCCCCCGGCACAGACTGCAAGTCCACCACCACTTTATTGGACTGTGGAGCAGTTGGACTGCACACGTTGTACAATTTCCTTGCCAACACTGGCCATGTAGCAGTCACCGCTGGAGGTGCTCACAGCCCCTTGCAATCTCAGCATCCTGGTTTGGACCAATGTTCTCCATGTTGCAGGCTGACAGGGCAGCCATACAGCACACTCATCTCTGGCCATCTGAGGGGTGACCAGCACTTTCCAGGAAGCATTAAGGGGTTGCCACACAGGGCCAGGAAAGGTGCTAAGTACAGCCATGATAAGCATATCTCTCTCTGTTCTGAACCACATCAGTTCTGCTGAAGGGTCATGAGGACTCGAAATGTCAACTCTTTTCTTCTCCGCCGATGCTGCCAGACCTGCTGAGTTTTTCCAGGTAATTCTGTTTTTATTTTGGATTTCCAGCATCCGCAGTTTTTTGTTTTTATTTTTATTTACATCTCTCTCTCTCTCTCTCTTTCATGCTGCAGGAGGACCAGGTCAGGATCATGGAACCTGGTGACCTAGCTGTGTGCCTGATGGCCTACAGAGATCATAGAAGATGGAGGAGAGAGTGACTGAGGCACCTGGCCGCACAAAGGCAGGAGCAGCAACCTCATGAAGAAGGGGCAGCAGGGGCTCCTGCACACTGGCCAGGAGCAACAGTGAGCTGTGGCTGGTCGGCGCCAAGTGATACCCAGGGTCTATAGATGCCACCTGTCATTCCTGCAGATGACTGAGAACCAGTGTCGTCTACAACTACGCATGTCTAGGGACCTGGTGGCTCACATCTGCCACTTACTGCAGGACTTGGCACCAAGGAGTCATGGAGGGTATCCACTGCCAGTGGCTGTGAAAGTGACCATGGTGCTCAATTTCTATGTCAGTGGCTCCTTTCAGAGCTCCACAGGTGATCTCTGTGGGATTTCACAATTTGCCACCCACAAATGCATCCATGAGGTCACGGATGCCATCTTCTCCATGGCAACAACTTTGTGCATTTTGCCTGGGACTGGGACATCCCAAGATGCAAGGGGCATCGGATTCACCCAGATCTTGGGATTCCCACAGGTGCAGGGTGCGAGTGACTGCGCTCACGTGGCGCTCAGGTCTCCGTCACAATAACAATGGACTTCATCACCCTCAACGGCTTCAACTCACTAAATGTGTAGTTGGTGTGCGATCACCAGAAACACATCCTGCAGGTGTGCGCAGGGACTGTGCACGACTCGTACATCCTCAGTCAGTCACAGATCCCTGCAGTCTTCCAGGGTTCACAGAGGCTGCAGGGTTGGTTCCTTGGGGACAAGGGCTACCCACAGAGGCCGAGGCTGATGACACCCGTGCGGTGGTCTCAGACTGCAGCAGAGCGATGCTATAATGAGGCTCATACTGCAGACCATCCAGATGCTAAAGATGCAGTTCCGGTGCCAGGACCGGACTGATGGAGCCCTGCAATACAGTCCATAGAGGGTGTCACGCATCATCATCGTCTGCTGCACCCTTTCCAACCTGACACTGCAACAGGGAGAGGAGCTGGCTGAGGAGGAGGTGGAGGAGCTGGATGTCTCCCCCGATGAGGAGGACGCCGATGGGGATGATGATGAGGGGGTCCTCGGTAGTGACGACGACAGGGATGAGGCTCTCGCACTGGCTAGATGAGGCAGGTGCACTCGGGAGGCCCTCATAGCTGCCAGATTTGTGGAGGATGATGACGACATGCATGTGAGGTGTCCCCATAAATCCTCACATCGCAGTTGTGAACGTTTGACTCCATTCTGGCTTATGGCAGTGCCAATACCTTCTGTGAGAATGCTCTTGTCATGGAGATGCAGTGGAGGCCCTAATAGTCACTCGCTTGCAGGAGGATGATGACAACATGCAGTGAGGACACTCCATTGATCTTCACATAGACTTTGAGAATGTCTGACTCCTGTCTGACCGGGGGCAGCTCGCTTACGCTCCATGATCAGGGCTATCTCAGAGACGCAGCCATGAAACTTTAGACGCAGCTGATGCTGTGTCTGCCTTCAGCACCTCAGTCCTCCAGGAGCTGGTGCACAGCATCACTGGTCACAGATGCTGGTGTGACAGGGACCAACCCCTCCTTAAAGGTGCTGAGAGCACACAGAGAGTATGAGAGAACTCTGTGGTGCCAGCCCACTGCATTCTGGCAGCAATGACCAGCACCGCCTAGGTGCAGGCATCAGTAAAGTGTCCAGGGAGTGTGAGGCTGGCCATCACTGGGTCAGAAGGCTGCACAAAACACAGGGAAGAGGCCCTGGACTGAGACACCTGCCTTTATCTTGTGCAGAAAGGTTTCACATCTGAGTGACACAAACACTGCTCATCAGAACAAGGAGCCACAGGCAGGGAGACATTCTTAGGAGTTTATTGACAATAGTGAACATTATGTACAAGTGATTAACACCCATGCCCAGGCTGTGCAACTAATTCTCCTTAACTTTCCTAACCCTGCCACTACATCTTGGTGCTCTCCGGACATCCACAGCGGAGGTGGAGGCAGACTGCTGACTGTG
This sequence comes from Carcharodon carcharias, assembly GCF_017639515.1. Taxonomy (NCBI): domain Eukaryota; kingdom Metazoa; phylum Chordata; class Chondrichthyes; order Lamniformes; family Lamnidae; genus Carcharodon; species Carcharodon carcharias. The sequence continues at coordinate 59,151,856 of NC_054485.1, forward strand.
TTGACCGTCTGTGATGGCCTTGGTGATAATCCTCTGGAGGGCTGAGACTTGGAGGGCCCCGGCCTGCTTTCAGGGTCTTGCTGTGTGGCAGTGTCACCCTCCTCGGCCTGTGCAACTGGATCCGCGGAGGTCACAGAATGAGGGGATTTGAACGGGCCAGTCACTCCCAGAGTCACCTGGGTGGATGGCCCCTGGAGTATGCACCTGCTGATCCTCCTCCCTATGGGTGCCTGAGGGCCCCACGCTGACCCCTTGAGGAGAAGGGGAAGCTGGAATGAGATCGAGCTGCCCGGCAACCCTCTCACATACACACTGTTGGAGGCCAACTAAGGCATCAGTGATGGAGTTAAGCTTAAGCAGCAATGCAGGAGTGACATCCTGGACCAAGGTCTCTATGGCGGCCACCATCTGGCCAGTATTGACCACGGTGTGTTGCAATACCGGCGCTATCACCTCAGCCTGGAGATGGACGGACTCCTCCATCGTGACTTGCAATCTGAGGAGTGCAGCAGACATCCCTTCCTGATGTTCCCGAGCTTGCCTTTGCAGCTCCAGCAACTCTGACATGACCAAGTCCAGAGGCTCCTCATCTGACTCAGACTCAGCAATGTTCTGGCCTCCAGCAGTCCTCTGAGTGCCGGGGACCTGGGAAGTCCCTGCCTCCGCCTGCTGTGGATCAGACAGTGCAATGTGCTCACCAGATTGTAATCCCGAGGCTACTCTAAAGCTAGGTCCCACTGAGGTGTGTGTCTCTGCACTAGTGGAGGGTGTGGGTGAGCGCTGTGATGGGACTTCAGGGAAGATGCCTCCAGATTCCACTTCAGAGGTTTCTTCAGGGCTTGATTGGAGGCCCTGGGTCATGGACTCTGTCGGCTGTTTGGCAGATGTGCCTGTGAAAGCAAGGGGAGATAATTAGTGCATGGCACTGGCCTGTGAAACAGGACACATCACTCACAGCATGGTTGTCTGATGGATGTTGCACTGTTGGATCCTCACTTGGTAGAGCAACGCTGACCTCACTGTCAGCACAGGACCGGTCCTGGTCATCGTCGGCCAGCTGGATGGCTCTGTTTTCAAATTCTGTCAGAACTTTGATTTTGGACATTCCTTGACCTGTCTGCGACCTTTCCCTCCTGTTGTGACCATTTGTCCTGCATGGATAGAGGTGGGGAGAGTGTATCAGGATGCCTGCCAGGCCAGATGATAAGTATGCGTGGCCTGTGTGGGTGTTGAGTGGTCCCATGGACGGGATGAGGACAGTGACGGTGAGTGTGTGAGAGTGAATGGTGATGTCCCTTGCACTGGCACTGAGTGAGGGCCCTGTGGATGTGTGATGGGTTTGAGAGTGTGTGAGTTGGGAGTGACGAGAAGAGTGACTTACCCTGGTGGAACGGAGGAGATCATTCATTCTTTTGCGGCGCTGGGTGGCTGTCCTCCCCTGCAGGGCATTTGCACTGACCACCGCGGCCACCGCCTCCCAAGCCGGGTTGGTGACTTTGCTGCCCATCCTGCGGCCAGAGTTGGGGGTGGAGCACATCCTGGTGGGCCTCCACGGTATCCAGCAGTCGCTCGAGGGACCTGTTGTTGAAGTGGGGAGCTGCAGTCTTTTTGCCTTTGCTGGCTATGTCTCCCGGGCAGCGGTGGTGAGCTGGTGTTGATGAGCGCTTTGCTGGCGGCTGCCTTTTAAAGATGGCAGCCAGTGTGATGCAGCAGCAGGGTGATGGCAAGTGGGTGAATGAGAGCTCCCCTGCCATGGAAACGGTGTGTTTCATGGGAGTGAATATATAATCAGGCAGGCTTTGGAAGATATGGCGGAAAACATGCCATTTTCATTGGCGGGTAGGACTCTATTTTACCCGCCCACTACGCACTCAGTGCAATTTGGGAAAACTCCGCCCTAGGAGTGAGAACTGGGGTTAGGGGACCAGAGTTGAGAAAGCAAAGCCTCAGGGCCTACACTTGATTTTCTGAGCTCCTCCAGGGAAATTATAAGGGGCTAGAGGCACCTTAATATTGCCCGGCTAGGGAGACACCAATTAGACTGACATCCTCGTGATTGCCAGCCAGCCATTGTTTATTGGAGGGCGGGTTATGGTCATTGGGTGAGAATTGGGCAAGGCTTAATGTGCCCCATTGTTAAATAGCTTGCCAGCCATCATTGCCCAGACTCACATAAATATGGTCCCTTTATTGAGGTACAAATGGGGCATCGGGTTCCTATGGAACAACCAAAAGCTGGAGAGAAAATAAGGAGGAAATAACTCAGTGGGAAGGAATGGCCTCTAACCTCTTTAAAAAGAGGAAATGCTGCTATAAGCACCAACTGCTCCCAGTTCACTGACATTCCCGTTAAACAAATTCCTCACAAACTGATGAAACTGAGCTGCAATTTAAAGCAGAATCCTGCATTGTACACTTCACCTTGTTTCCAGCCCAAATCCACATCTCGCTCTGCGTCGACCCTATCACACTACCATAAAGATAACGTTGTAACTTACGCTCACTATAAGCAACCATCCCATTTACACCCTTCCACAGTCCATTTGAAAAAAAGTTGCGTTAAGTCACAGAGCGAACATCACAAATCCAGCAGTAAACTAGCACTTATACACCAGCAATTACGGTACTTATTGTTTAGAAAACTTACAGCCCAAATACAATGAAAACAGCAATCAGCCACAAGATGTATCTTATGAATAAATATGCACACGCATGCACAGAGTGTGAGAGTAATTGTACAAAACACTGGGAGTATCACAAACACTGATTGTTCTGTGTCAATTGAGACACAAACATGATTTAAACAGAGACTCAGTACAGAGGTTAACCACCCAAATGAAGACTTCAAAGGGTTAACTCGCCTTTGCAGAGCAAACTTAATACTTGGATCAACACACTAGCTGATAATGAGGGGTGTAAATGCAAAGGCTGGAAGTAGACCAAATTTTCAACCCATTACGAAATAAAATAAAACATATTTATAATCACTTTGTTTTTAGATCAATTTTCCAGCAATGCAGCACAAAGCAGATGTCCGATGACAGCAAATGCTCACAAGGAACGGGCTGAGACACAGTCCGACCACTATAGGAACCATAAGACCACTGTCCCCCTACCCTACCCCTTCCAGCCAGACCCACCTAGCCCCTCTCATCACTGGAATGGCCAAAGCAAGCACAGCAATAGGGTAAGCCGACAATAATCGGCTGGTGATAATTCCAGCCAGACAGCAATAGATACAACATTATTGATTATGTCTTCTGCAATTCTGTTCTAAGATTCATTTGAAAAAACTAGAAACATACTCACCGTTGAAAAAATGCTTTTCCTGCCTGCTGAGATAAAGGTTATATTTCATATGTATAAGTATCTTTTAGTCTTGGCCATTCTCTTGATTGTGAGTCCAGAAATGAAGGCACCCTTTATTCCCTGCCTTCTTGCTATCTAAGTGGAGAAGCTCACAGCTAAAAGCGACCCCAACGTCACCATGGTAACCTACCTGACCCACTTATCCAAACTGTCAGCCGCAGTAGAACATCAAACATCCAGGACTGCACAACATTGCTGGTTTAAAAATAAAATCCAAGTTCGAACAATCTGAAGACGTACACACCAGCCTCACCAGCGAGCAGGCTGCCCAACAACAACAGCAATCATTAAAATGCAGGGGGTGCTGAAAAACAGGAACAGGCTAAAAATGTCTCTCTAATTGTTTCTCTATTTAGTGTAAGGAATGAATTAACCACTGCTCCCCACACCCACCACCACCCCCCCCTCCCCACTCCTCCTCCCAACCTTAGCTGTTTTGTTTTGGATTTGTCCAGAATGAGGAATAATTATATAGCCCAAATAATTAATTATCAGTTCCATCCATACTGGCTGTGCCACTTTCCGATGAGCTGTCATGAATTATTGTTCCGTTAGCAGGCAGTGGTAATGTACCAATTGTTTATTGTCTCCAATGTCCCTCTGTCCACCTGATGCATTGCCTTGCAGGGTTACAGCTCCACAGGAGGCTACCAGCCCCTGCTGGCTCCCTGAAGTGGGCATGTTCTGTGCAAGAGCCTAAGCAATGTCAGCTGGATATTTGCCTTGGCTGAGAATGTTTTGGCCGCCAGTTATAGGTCTCAACCCGTGTTCAGCTCTATTGTCTTGCACATTGGTTGGGGCTGGAACAGGGGGGCAATGCACTTCCACACGAGATGAATTTCCAGCCCCAGGTATTAGTGGGTAGCAGACCATCTGCAAACAGCTCTGACCAGACATCATCCAGACACATTGACATTGCAGCCAGGAAGACTATGCAAAGATGGCAGCAGGAGCCCTGGCCATTATTTTATCCCACTCTAGCTCAGCGCTGCTGGTTTTTGCTAATCTACTGTATCTCTTCCTGCTCAGAGATTACTCAGTCAGTGCAAACAGGGGATTGACAATAGGACCTACCTGTTCTGTGTACATCAGAGAAACACTGCATTAACAATCTGAGCAATCTGTGGAGATGGAATGAAAGTATGGGGTGTCATTCTCATTGTCACCTTAGGTACGTAATCAAACAATACTCCTACCTGTTGCACAGCCTGTCCGAAACCAATAGAAGGATATCAGATGCGTTCCACACTGGGTAGCTGATCTACTCCATCAGATTATCATTCAGCTATGAATGTGGACATTATTCTGTCATGTCAATGTTATTAATCGTTCAGAATTATGACCCAAAGCTCACCCTAACCCTAACCCTGACCCAACCCTCATTCCTCATCCTAACCCTGACCCAACCCTCACTCCTCACCCTGACCCTGACCCAACCCTCACGCCTCACCCTGACCCTGACCCTGACCCAACCCTCACTCCTCACCCTGACCCTAACCCAACCCTCACTCCTCATCCTAATCCTGACCCAACCCTCACGTCTCACCCTGACCCTGACCCTAATCCAAATTTTATTCCTCAACCTAACCCTGACCCTGACCCAACCCTCATCCCTCACCCCTCACCCAAACCCTGACCGTGACTAAACCCTCACCCCTGACCCTAACCCTGACCCAACCCTCACACCTCACCCTGACCCTGATCCTAATCCAAATCTCACCCCTCAACCTAACCCTGACTCTGACCCAACCCTCATCCTAACCCTGACCCTAATCCAACCCTCACCCTAACCCTGACCCTAATCCAACCCTCACCTCTCACCCTAACCCTGACCCAAAACTCAACCCTCACACCTCACCCTAACCCTGACCCTGACTCAACCTTAACCCTTCACCCTAAACCTGACCCTGACTCAACCCTCACACCTCACCCTAACCCTGACCGAACCCTCACGCCTCACCTTGACCCTGACCCTAATCCAACCCTCGCCCCTCACCTTCATTCTAACCCTGGCCCTGACCCAACCCTCAGCCTAACCCTGACCTTGACACAACCCTCACCCCTCACCCTGACCCTAACCCTCACCCTAATCCAATTCTCACCCTAACCCTGACGCTAAAAATGAACCTGACTCTAACCTTAAAACTGACCCTGACCCTGACTAACCCAACCCTCACCCTAATACTGGCCCTAACCCTAACACTGACTCTGACCCTAACCTTAACCTTAAACCTGACCCTGACCCTAACCCTAACCCTGACCCTGACCCTAAACTTAACACTGGCTCTGACACTGACCCTAACCCTAACCTTGACCCTGACCCTAACCCTGATCCTGACCCTGATTCTAACCCTGACCCTAACCCTAAACCTGACCCTGACCCTGACCCTGACCCTAACCCTAACACTGACCCTGACACTAACTCTAACACTGACCCTGTCCCTAACCCTAACACTGACCCTGACCCTGATTCTAACACTGATCCTGCTCCTGACCCTAACCCTAACCCTGACCCTGACTCTAATTCTAACACTGTTCCTGACCCTAACATTGACCCTGACCCTGATTCTAACACTGATCCTGACCCTAACACTGATCCTGACCCTAACCCTAACCCTGACCCTGACTCTAATTCTGACACTGTTCCTGAACAAAAACAGAATTACCTGGAAAAACTCAGCAGGTCTGGCAGCATCGGCGGAGAAGAAAAGAGTTGACGTTTCGAGTTCTCATGACCCTTCGACAGAACTTGAGTTCGAGTCCAAGAAGGAGTTGAAATATAAGCTGGTTTAAGGTGTGTGTGTGGGGGGCGGAGAGATAGAGAGACAGAGAGGTGGAGGGGGGTGCTGTGGATGTAAGGACAAACAAGCAGTGATAGAAGCAGATCATCAAAAGATGTCAACGACAATAGTACAATAGAACACATAGGTGTTAGAGTTAAAGTTGGTGATATTATCTAAATGAATGTGCTAATTAAGAATGGATGGTAGGGCACTCAAGGTATAGCCCTAGTGGGGGTTTTTTTTATTATATAATGGAAATAGGTGGGAAAAGGAAAATCTTTATAATTTATTGGAAAAAAAAAGGGAAGGGGGAAACAGAAAGGGGGTGGGGATGGGGGAGGGAGCTCACGACCTAAAGTTGTTGAATTCAATGTTCCTGACTCTAACATTGACCCTGACCCTGATTCTAACACTGATCCTGACCCTAATACTGACACTGACCATGACCCTAACACTGATCCTGACCCTGACCCTAACACTGACCCTGACCCTAACCTTAACACTGATCCTGGCCCCCAACACTGATCCTGAACCTAACACTGACCCTGACCCTAACCCTAACACTGGTCCTGACCCTAACACTGACCCTGACCCTAACCCTAACACTGATCCTGACCCTAACCCTAACACTGATCCTAACCCTGATTCTAACACTGTTCCTGACCCTAATCCTAACACTGATCCTGACCCTAACACTGACCCTGCCCATAACCCTAACACTGATCCTGACCCTGATTCTAACACTGACCCTGACCCTAACACTGACCCTGACCCTGACCGTAACACTGACCCTGACCCTGATTCTAACACTGATCCTGACCCTGACACTGACCCTGACCCCCCAATCCAACAGTGACACTGATCCTAACATTGACCCTAACACTATCCCAAAATGATGCTCATCAGCTGTCATCTACAAATTAGGGTTCCTCAGCTTATCACATACACAGTATATCTTAAATTAAATGGTCCTTGGAATGTATCCATTACCTTCCTAACAGCACTGTGGGTGTACTTACACCAACCGGGCTGCAGCAGTTCAAGAAGGCAGCTCACCACCACCTTCTCAAGGGCAACTAGGGATGGGCAATAAGTGCTGACCCTGCCAGTGATGCAGACATCATGTGAAAGAATGAAAAAAGGCAGTGGGTGTGACCTGATGTCTGGCTTCTGTTAAATGCCTCCATGACTTAAATCTCAGGATTGGTTTGGTTGTCCTTTTAGATGTTACCTCTTTGTTAAATCTGCTTGTCAGAATGTGGTGCCCACAATTGTTCTCAGTACTCCAGGTATAGCCACACCAGTATAGACTTATTGACTCAGTGTCAGAGTGTAAAATGCATGATGGGAAGTCTGCAGCATGTGTACATTTCTCCCCATTGCAGTCAATGGCAATATGACAGGCTGCTGAGGTACAATCACCCATTTTACACAATCGCAACTGTCAAAGGTCAACAGTCAAAATCGACACCATTATCACATTCTAGGATCTGCTCTATCCCACTGGCTATAGATCCCCATCCAGTTTGTTTTCTGCTTCCTGACACTGTGCTGTTGGTTTCACTAAGACTCACACCATATCATTAGGTCTCCCTCTTACGTTGTGCCATGTAGCCCAGAGTTCCTCTATTTACCTTTCTCGTGTTTATTTCCCCTCTCTTGTCTGCTGACCTCCATTCGATGCCTCTTCCCACTCATTAGCCCATTTTTCTGTATCCAGGTCTGTTTATATTTCGTTTGTCCGTCCACAAGTTGATGTCATCTGTAGTTTGCTTCTGCCCTGAGCTCTAACTGGATTCCCTACAGTAGTGAACTCCATTCCCCCCCTCTTCTCCCACCTGTGACTCCCCCCTTACCATGTTGATGTCACTCGATTTACAACCACTCTTCAATTTTTCCTCATTCTCAAGCCAATTCTGAATCCATCTCAGACCTTGCCTCCTTTTCTGTTCCTTCCCTCTGGATTCATTGCTGGCATGGCACAGAATCAAAAAGCTTGCTGAAATCTAAATATATCCCAACCACACAATTATCATTGTCAACAAGAACTCTCATTTTCTTGAACTGCAGCAAATTATTTGGATAATTCTGTTCTCCACAGTGACTCCCTCTTACCATCCTATACTCCTCACATCGTTCATCTCCTACTTTCTAATCTTTTATCCACAACTGGCTCTGGCCTGCAGGTTCCAGTGTTGCCCCTTTGCCCCTATTTAACAACTGCTGTTCTACTGCCTCCCTGTCCTTGGGCAAAGCTTCTGTCAGTGTTGATTTGCTAAAGTTGGTAGTAAGTTCATTGCCAATTTCACTCACCAGGGTTAGGGGGATAGGCAGGAAAGTGGAGTTAAGGCCATAACGATCAGCCATGATCTTATTGAATGGCAGAGCAGGCTCAAAGGGCCAAATGGCCCACTCGTGCTCCTATTTCTTATGATCTTATGATCCTATTTATTTGAAAACCTCATGTGGCCCTTCTGGGCCTCACCCTTCATCTTTTTCCTCAGCCCATCAATGAGCACCTGATTGGAAATTTCTGTTTCTTTCTGTGGTAGGGAAAGGCCCCCCATGATCACTCAGTGCCAAACCTAACAGCACTGTGGGTGTACCTACACCACAGGGACTGCAGCGGTTCAAGAAGGCAGCTCACCACCACCTTCTCAAGGGCAATTAGGAATGGGCAATAAATGCTGGTCTAGCCAGCGAAGCACACATCCCATCATAGAATTTAAAAAAGGACAATTAATTTGATCACTGTTCACTGTGGCCACTTAGTGTCATGTCACGTTTCTGATCTCCCTACTTGCCTTTTTCCATGTTCCACATCATCCTAATCCATTTTCAAATTCACCAACCCCACTAATTTCTTGTCTCCCTTCCTGCTTTTATCCCATGGGTATAATAGTGTAGCTGTTGCTTTCCTGAACTAGTAATCCAGAAATTGTGAGTTAATTTAACCATGACAGTTTGACTATTTGAACTCAGTTTTAAAAATCTGGAGGCCTCAAACACAGGACAGGATGAACGAAGGATTAGAATTCAGAATGTAGGGTAGGGTTAGGTTCAGAGTGCTGGGGTTAAGGTTCAGAGTGTAGGGAGGGGTTGAGGTTCGCAGTGTATAGAAGGGTTAGATCGCTGAGTGTAGGGAAGCACCCAGGTGAAGGGTTATTCTCTAAATGGCAGTCTGCCTCTTTTACTAAAGTTTTAACCATCAAAAGGAGGAGGCTCTGCTGGTTGTCTTCTTAAAAGTTCCTGGCTGCAGCCCTTGGGGCTAATGGGGCCCTTCCACTAATCCCATGGCACCTTTGAACGGCCAAGGGATGTGAAAGACCCGGAGTGGCCCCGTCTCCACATGTGGAGCTGCCTGTACATCCTGGTCTGTGCTCTGGATTTGCTTTGGCTCAGTTACTCTGTCTCAGAAGGCAGTGGGTTCAAGCTCCATTCCAGGGACTTGAGCACAGAATCTAAATTGATGTCCCTCAGCAATACTGAGGGAGTGCAGTATGTAGTAGGTGCCATCATTCTGATGAGAGATGTTCAACTGAGGTCATGTCTGGTCTCTCGTGTGAATCTAAAACATCCATGGCACTATCTTAAAGAAGAGCAGGTAAGTTGTCCCTGGTATCCTGGCCAATATTTATCACTCAGTCAACCCCAGGGTGGGAGCAGGAAACTGGATTATCTGGTTGTTATCACTTGGCTGTGCGTGGGATCTTGCTGTGCACAAATTGGCTGACGCATTTCCTACATTACAACCGTAGCTATATATCAAAATGATTTCAGTGGCTGCAATCGCTCTGGGACATCCTAGAGTTGATGAAAGGTTCCATATAAATGCAAAGTTCCTTCTTTATTTCACACCAACTGTTGAATTTAGTGCTAAAATTCAGATCTGCACAGCCCTGTAGTAGCAAGAAATCCTGCATCTATAAATCAATACATTATCCATATAAGATAGGCTAGCTATTTTGATTGTGAACTGGTACTGATTCCTTTTCAAGGACCCAGATGAAAAAAAATTCTACTATAAACAGCTATCATATCACTGTTACTCACTGCTTCATCCTTATTACAAAAGTAATAAATAAAAACACCAAGTCTGATGTTTTGATGCTCCACCACACAACAAGCCTGGAGAGATCCGGCGGACTTGGATAGTTCCTGCGCCTGAAAGTTGTACCGCGCTGTCCATCATCCTAAAAGCTAACTTAGATTTTACAAAGACTTTGTTACCACAGAAGCAGGTCAAATGGCCCAACTGGTCCCTGCCAGTGTTTATGCTCCAAATGAGCCTCCTCCCACCACACTTTATCTAACATTGCTTTTATATGCTTCTGTTCTTTCCCTTGCTGCCCCTCAAATGTAGCAATTTATTTTCATTTTAGCTCAATAACAGTGACTGCAGTTCAAGTTCAATTCTCCATCAATAGATGATGTTGTGTGTCATTGGGTGAGGTGTGTGTCAATGGGTGAGGTTGTGTGTCAATGGGTTACGTTGTGTGTCAGTGGGTGTCGTTGTGTGTCAGTAGGTGAGGTGTGAGTCAGTGGGTGATGTTGTGTGTCAATAGGTGAGGTGTGTGTCAGTGGGTGAGGTGTGTGTCAGTGGGTGTCATGGAGTGTCAGTAGGTGAGGTGTGTTTCAGTGCGTGATGTGTGTGTCAGTGGGTAATGTTGCGTGTCGTTGGTTGAGATTGTGTGCCAGTGGGTGTTGTGTATCAGTGGTTGAGGTTGTGTAAGTGGGTGAGGTTGTGTGACAGTGGGTGTCTTGTGTCCATGACTAAGGGTGTGTATCAGTGGGCTTCAGTCTGTGTGAGTTGGTGATGTTGTGTGTCAGTGGGTGGGGCTATGTATCAGTGGGTGAGATTGTAGGCCAATGAGTGAGGTTGTGCGTCAGTGGGTGAGGTTGTGTGTCAGTGGGTTGGATCATGTGTCAGTAAATGAGGTGCGTATCAGTAGGTGTGATTGCGTGTGTGTGAGTGGGTGTTGTGTGTCAGTGGGTGGTTGTGTGCCAGTGGGTGTAGTTGTGTGTCGTTGGGTGTAGTCATATGTCAGTGGGTGTCATGTGTCTGTGACTGAGGATGTGTGTCAGTGGGTAATATTGTGTATCCGTGGGTATCGTTGTGTATCAGTGGAAGTGGTTGTGTTCCAGTGGGAGATATTGCGAGCCAGGGGTTGAGGTTTTGTGTCACTGGGTGAGGTTGTGTGTTAGCGGGCATCGTTGAATGTCAGTGGTTGAGGTTGCGTGACAGTGGGTGGAATTGTGTGTTAGTGGGTGAGGCTGTTGGTCAGTGGGTGACCTTGTGTATCGGGGTTGCTGTTTGTCAATAGCTGAGATTGTGAATCAGTGGGCGAGGTCTGGCATCAGAGGGTGAGGTTGTGTGTCAGTGGGTGAGGTTGTGTGTTAATGGGTGTCATTGTGTGTCAATGTGTCAGGTTGTGTGTCATTGAGTGGGGTTGTGTGTCAGTTGGTGACGTTATGTGTCAGGTGGTGAGGTTGTGTTTCAGTGGGTGAGATTGTGTGTCAGTGGGTGTTGTGTGTCAGTGGTTGAGACTGCGCATCAGTGGGTGTCATTGTGTGTCAGTGAGTGAGGTTCTGTGTTACTTGATGAGGTTCTGTGTCAGTGGGTGAGATTGTGTGTGCATGGGTGTCATTGTGTGTCAGTGGGTGAGGTAGTGCATCAGTGGGTGAGGCTGTGTGTCACTGGGTGAGGTTGTGTGACAGTGGATGTCATTGTGTGTCAGTGGGTGTTGTGTATCAGTGGGTGAGACTGTTTCATTGGATGTTGTTTGTCAGTGGGTGAGGTTGTATGTCAGTGGGTGTCATGTGTCAGTGGGTGAGTTTGCGGGTCATTGTGTGTTGTATATCAGTGTGTGATGTTGCTTGTTAGTTGGTGAGGCTGTGTGTCACTGAGTGAGATTGTGTGTGCGTGGGTGTCTTTGTGTGTCAGTGGGTGTCATTGTGTGTCAGTGGGAAACATTGTGTGTCAGTGGCTGATGTTGTTTGTCACTGGGTGAGATTATGTTTCAGTGGTTGTTGTGCGCAGTGACAGAGGATATGTGTCAGTGAGTGTTGTGAGTCAGTGGGTAATATCGTGAGTCAGTGGGTGAGGTTGTGTGTCAGTGGGTATGGTTGTGTGTTAGTTGGTGAGGTTTTGTGTCAGTGGGTGTTCGTTTTGTGTCACTGGGTGAGGTTGTGTGTCACTGGGTGAGTTTGTGTGTGTGTGGGTGTCGTTGTGTGTCACTGGGTGAGGTTAAGTGTCAGTGGGTGTCATTCTGTATCAGTATGTGAGGTTGTGTGTCAGTGGCTGAGGTTGTGTGCCAATGGGTCTCATTGTTTGTCAGTGTGTGAGGTTGTGTTTCAGTGACTGAGAATGTGTGTAGTGGGTGTTGTGTATCGATAGGTGTTGTGTGTCACTGGGTGATGTTCTGTGCCAGTGGGTGAGGTTTGGGTCACTGGGTGAGATTGTGTGTCTGTTGGCCTCATTGTATGTCAGTGAGTGAGATTGTGTGTCAGTGAAGTGAGAATTGGTGTCCATAGATGGGGTTGTGTATCAGTGAGTGTGATTATGTGTCAGTGGGTGAGATTGTGTGTCAGTGGGTGTTGTTGTGTGTCAATGGGTGAGTTTATGTGTCATTGGGTGAGGCTGTGTGTCACTGGGTGAGAATGTGTGTCATTGGATATCTTTGTGTGTCCGTGGATGTTGTGTGTCAATGTGTGAGATTGTGTCTTACTGGGCGAGATTGTGTATCCGTGGATGGCGTTGTTCGTCAGTGGGTGAGGTGTTGACTCAATGGGTGAGGTTGTGTGTCACTGGGTGAGGTTGTGTGTCGGTGTGTGACATTGTTTGTCACTGGGTGAGATTCTGTGTCAGTGTAGGAGATTGTGTGTCAGTAGAGTCATAGAGGCCTACAGCACAGAAAAAGACTCTTCAGCCCATTGAGTCTGCATTGTTCAAACAAGTACCCGTCTATTCTAATCCCATTTTCCAGCACTCAGCCCATAGCCTTGTATGCCATGGCATCGCAAGTGCACATCTAAATACTTCTTAAATGTTATGAGGGTATCTGCCACCCTTTCAGGCAGTGAGTTCTAGATTCCCACCACCCTCTGGGTGAAAAAATTCTTCCTCACATCCCCTCTAAACCTCCTGCCCCTTACCTTAAATCTATGCCCCCTGGCTATTGATCCCTCCACCAAGGGGAAAAGTTCCTTCCTGTCTACCCTATCTATGCTCCTCATAATTTTATACACCTCAATCATATCCCCCCCTCAATCTCCTCTGCTCCAGGGAAAATAACCCCAGTCTATCCAACTCTCATCATAACTAAAACTCTCCAGTCCAGGCAACATCCTGGTAAATCTCCTCTGTACTCTCTCTAGTGCAATCACATCCTTCCTATAATGCAGATTCCAGAACTGCACACAATACTCTAGCTGTGGCCTAACCAGTGTTTATACAGTTCCAGCATACCCTCACTGCTCTTATATTCTATGCCTCGGCTAATAAAGGCAAGTATCCCATATGCCTTCTTAACCGCCTTATCTACCTGTCCCGCTACCTTAAGAGACTGGTGGACATGCACACCAAGGTCCCTCTGATCCTTGGTACTTCCCAGGGTCCTACCATTCATCGTGTATTCCTGTGCCTTGTTTGTCCTGCCCAAGTGCATCACCTCACAGTTATCCGGATTAAATTCCATTTGCCACTGATCAGTCCACCTGACCAGCCCTTCTATATCCTCCTGTAATCTAAGGCTATCCTCCTCACTACTTACCACCCCAACAATTTTTGTGATATCCGCAAACTTACTGATCATCCCTCCTACATTCAAGTCTAAATCGTTTATATATACCACAAACAGCACGGGCCCAACCCTGATCCCTGTGGAACCTCATTGGACATAGGCATCCAGTCACAAAAACACCCCTCGACCATCACCCTCTGCTTCCTGCCGCTCAGCCAATTCTGGATCCAATTTGACAAATTACCTTGGATCCCATGGGCTCTTACCTTCATTCTCAGTCTCCCATGCAGGGCCTTATCAAAAGCCTTACTGAAGTCCAAGTAGACTACGTGAAATGCATTGCCCTCATCTACACACCTGGTCACCTCTTTGAAAAATTCAATCAACTTGGTCAGACATGACCTTCCCTTAACAAAACCATGCTGACTATCCCTGATTAATCCCTGCCTTTCCAAGTGTAGATTAATTCTGTCCCTCAGAATTGCTTCCAATAGTTTCCCCACTACTGAAGTTAGACTGACTGGCCTGTAGTTCCCTGGTTTTCCCTTCCTCCCTTCTTGAATAACGATACCACATTGGCTGTCCTCCAGTCCTCTGGCACCTCTCCTGTGGCCAGAGAAGTATTGAAAATTATTGCCAGTGCCCCTGTTATCTCCTCCCTTGCCTCATTCAACAGCCTGGGATACATTTCATCCGGGCCTGGAGATTTAACTACTTTTAAGCCTGCCAGACCACTTAGAACCTCCTCCTTTTCTATGCTAATTTCTTTAATTATATCACAGTCTTTCTGCCTGATTTCCATACCCACGTCATCCCTCTCACTTGTGAACACCGACACAAAGTATTCGTTTAGAACCCTACCTACGTCTTCCGGCTCCACACACAAATTACCACTATGGTCCTTAATGGGCCCTACTCTTTCCCTAGTTATCCTCTTACTCTTAATGCACTTGTAAAATAACTTTGGGTTTCCCTAATTTTACCTGCCAGTGTTTTTTCATGCCCTCTTTTTGCTCTCCTAATTTCCTTTTTGAGTTCCCCCCCTATACGTTCTATATTCCTCTAGGGCTTCTGCTGTTTTGAGCCCTTGGTATCTGCCATAAGCCTCCCTTTTTCTCTTAGGTATAGTAGGTGTCGTTGTGTGTCAGTAGGTGAGATTGTGCATCATTAGGTGAGGTTGTGTGTCAATGGGCGAGGTTGTGTGTCAGTGGGTGCCATGTGGCTGTGGGTGAGGTTGCCTGTTAGTGGGTGAGCTTGTGTGTAATTAGAAGTGGTGTATCAGTGACTGAAGATGTCGTCAGTGAATGTCGTTGTGTGTCATTGTTGAGAATGTGTGTCAGTGACTGATGTTCTGTGTCATTGAATGAGATTGTGTGTCAGTGGGTGGCGTTGTGTGTCAGTGGGTGACATTGTGAATCAGTGGGTGATGTTTCTTGTCACAGGGTGAGGTTGTGCGTCACTGATTGATGTGTATAAGTGGGTGTCGTTCTGTGTCAGTGGGTGAGGTTGTATGTTAATGGGTGTCGTGTATCCATGGGTGAGTTTGCCTGTCAGTGGGTTGGGTAGTGTGTCATTGAGTGAGATTGTGTGTCAGTGGGTGTCATGTGCTAGTGGGTGTGGTTGTGTGTTTGTGGGTGCTGGGTATCAGTGGGTGAGGCTGTGTGTCAGTGGTTGTGGTTGTGGGAGAATGGGTGAGGTTGCGTGTTAATGGGTGAGATTGTGTGCCAGTGGGTGTTGTGTGTCAGTGGGTGTTGTGTGTCAATGGGTGGTGGTGCGTGTCAGTGTGTGAGACTGTGTGTCAGTGGATATTTTTTGTGTGTCAGTGAGTGGTATTGTGTATCATTGAGTAATCTTACGTGTCACTGTGTGAGATTGTGTGTGTGTGTGTGATGTTGTTTGTCACTGGGTGAGATTCTGTGTCAGTGGGGGAGATTGTATGCCAGTGGGTGTTGTTGTGTGTCATTGGGTAAGGTTGTGCATCAGTAGCTGATGTTGTGTGTCAGTAAGTAAGGATGTGTGTCAGTGGGGGAGGTTGTATGTCGATGGCTGCTGTTTGCTGTCAGTGGGTGACATTGTGTGTCAGTGGGTGATGGTGATTGTCAGTGGGTGTTGTGTGTCAGTGGGAGTCTTTGTGTCAGTGGGGGAGGTTGTGTGTGAGTGTATGTCATTGTTTGTCAGTGTGTGAGGTTACATGCCAGTCAGTGGTTTTGTGTGTCAGTGGGTGAGGTTGTGCATAGTGGGCATTGTGTGTCAGTGTGTGAGAATGTGTGTCAGTGGGTGAGGCTGTGCGTAGTGGGCAATGTGTGTCAGTGTGTGAGAATGTGTGTCAGTGGATGAGGCTGTGTGTCAGTGCGTGAGATTATGTGTCAGTGGAAGTTGTGTGTCGGTGGTTGTTGAGTGTCAGTGGGTGTAGTGTGTCAGTAGGTAATGTTTTGAGTCAGTAAGTGAAATTGTGTGTCAGTGGGTGTTCGTTCTATGTCAGAGATGTTGTGTGACACCGGGTGATGTTGCATGCCAGTGGGTTAGGTTGTTGGTCACTGGGTGAGGTTGTATGTCTGTTGGTCTTGTTGTGTATCAGTGGGTAATGTGGTTTGTCAGTGGGTGTTGTGTGTCTGTGGGTGATGCTGTCTGTCACTGGACGAGGTTGTGTGTTACTGGGTGAGATTGCGTGACAGTGGGTGTCGTTGTGTGTCACTGGGTGAGGTTGAGTGTCAGTACGTGTCATTCTGTATCAGTGTGCGAGGCTGTGTGTCAGCGGCTGAGGTTGTGAGTCAGTGGGTGTCGTTGTGTCAGTGAGTGAGGATGTGTTTCAGTGGCTGAGGTTGAGTGCAAGTGAGTGTCATTGTTTGTCAGTGTGTGATGTTCCATGTCAGTGTATGAGGTTGCATTTGAGTCAGTGGTTTTGTGTGTCAGCATGTGAGGATGTGTGTCACTGGGTGAGATTGTGTGTCAGTGTGTGTTGTGTGTCAGTTGGATGTTGTGTGTCAGTGGGTGATGTTGAGTTAGTGGGTGAAATTGTGTGTCAGTGAGTGTTCGTTTTGTGACAGAAGGTGTTGTGTGTCACTGGGTGATGTTGCGTGCCAATGGATGAGGTTGTGGGTCACTAGGTGAGATTGTGTCCCCGATGGTCTTGTTGTGTATCAGTGGGTGAGAATGCATGTCAGTAGGTGGGGTTATGTGTCAGTGGTTGTCATTGTGTGTCAGTGGATGAGGCTGAGTGTTAGTGGATGTCGTTCTGTTATCAGTATGTGAGGTTGTGTGTCAGTGAGTGTGGTTATGTGTCAGTGGGTATCGTTGTTTGTCAGTGTGTGAGGTTGCGTGCCTATCAGTAGTTTTGTGTGTGAGTGGGTGTTGTGAGTCAGTAGGTGTTGTGTGTCAGTGGATGATGTTGTGTGGCAGTGGGTGTGGTTGTGTGACAGTGGGTGAGGTTGTGTCAATGGATGAGATTGTGTGTCAGGGGGCGTTGCGTGTTTGTGGGTGATGTTGTGTCTCACTGGGTAAGATTGTGTATCTGTGGGTGTCATTGCGCGTGAGTGGGTGAGGTGTTGACTCAATGGGTGAGATTGTGTGTTGCTGGGTGAGGTTATGTGTCGGTGTGTGATGCTGTTTGTCACTGGGTGAGATTCTATGTCAGTGGGTGTCGTTGTGTGTCAGTGGGTGTTGTGTGTCAGTGGGTGAGGCTGCGTGTTAGTGGTTGATGGTGATTGTCAGTGGGTGAGGTTGTGTGTAATTGAAAGTGGTGTGTCAGTGACTGAGGATGGCGTCAGTGGGTGTGGTTGCGTGTCAGTGGGTGAGAATGTGTGTCAGTGGCTGATGTTGTTTATCACTGGGTGAGATTGTATGTTAGCAGGTGTCGTTGTGTGTCAGTGGGTGATATTGCTTGTTAGTGAATGAGGTTGTGTGTCAGTGGATGATGGTTTTGTCTAGGTGAAGATTTGTGTCCATGGGTGTCTGTGAGTGAGATTGTGTGTCAGTGGGTGATGTTGTGTTTCACTCAGTGAGCTGTATGTCACTGGATATTGTTGTGGATGATTTTGTGTGTCAGTGAGTGTCATGTGTCAGTGGGTATTGCTGTGTGTCATTGCGTAATGTGTCAGTCAGTGTAGTTGTGTGTCAGTCAGTGTCGTGTGTCAGTGGGTGTGCTCGTTTGTTAGTGGGTATTATGTGACAGCGCGTAAGATGTGTGTCAGTGGGTGGGCTCATGAGTTAGTGGGTGTGGTTGTGCGTCATTGGGTGTTGTATGTCAATGGGCGATGCTGCGTGTCAATGGGTTGGGTTGTGTGCCAGTGGATATCGCGTGTCATTGGGTGTTATTGTGTGTCAGTAGGTGAGATTGTATTTCAGTGGGTGTTGTTGTGTGTCAGTGGGTGATGGTGTGTGTCAGTATGTGAAATTGTTTATCAGTGGCTGTTCATTGTGTGTCAGAGGGTGTTGTGTGTCTGTGGTGATGCTGTTTGTTACTGGGTGAGATTGTGTGATGTTGTTTGTCATTGAGTGTCATTGTGTGTCAGTGGGTGAGGTTGTGTGTCCGTGGCTGCTGTTGTGTGTCAGTGGGTGAGGTTGTGTGTCAATGGGTGAGGTTGTGCACCACTGGGTAAGATTGTGTGTCCATTGGTGTCGTTGTGCATCATTTGGTGATGTTGTGTGCCAGTGGGTGAGGATGTGTGTCACTGAGCGAGATTGTGTGTCAGTGGGTCATTTGTACGTCAATGGGTGACATTGTGCATCGGTGGGGGATGTTTTTTGTCACAGGTGAAGTTGTGCATCACTGCTTGATGTTGTGTGTCAGTGGGTGTCGATGTGTGTCAGTGCATGAGGTTATGTGTCATTGGGTGCCTTGTGTCAGTGGGTGTGGTTGTGTGTCAGTGGGTGTTGGATGTCAGTGGGTGTGGTTGTGTCAGTGGGTTTGGTTGTGTGACAGTAGGTGAGGTTGAGTGTCTTTGGCTGGTGCGTGTAGATGGATGTGGTTGTGTGTCATTGGATGTCATGTGTCAGTGGGTGTTGTGTGTCATTGAGTGATGTTTGTCAGTGGGTGAGGTGGTGTGTCAGTGGGTGTTGCTTGTGTGTCAGAGGGTGTTGTGTGTCAGTGGGTGATGCTGCATATCAGTGGGTGAGGCTGTGGGTCACTTGGTGATATTGTGTGTCCAATGGTATCATTGTGTATCAGGGGGTGAGACTGTGTGTCAGTGGGTGTCGTTATGTGTCAGTGGGTGGGAATGCATGTCAATGGGTGCGGTTGTTTGTCAGTGTGTGAGTGCATGTGTCAGTCATTGGTTTTGTATTTTAGTGGCTGAGGGTGTGTGTCAGTGGTTGAGGATGTGTTTCAATGGGTGAGGCTGTGAATCAGTGTGTAAGATGTGTGTCTGTGGTTGGGGTCATGCGTCATTGGATGATGATGTGTGTCACTGGGCAAGATTGTGTGTCAGTGGGTGATGTTGCTTTTCAATGGGTGAGATTGTGCATCAATGGGTGATTTGTGTGTCAGTGGGTGTTGTTATATGTCAGTGAGTGAAGTTGTGTGTCAGTGGTGATGTTGTTTGTCACTGGGTGAGATTGTGTGCCACTGGGTGTCATTGTGTGACAGTGGGTGAGGTTGTATATCAGTGGGTGAGGTATGTCATTGTGTTTCAGTATGTAAGTTTATGTGTCAGTTGGCGATGTTGCTTGTCACTTGGTGAGGTTGTGAGTCACTAAGTGATGTTTTGTGTCACTGTGAGATTGTGTGTCAGTGGATGTCGTTGTGCGTCAGTGGGTGGCACCTGTCAGTGGGTGAGGTTTTGTGTCAGTGGGTGATGTTGCTTGTCAGTGGGTGAAGTGTGTCAGTGGGTGATGTTGTTTGTCAGTGGGTGAAGTGTGTCAGTGGGTATCGATGAGTTTCAGTTGGTGAGTTTTTGTGTTAATGGTGGGGCTGTGTGTCAGCTGTGAGGTTACGTGTCAGTGGGTGGTGTGTGTCAGTGAGTATCATTTTATGTCAGTGGGCCAGGTTTTTTGTCAGTGGGTGAGGTTGTGATTAAATGGGTGTTGTGTGTCAGTGGGTAATGTTGTGTGTCACTGCATGAGGTTGTGTGTCAGTGGGTGTCGTATGTCAATGGGTGATGTTTGTCAATGGGTGAGGTTGTCTGTCAGTGGCGATGTTGTTTGTCACTTGGTGAGGTTGTGTGTCACTGGGTGAGATTGTCTGTCAGTGAATGTCATTGTGGGTGTGCTGTGTCAATGATGGAGGATGCGTGTCAGTGGGTGTTGTTGGGTATAAGTTAGTGATGTTGTGTGTCAGTGGATGATGTTTTTTGCCAGTGGATGAGTTTGTGTGTCAGTGGGTCGGGTTATGTGTCAATGGCTGATGTTGTGTGTCAGTGGGTGAGTTTGTGTGTCAGTGGGTAGAGTTATGTGTCAGTGGGTGAGGTTGTGTGTCAGTAAGTGTCGCTGTGTATCAGTAGGTGATGTTGCATGTTAATGAGTTAAAAACAAAAATAAAAATACCTGGAAAAACTCAGCAGGTCTGGCAGCATCTGCGGAGAGGAACACAGTTTCGAGTTCATATGACTCTTCAACAGAACTAAGTAAAAATAGAAAAGATGTAAAATATTAGCTGGTTTTAAGGGGGGGGTGGTGGCATTGGAACAGGTGGAGCTGGATAGGGGGCCAGGCATAGGTGGAGATTGCCAAAAGATGGCATAAACAAAAGGACAAAGAGGTGTTGAAGGTGGTGATATTATCTAAGGAATGTGCTAATTAAGGGTAGAAAGCAGGACAAGCAAGGTACAGATAGCCCTAGTGGGGGTGGGGTGAAGGAATCAAAAAAGGCTAAAAGGTAGAGATAAAACAACGGATGGAAACACATTTAAAAATAATGGAAATAGGTGGGAAAAGAAAAATCTATATAAATTATTGGAAAAAAAGGGGGTATCGGAAAGGGGGTGGGGATGGAGGAGCGAGTTCATGATCTAAAATTGTTGAACTCAATATTCAGTCCGGAAGCATGTAAAGTGCCTAGTTGGAAGACAAGGTGCTGTTCCTCCAGTTTGCATTGAGCTTCACTGGAACATTGCAGCTGGTCAAGGATGGACGTGTGGGCATGAGAGCAGGGTGGAGTGCTGAAATGGTAAGCGACAGGGAGGTCTGGGTCATGCTTGCAGACAGACTGAAGCTGTTCTGCAAAGCGGTCACCCAGTCTGTGTTTGGTCTTTCTTTTTGCTTTTATTTTATGTTAATGAGCTATGTTGTGTGTCACTAGGTGAGCTTACATGTCAGTGAGTGGGGTTGTGTGTCAGTGGGGGAGGCTATGTGCCAGTGAGTGGGATTGTATGTCAGTAGTAGGTGTCATTGTGTGTCAGTGGATGATATTGTGTGTTAGTGGGTTATGTTGTGTGTCACTAGGTGAGTTTGCATATCAGTGAGCGGGGTTCTGTGTCAATGGGTGAGGTTGTGTGTCAGTGGGTATTGTTGTGTTTCAGTGGGTGATGTTGTGTTAGTGGGTGCCATCTGTGAATGGTTGAGGTTGTGTGTCAGTAGATGTCACATGTCAGTTGGTGGCATTGTGTGTCAATCGATGATGTGTGTCAGTGGATGATGTTTTTTTGGCAGTGAGTGAGATTGTCTGTCAGTGGGTGAGGTTGTGTGTCACTGAGTGCTGTTGTGTATCACTAGGTGAATTGTGTGTCATTTCTGTTTGTGGGTCAGTTTGTGTGTCAGCGGGTCTCATGTCAGTGGGCATTGCTGTGTGTCAGTGGGTGATGTTGTGTGTCCCAGGGTGGGTGTGCATGTCAGTGAGTGGGGCTGTGCACCAGTGGGGAAGGCTGTGTGCCTTTTGGTGGTGTGTGTCAATGGGTGAGGTTGTGTGTCACTGCATGAGATTGTATGGCAGTGGGTGTTGTTGTGTGCCAGTGGGTGATGTTGTGTGTTACTGGGTTATGTTGTTTGTCACTGGGTGAGATTGTGTGTCAGTAGGTGTCGTTGTGTGTTAGTGTGTTTCATTGTGTGTCATTGGGTGTTGTGTGTCAGTGGGTGATATTGTTTGTCAGTGGGAGAGGCTGTGTGTCAGTGGGTGTCCTGTCATTGACTGAGGATGCATGTCAATATATGTCATGTGTCAGTGGGTGATGCTGTGTGTCCATGGGTGAGGTTTTGTGTCAGTGGGTATTGTTATGTTTCAGTGGGTCATGTTGTGTCAGTGGGTGCCATCTGTCAGTGGTTGAGGTTCTGTGTCAGTGGGAATTGTGTCGCAGTGTGTGATGTTGTGTGTCAGTGGGTGATATTTTTTGTCAGTGGGCGAGGTTGTGTGTCAATGGGTGAGGTCGTGTGTCAGTTGGTGAGATTGTGTGTCACTGTGTGATGTTGTGTGTCACTGGATGAATTGTGTGTCAGTGGGTGTCATTCTGTGTGTGGGTGAGTTTGTGTGTCAGTGGGTCTTGTGTGTCACTGGGTGATATTGTCTGTCAGTGGGTGAGGCTGTGTGTCAGTTGGCCATGTTGTGTGTCACATGGTGAGGTTGTGTGTCACTGGGTGATGTTTTGTGTCACTGAGTGAAATTGTGTGTCAATGGGTGTCATTGTGTGTGAGTGGGTGAGGCTGTGTGTCAGTTGGTCTCATGTGTCAGTAGGTATCATTGTGTGTCAATGGGTGGCATCTGTCAGTGGGTGAGGTTGTATGTCAGTGGGTGTCATATATCAGTGAGTGAGTTTGTGTGTCACTGGGTGGGGCTGTGCTTCAGTGGGTGATGCTCTGTGTCAGTGGGTGTGTGTCAATCAGTATCATGTGTCAGTGGCTGAGCTTGTTTGTCAGTTGGTATCATGTGTCAGTGAATAAGTTGCGTTTCATTGGGTGGGGTTGTGCATCAGTGGGTGAGGTTGTGCGTCTTTGGGTGGTGTGTGATAGTGAATGTGGTTGTGTGTCACTGGTGTCAGGTGTCAGTGGGTGAGGTTGTGCGTCAGTGGGTGATGTTGTGGGTGATGTTTTTTGTCAGTGGGTGTGATTGTGTGTCAGTGGGTGTCATTGTGTGTCAGTGGGTGAGATTATATGTCAGTGGGTGTCATGTGTCAATGGGTGAGCTTGTGTGTCAGTGGGTGGGGCTGTGCTTCAGTGGGGTGATGTTCTGTGTCAGTGGGTGTGGGTGTGGGTGTGTGTCAGTCAGTGTCATGTGTCAGTGGCTGAGCTTATTTGTCAGTTGGTATCATGTGTCAGTGAATAAGTTGGGCTTCACTGGGTGGGGTTGTGCATCAGTGGGTGAGGTTGTGCGTCTTTGGGTGGTGTGTGACAGTGAATGTGGTTGTGTGTCATTGGGTGTCAAGTGTCAGTGGGTGAGGTTGTGTGTCAGTGGGTGACGTGGGTGATGTTTTTTGTCAATGGGTGAAGTTGTGTGTCAGTGCAAGAATTGTCCTACTTGGAAACTTTAGGATGATGAGGTAATTTGAAGGAGGTTGTAATTGAATTTTTTCTGGGTTCCTGGTTCACATGTTTGTTCCAATATCCTGTTGATCTAACTTACTCACTGGGAGGTGAATGTTGATAGTAATGAATACATTTATTGCCAATCCTTCAGTTACTCTTGAGATGGTCGTGATGCACTTTCTTCTTGAACTGCAATGACAGCGAAGGAACAGCAATATAGTTCCAAGTCAGGATGGTGTGTTCCTTGGAGGGGAACTTGCAGTTGCTGGTGTTTCCCTGAATCTGCTGTCCTTGTCCTTCTAGGTGATGGAGGTCGCAGGTTTGGAATGTGTTGTCAATGGAGCCTTGGTGAGTGCTGCAGAGTGTACTGTAGATGGTACGTCAGTATTGGAGGGAGTGAATGTTGAAGATGGTGGATCGGGTGCCAAACAAGCGGGCTGCTTTGTCCTGGATGGTGTCAAGCTTCTTGGGTGTTGTTGGAGCTGCACTCATCCAGGCAAGTGGGGAGTATTCCATCACGCTCCTGACTTGGGCCTTGTAGATGGTGGACAGGCTTTGGTGAGTTATTTGTCACAGGATTCCCAGCTTTTACCTGCTCTTATAGCCACCGTATTTATATGGTTGGCCCAGTTAAACATTTGTCCATCTATCTGATTGGTGATGCTTTGTTCAAGAACCTGATTGGTACATTCATCTTTCTTTTTGGTGTATTGGTTCATCTATCTCATTGGGTAAATTTATCTTGGGTCTGCGCTGAGCCATGTTGGATTTCTCTCCAGTGAAGCATCATTTTAATTAGGAATTTCAGACTTGGATAATCTGAATTTTGGAGATGTCAGGAAGGAATCCAAACCTTGTTAGGACCTTATCCCTGTAGCCCAGTGCTTATAGTTTATTGACAGATCTGGTTCAAAGAATGAAAGTAAACTAAAGTAGGTCATATTGTTTGGTCCAGGTTTCAGCTTTGCAAAATGATTAACTTATGTTCAGTGAGTTTACTTCCGTCATTAGATGTACACAATGAATGTAGAGTTATACTGCTGTTGGCATGTTGTTGCGGATGATGTAATGTTTATCACGGGGAGTCTAATACCACATGTTTTATCATGTATGAGTCTGATTTCACTCTTTTTCTCTATCCTCCTTCCTTTTCCATCTGTTCCATAGTTTCCCCACCAGAAATCCCTAATATACTTGATAAATAAAAATAAAAGTTACCTACACTGCTAAATTAAGAAACAACTATAAATAGCCATTTCTAAAGCAGGTGTTATAATTCATCTCTGTGTTATTTTTAATATACTGGGTAAAGTAATCCTACCAAGTTAGTTTATTTAACTTCTTCAGTGAATTACGTATAAATCAATGACATCAACATTGCTAAATCTCTAGCCAACAACACCCTGGGGGTTGCCATTGACCAGAAACTTAACTGGATCATCCACTTAAGTTTATGGCTCCAAGAGCAGGTCAGAGGCTAGGAATTCTGAGGCTATAACCTCACCTCCTGACTCCCTAAAGCCTGGCCACCATCTACAAGGCACAAGTCAGGAGCGTGATGGAATACTCTTGCCTGGACAAATGCATCTTGATAGCATCCGGGACAAAACAGCTGCTTAGCATCTTATCCACCAACTTCAACATTCAGTCCCTCCACCACCAATGCACAGTGGCAGCAGTGTGAACCATCTACAACATGCACTGCAGGAATTCACCAAGACACCTTAGACAGCACCTTCTACCATCTAGAAGGTCAAGGGCAACAGATGCATGGAAACACCACCACCTGGAAGTTCCCCTCCAAGCCACTCACCATCCTGACTTGGAAATATATCGCTATTCCTTCACTGTTGCTAGGTCAATATCCTGGAACTCCCTCCCTAACAGCACTGTGGGTGTACCTATACCATATGGACTGCAGCAGTTCAAGAAGGCAGCTCACCACCACCTTCTCAAGGGCAATTAGGGATGGACAATAAATGCTGGCCTTGCTGCCAGCAATGCCCTCTTGTTATGAAAGAATAGAAACAATCAATTAAATGAGCAAAAGCTGCAAACTAATGAATGGATCAATTGACTACCAATCAAATAGATGGACCAGAGCACCAATCAGACTCAGGGATCAAATCACTGCCAATCAGTAAAATTCACAAAAGCAGGATGAATTCGTATCAATGGTCCAATGTGAATTGTATGGACTAACCCACTGACAAAACACTATCATGCATTGCATGGTCATCAGCCTTGATTTTCTAATCAGGCATGGGTTTACCCAGACAGTCACACCAGCTCAATAGCATTTGTGCCGAGGAATTGTGAGTACAGCAGCAAGTTGCCAGGGGTGAGCAGAGCCTCCATTTAACCCCTATGCATGCTCCATCCTTCTTAATAGTTGGAATTGTCCGTTTAATTCCTATCCTCCTCGTCTATTATATTAATGACATGTTGAGTTCTGGAAGCGTTTGCCTTGATTGCTCTGTCTCTGCTGTAAGTTCAGTAATACTACTTGAGTATCCTTTTTGATTTTTGGATATATAGTTAAGCAGTGACTTGTGGAAATCTAGCTATTAATAAGGAGTTGGAGAGAAGGTTTTATGTCCCTCAGTGATACATTAATCAGTTTGTGAAACAAGGGATAGCAGCTTCTGGCAGACTGGACTTGGCACTCGGACCTGTACTTCCAAAGACTTGCTG
Source organism: Carcharodon carcharias (assembly GCF_017639515.1). NCBI lineage: Eukaryota > Metazoa > Chordata > Chondrichthyes > Lamniformes > Lamnidae > Carcharodon > Carcharodon carcharias. The sequence goes on from NC_054485.1 coordinate 59,177,831, forward strand.
ATTCCATTTGATTCCCGAGGGGCAGTATTTTCTTGGTTGAACTTGGTTACCATGACAGGGTTTGGGTCAGAAGCAAACACTCTCCCAGCAGCTGGACACTAGGTAAGGCAAACAACCACACTCCCTGTGCTAAAGGTCGAGTACGGTCAGTGAGGTTCGTGCCGAATTGGGTCAGGGATTTCCCATGCTAAAGTGAATGAGGTTCAATAAGAGTGCGTTTTTTGGATATGTTCAGATTCCCGATTTACAGATAAAGGATACTTGACCTGTAGTTTGTTTACATCAAACATTAATCTTCTTGGTTAGGGAGGAATTTTAAACTGTTTTGAGTTGCCCTTTCTAACTGAATGATCCAAAATGCATTGGTCCATTTACTATTTGTTGATCTCTCCCCCCAAGGCTTGTCTAGCTTCATAGGTAGATAAATGTTGTACTTTTTGTTAAGTACTTTTCTGGTTTCCTTGATTGATTTTCAGTCCTGTTTCTGCCATGTAAGTTTTGATGCTGACTTATCAATTATGCCTATGTTTTCAGGCCAGTATAGGTTTCTGTGCACTGACCTTAATTCACTCAGCTTGGCAAAGGAGCCTAGAATGATCCAGAGTGTTGGTTTAGTAAGTTCGGAGTGGCAGGCCCTGTCAAATCACTAAGAGGGAAAAGGAGTACATTTTTAACACACAATGGTTTAGAGTTCCTGATTGGTCACACCAATAATATCAGTGCAACCTGGGGAATCGGCCAAAGGTGCACACACAATCGGGGAACTTTGTACATGAGTTACGTTCACAATTACATACTGCAGTGTTTTCCACCAACTTTTACATGATTCAAGGTTCAGTTTGCCTGGATCAGGCCCCATCCACAGAGTCAGTCAGGTTGACAGTGTGAGATTCTGCTGGTTGCACAGGCGTTGAAAGCTCCTTCAATTTGCGTTCAATCCTTTATGTGCTCTGGTACTAAGAGACATGTTCTAAGTGTTGACACATCAAAAAAAAACTCTGAGAATCGTGCACACCAGTGAGCATATTAAGTGAACTAAAAATGAAAAATGCTGGAAAAACTCAGCAGGCCTGGCAGCATCTGTGGCGAGAAAAACAGAGTTAATGTTTCAGCCTGTGACCTGATGTTCTGATGATGGATCATCAACTTGAATCGTTAACTCTGTTTCTCCCTCCACAGATGCTGCCAGACCTGAGTAGTTTCAGTATTTTCTCTTTATACCTCAGAATTCCAGCATCTGCAATATTTTGCTCTTGAAACTATTAGATGGTTCTGTAAAGTTACATAAAGTCATTTTCAGTGATTTGACTCCTTATTAACTATATGTTTCCTAGGGCTAGATTTCTACTATAAATGCTAAATTCTAAGAACAGTAATCACCTGCTTCTGGTCTAGCTACCCTCTACTTATTAATTTATTTGGTTTAATTAGTTTAACAATGTTTTAGTTTCAAATTCAGTGTAGATTCCCAACCAGCCAATCAGGTCACAGATTTACCGTGACTCCACTTTTAATTTTTTTAAGACCCGAGGTCCACCCACCAACTCTGCTCCCTGGAACTAAGCTGCGAATCCCCAAGGCAAGGTTTTTATACTCACTGCTCTGGAGCTCCATCCTCCGACTCTGCTCCCTGGAATTAGGCCACAAATCCCAGAGGCAAGGCCCCCACACTCACAGCTCTGGAACTCCGTCCTCTGACTCTGCTCCCTGGAACAAGGCCATGAATCCCCGATGCAAGCTTTTTATACTCACCGCTCTGGAACTCCGTCCTCCGACTCTGCTCCCTGGAACTAGGCCGCGAATTCCCGAGGCAAGGCCCCCACACTCACCGCTCTGGAACTCCATCCTCCGACACTGCTCCCTGGAACTAGGCCGCGAATCCCCGAGGTAAGGTTTTTATACTCACCGCTCTGGAACTCTGCCCTCCAACTCTGCTCCCTGGAACTAGGCTGCGAATCCCCGAGGTAAGGTTTTTATAATCACCGCTCTGGAACTCCGTCCTCTGACTCTGCTCCCTGGAACTAGGCCATGAATCTCCAAGGCAAAGTTTTTATACTCACCGCTCTGGAACTCGACATCCGACTCTGCTCCCTGGAACTAGGCCGCGAATTCCCGAGGCAAGGCCCCCACAATCACCGCTCTGGAACTCCGTCCTCCGACTCTGCTCCCTGGAACTAGGCTGCGAATTCCCGAGGCAAGGCCCCCACACTCACCGCTCTGGAACTCCGTCCTCTGACTCTGCTCCCTGGAACTAGGCCGCGAATCCCTGAGGTAAGGTTTTTATACTCACCGCTCTGGAACTCTGTCCTCCGACTCTGCTCCCTGGAACTAGGCCGCGAATCCCCGAGGTAAGGTTTTTATACTCACCGCTCTGGAACTCTGCCCTCCAACTCTGCTCCCTGGAACTAGGCCTCGAATCCCCGAGGTAAGGTTTTTATACTCACCGCTCTGGAACTCTGCCCTCCAACTCTGCTCCCTGGAACTAGGCCGCGAATCCCCGAGGTAAGGTTTTTATACTCAACACTAAAACTCTTTCTCTCTCTCACACGCGCACACACACACATGCATACACACATAGTCACATACACACACACATAAATATACTCATGCAGACACACTCTCACACACCAGACACACACTCTCTCTCACAGACAGACTCACATAAACACATGTACTCACAGATACTCACACACACACACAAATACACATACACACGCATACTCAGACTCACACCGAACACACACATACACACACACACTCACACAAACTTTCTCACACACAGACCTGCACACTCACACTTTTATACACACACTTTTGCATGCACACACACACACACTCTAACACGGACTCGCACACTCTCTCTCTCTCGCACACACAGACACGCACACTTACACACACACTCACACACACACTTTTTCATACACACAAACATGAACTCACACTCTCTCGCACACACATTCACACACACTTTCTCTCACACAGACATATATACACACACACTCACAGACTCTCATACACTCTCTCAAACACGCATACACACACACACACCTTTTACACACATGCACACATACAGCCTCACACGCTTGCACACACAAACACAGGAACACATTCTCACACACTACACACAAACGCTCTCTCACAGACACACACAGAATCACATATGTATACTTTCACACACACACACAAACACACACACAGACTCATGCACACGCACACACACACACCCAAACAGATACACACACTCATATGCACACGAACACACACACATCTTTTACAGACAGACACACACTGATACACAGACTCACACACATACACAAACACTCACACAGACAAACACACACACACATGCACACATATACACGCACACATGCACTCACAAATATACACTCATGCATGCACATAGGCCTCCTTCTGTGCTGAATCATTCTATGATTCTTTAATATTAGTGAGTAAAAGGCCTCCCATTCATGGGATGATTATCTCCTCTGATATAACTGTATAGTTGGTAAAACAAATTTATATTTCAGTCAGCCTTATGTCTCTTGTGAGTAAATCCAGCAATGAGTTTATGAAAAACAGAGCAGTAAATCCAGGACATCGTATTTAATCTACTTAAATAATTATCACTTCTGGACTCACTGTTTTATAGATGTAACATACAGCGATGACATTACTCATGAGCCACACAAACTGTAACACATTATTTATGATTGAAAAGCTCTTATCATTTCACAGGATGTACACAATAAGGTCACAGGGCTGGGTAATGTAATATTCTGTGCATAATAACAGTGCCATGGCACTGAGCTCTGCTATTCTTAGTGGTTAAGCATCTGACTGATGCTCAACAGGAATATGAGAATCAAGAAGAGGCTGTTCAGCCCCTCAAACCTGCTGCACCATTCAATTAGATCACAGCTGATCTCCACCTACAATCTATTCTCCTGTCTTGGCTCCACATATGTGAAAACCATAACTAGCAAAAATCTATCAATCTTGAAAATCCCAATTGGCTGCCAGCCTTTTGGCCTGGCAGGCATTCTGCTTACACTCTCTCCATCTGTCGTCTTGCAGGACAAGCTGGCACACAAAAGGGAGAGGTCGCAGACTGATGGAGGGTTGCCTGAAATCAAGGTCCTCACAGTCTTTGAAAACAGAGCCATCCAGCTGGCCGGCGATGACCAGGACCGGTCCTGTGCTGGCAGTGAGGTCGGCACTGCTCAACCAAGTGAGAATCCAGCAGTGCAACATCCATCAGACAACCATGCTGTTCTGCAGTCTCCTGCCATGCACTAATTATCTCTCCTTGCTTCCAGATGTACCAGTGAAAGCAGCCAATGGAGTCCACAAACAAAGTCCTCAACTCCAACCCTGAAGAAACACATCAAAGAAAAATCTGGAGGCTTGTCACAGCACTCACCCACACCCTCCACCATCACAGAGATACGCACCTCGGTGGGACCTAGCTTTAGAGTAGCCTCAGGGTCACAATCTGGTAAGCACATTGCACGGTCTGATCCACTGCTGGCAGAGGCAGGGACTTCCCAGGTCCCCAACACTCAGAGGGCTGCTGGAGGCCAGAATGTTGCTGAGTCCAAGTCAGATGATGAACCTCTGGACTCCGTCATGCCACAGTTGCTGGAGCTGTAAAGGCAAGCTGGGGAATATCAGGAAGGGATGTCCGCTGCACTCCTCAGATTGCAAGGCATGATGGAGGAGTCCGTTTGCCTTCAGTCTGAAGTGATAGTGTGGGCATGCCAACACCAAGATCAACACTGGTAGGATGGTGGCTGCCATGGAGACCTTGGTCCAGGACATCACTCCTTCACCACTATGCGGGCTGACCTCCATCATTGATGCAATAGTTGGCCTCCAACAGTGTGTACACAAGAGGGGTGCAGGGCAGCTCGATCTCAGTCCAGCTGTCCCTCCACTCACGGAGTCAGCCAGGGGCCCTCGCGCACCCATAAGGAGGTGGATCAGCAGGTGCACGATCCAGGGCCATCCACCCATAGAACCATAGAAAAGTTACGGCACAGAAAGAGGCTATTCGGCCATTCTTGTCCATGCCAGCCCGACATGGGTGCCCTTTCTAATCCCACCTTCCTGCACCTGGACCATAGCCCTGCAGCTTACAGCACTTAAGGTGCAGATCCAGGTACTTTTTAAAAGAGTTTAAGTTTCTGCCTCTACCACCAACTTGGGCAGTGAATTCCAGACACCCACTACCCTCTGTAAAAAAGCAGAGACTGTGAGTGTTGGTTTCACAGCCATATTCCCACCTTTGTGTCACTGGTGTTAAACAGCAGCCTGAGTGCTGGTGGAGGAGTATCCTCCAGACGGGAGCACAAAACATTCAAATATTAATTCAGAGCCTGAGTCAGTATCTCACCACCTCCATACTTATGATCTCTGGTGTGAAAGTAAAGACACCCATCTGTGAAGATGCCGTGACACACTCACCCCATAACCAACACCTCAAGCCCATGTCAAATACCTTCAATGTTCTGACTGGTTAATATTTCACAAATACAGAAAACCACGATCACCATTATTTAAATCATAATTTTAGTATCTTTAGTGTGTTTGTGATTTTGATTTCAGCAAGATAAGGGGGTCAGTGCGAGGAAAATAATCTCTTCCATTTCCTTCACAGAATATCAGCACAGGGTTAAATACAGAGTAAAGCTCCCTCTACACTGTCCCCATCAAACACTCCCAGGGCAGGTATAGTATGGGTTGGACCCAAACTAAATCCTCCTCCTTTAGATAATGCTCCTGCTTCACCAGTGCAATGCTTCCACTGTGTAGAGTCTCCATTCTTCAGTCTCCCTAAGTGACAGCACCTGTTTGTTCCCCAGTTTCAGGCAGTCAGTATTGGGTTAAGAGTGAGCAAACCTTTACAATTAACCCATAAAGCAGCAAACTGAAAAATCTTCATCCTAAAGGTCTGAGCTGGGTTGAAGTTGGATGCAAAAGTGAAAGGATAATAAATCCTGTCACTCTGACCCAACTGAAAAACTTCATATACTTTGGAGGTCATTTTCACTTGGAGCTATGGTAATATCTAATTGGCTGTGCATTAGATGCCCTGCTTGATTTCAACTTCTAAGACTTCAGCTGTAGCATAGAATGGGCAGCTAATTCCATGTTATACCCATTTTATACGATCACAGCAAGTGGAAATTAACCCAGTTCATTATGAAGTATATTAATTATCGTCATGTTGGCAACTTTGACAACTATTTTTCAGGCAGTAAAATTCCACAAGCGGTAATGATATGAGAAGCTGACTAATCTGATTTTTGTAGTCTGGGTTGAAGCAGCTATGCTAACCAATATTCATTCAATATCATAGAAGCAAAATACTGCAGATGCTGGAACTCTGAAATAAAAACGGGAAAGAAAACATTTCCAGCATTTTCTGTTAATTCAATATTTCTCAAGGATAGCTAACTGTCACCTGAACCAGGAGGCTGAATTATTGTTTAACATCTCTGTTCCTTCAAAACATGGTTCCCCAAAACTCCAGCCCTCCCTCAGCACCACAATAAAGTGGCACCCCCTTGACTCAGATGCCATAGTGCCAACAACTCTTAGACTCACTCGTTGTCTACCATCAGAAACAAGCATCTGCCCAAAGTTTGGTGTTTGGTTTCAGGGTGAAGAGCAGCTGTCTAATTTTATTGTTATTTGATTTGTGCATTGCTTGAACAAATTTTAAAAATTACAAAAAAAAAACATATGGGGATAGTGCTTTATATAGAATAACAAATACCTGAGAGTTGAAGGGTGGAATCCAATCATAGGGTTCGGGCGGATTATAATATAAGAACATAAGGAATAGGAGCAGGAAAAGGCCATTCAGCCTCTTGAGTTTGCTCTGCCATTCAGAAGGTCATGGCTGATCTGATATAGATCTCAACTCTGCTTTCCTGCCAGTTTCCCATAAACATTGGCTCTCTTGTAGTTCAAAAATTTGTCTAACTCAGCCTTGAATATATTGAGTTATCCTCTTACATTGCTTTCTGGAGTAGAGAATTCCAAAGAGTCATAATCCTCGAAAATAAGATATTCCTCCTAAAATCCATCTTAATTGGGTGACACCTTGTTCTGACACTGTTCTAGATTCACCCACGAGGGTAAACATCCTCCCAAAATCTATCTTGTCAGGTCCTCTCAGTAAAACAGATGTCTGGCCATCTGTTCAAACTGCTTCTATTGATGCAGTTGCCAGATGACCTCATTATGAGTATTTGGCTATCCTCCAAGAATGGCTAATGGACTCAAACCTGAAGGCAAAGTTGACACACAATGCAAGGGAATGCTAACTTTGTTTGATTAACATCTTCATTCTCTTGCAATAACATGATCTTTCTCTGGAGACTTTTTTTCAATGCCTTTGTGTTTATTTACACAAGATTAAGAGGTGTGATATGGATTAAAACTTTTTTGATACTATAAACGGCTATATGGCTAAATTGACATTTTTGTGAGGTTGTAAGGTAAAGAAGATTTTCAAAGTCTTTTTGCTTATGTTGTCTTAGCTCAGTTGGCTTGATGGCTAGAGTGTGATGCAGAATGATGCCAATATCGTGGGTTCAATGTCTTTACCAGCTGTACTAGTTCATGGAGGCCTGCCTCCTCATCTCCTTACCTTATTCCACACTTATGGAGTGGTGCCTCTCAAGCTATAAATAACCAAATGGCTCTCCTTTAAAGGAGAAAGGTGCCTATGGTCCCTTGTATGCTATGGCTAATTATCTGACCTACAGTTTCAGAAGCATTTCAAAGACTTGCTAATCACTTTTTGGTTTTGTATATGATGGATTACAGAAGGATGGATATGGAGGAGTCACAGGGAGCATGAAAGGGCAAGGGGAATATGAGAGGCCCATGGGTGGAGATATGAGGGGGCATGGAAGATATGAGAGGTCATGGATGCTGTGTTATTATAATGTTATAATACCCAATCACCCATAAGGAATTGGGTAAACACATTGTGGGTTCATTTATTAAGGCTAGGGACATGAGAACAGTTGTACATAGGAATAAAGCTTAAAGGCATCAGAGCTGAGTGTGTGCTCTGCTCAAAGCAAAAGTTAAACTAAGGCTGGATCACAGGACATATTTCCCTTCATGCCATGTTGCTAACCCTTAAAAGCATGTTACAACATTGGAGGGGGCATGTAACAGGTGTCGGTGGGGTATAAGAAGGCATGGAGGGTGCATAGGGAATCTGGAGAGGCATGGAGGGGGCTTGGGGTGTGTGGAAGGGGTGACATGGTTTGAAGGGTGAGAGCTAGAGGACCTAACAACCATGAAAACAATAGAGCTGATGTCCCAGTGAATGGAATTGGGCTTTCTAGCCTGCTGGACATGCCAGCTGCTCTCCTCCGCTGCTGGCTTGGGGCTGCATCCAGATCTGGCTGACCAATCCATATCCCATCCCTGCCTCCCCAACATGCAAGCAACATGGGCAGGCTCGTCCAGGATGGTGATGGTATGGTGGGGTCAGAGATATTTCTGACCTCGATGCCCACCTCCTCGACAAAAATCCAGCCCTTTGTATCCTCCTTACTACTTGCTTTCTCACCTTTCTTTGTATTGTCAGCAAATTTGGCTACAACACAGTCTGTGCTACATCTAAGTCAATAACCTACACTGAGTAATTGAGGCCCCAGCACTTGTAGGGCCTCAGTAGTTACCTCAAAATTACCCATTTATCCCAACTTCCAGCTTCCTGTTATTTAGCAGATCTCCCATCCATTAAATATATTAACCCTAACACCATGACTCTTACCTTGTGTAGCAGCCTTTTATGTGGCACCTTATGAATGCCTTTTGAAAATACAATACCCTACATTACTGGTTTCCCTTTATCCACCATGCTTTTTACATCATCAAAGAACTCTAATAAATTTGTCAAACACACTATCCCTTTCATAAAACCATGTTGACTCTGCCTGGTTACATTATGATTTTCTAAATATCCTGCTACTACTTCCTTAATAATGGATTCCAGCATTTCCCCAATGAAACATGTTAGACTAGGCCTATCGTTTCCTGCTCTCCCACTCTCTCTCCCTCCTTTCTTGAATAGGGACATAGGGACTTTGTATTTGCAGTTTTCCATTCTGCTGCAACCTTTGCAGAACGTAGGGAATTTTAGAAAATGACAACCAATGAATCCACACACTCTGTAGCCACTTCTTTTACGACCCTAGGATATAGGCCATCAGGTCCAGGGGATCTATCAGCCTTTAGTCCCATTAGTTTACCAGTTGGTTTTTGGTAATGGTGATTATTCTAAGTTTCTCCCTCTCTGCCCCCCACCCCCGTGCCCCACAATTTTCTACTATCATTGGGGTCCTTATTGCATCTCCTACAATGAAAGTAGATACAAAATATTTGCTCAAAATTTCTGTAATTTCTTTTGTTTCCCTTCATTAAATCTCGAGTCTCATCCTCTAAAGGACGAAAGTTTACTTTAGCTATTCCCTGCCTTTTTATATATTTATAGAATATGTTAATGTCTGTTTTTATATTTTTTGCTAATTTACACTCATTTTATTCTCTTTTTTTGTCATCCTTTACTGGATGACTCATGATAAATGGAAAAAGAATGATTTATAGGCTGGAATCCAATTGTTTCAAGTAGTTTGTATATAGAATAATAGTCACCCAAAAGTGAGGTACAGATTGGAATATAATTGAGGGGTTTGTTGCTTTGTTTACAGAACAACAGATACCCAGGAATGAGTTACAGGCTGGAATCTAACCAAGGGCACTCAGTGGTTCTATGTATAGAATAACAGATACTCAGGAGTGTATTAGAGGTTTGTACCTAATATTGTATTTGGATGACATTCTTGATCATTTTGGTAAATTCTGAGCAGTTTCTAAGTGATGGAAGCCACAGCCTTGAACCCAGTTTGTTAGGTTCCCTGTGAAACACCGTGTGTTATTCAGATGATATTGAGTTTTGAACAGAGATGTTTGCTGTCTGGAGACTTGCAGAACAAGTCTCCCAATGGGTGGAAGATGACTTTCCCAGCATACTGTCTCCCTTTTCCTGGAGAGGAATGCTTCTTTCGCTTGTGCAGTTATGGCTGGAGTTTATTGTTTAGCAGTGGGAGGTGCTGTAGAGAGAAGCCTATGTTTTGTGGTGAAAGTTATGACACTTTATGAGACAACAGGTATTGAGTTAATGAACAACAATCAAACACCAGGATATTATAGAGTGAGCTTAAATATTTATGACATTGACCCAACCGATTAAGAATTGACTTAATATTTCACTACTCTATATTTCTGATTTAAGAATGAATTATTGGTGCATCATTTTGTTTTATTTTCTGCCCAATAGACAAGCACCTTTGTGTCTGCCGAACAGGGATTTGTAGATTTAGTTAAATGTCACTGCACCCTATGCCATGTGATTTTGTCCCAGTTGTTTACTGAATGTTACCTGCTGAAATGATCAGCAGATGAGCAGAACAACAGCACCCCCAATATCCCATTGCGGGCTCACCAGCAGAGTGAGTAGCCAAGGAAATATACCTCACATTTCACTTTGACCTGCGGGAGTTGGAATGGTGAAGATTCACTAGCTTGGCCCCTGAGATGAGAGGCTTGACCTCTAATGGGAGGCTGAGTAAACTGGGCCTGTGCTCTCTGGAGTTTAGAAGAATGAGAGGTGACTTCATTGAAATATTCAAAATTCTGAAGGGGCTTAACAGAGTAGACCCTGAGAGATTGTTTCCCCTGACCTAGTGAATCTGAAACATGGGGCACAGTCCCAGGATAAGGGGCTGATCATTTAGGACTGAGATGAGGAGAAATTACTTCACTCAGAATTGTGAATCTTTGGAATTCTCTAGTCCAGGGGGTCATGGATTCTCCATCGCTGAATTTATTTAAGGCTCGGACAGACAGATTTTTGGTCTCAGGGAATTAAGGGATATGGGTAGTGGGCAGGAAAATGGACTTGAAGCCCAAGATCAGCCATGATCAGAATCACAGAATCTCACAGTGCAGAAGAGGCCCTTCGGCCCATTGAGCCTGCACCGACACCTGAGAAACACCTGATCTACCTACCTAAACCCATGTACCTGCACTTGGCCCATAGCCTGGAATGTCATGACGTGCCAAGTGCTCATCCAGGTACTTTTTAAAGGGTGTGAGGCAACCCGCCTCTATCACCCTCCCAGGCAGTGCATCCCAGACCGTCACCACCCTCTGGTTAAAAAAGTTTTTCCTCACATCCCCCCTAAACCTCCTGCCCCTCACCTTGAACTTATGCCCCCTTGTGACTGACCCTTCAACTAAGGGGAACAGCTGCTCCCTATCCACCCTGTCCATGCCCCTCATAATCTTGTACACCTCAATCAGGTCGCCCCTCAGTCTTCTCTGCTCCAACGAAAACAACACAAGTCTATCCAACCTCTCTTCATAATGTAAATGTTTCGTCTCAGGCAACATCCTGGTGAATCTCCTCTGCACCCCCTCCAGTGCAATCACATCCTTCCTATAATGTGGCGACCAGAACTGCACACAGTACTCCAGCTGTGGCCTCACTTAGGTTCTATACAACTCCAACGTGACCTCCCTATTTTTGTAATCCAAGCCTCGATTGATAAGGCAAGTGTCCCATATGCCTTTTTCACCACCCCACTAACATGCCCCTCTACCTTCAGAGATCTATGGACACACACACGCCAAGATCCCTTTGTTCCTCAGAACTTCCTAGTGTCATGCCATTCATTGAATACTTCCTTGTCAAATTACTTCGTCCAGAGTATATCACCTCACATTTTTCAGGGTTAAATTCCATCTGCCACTTATCTGCCATTTGACCATCCCGTCTATATCTTCCTGTAGCCCAAGACACTCAACCTCACTGTTAACCACCCGGCCAATCTTTGTGTCATCCGCAAATTTACTAATCCAACCCCCCCCATAGTCATCTATGTTGTTTATATAGATGACAAATAATAGGGGACCCAGCACAGATCCCTGTGGTATGCCACTGGACACTGGCTTCCAGTCACTAAAGCATCCTTCTGTCATCACCCTCTGTCTCCTACAACTAAGCCAATTTTGAATCCACCTTATCAAATTACCCTGTATCCCATGTGCATTTGCCTTCTCTATAAGTCTCCCACATGGAGACTTATACGACCGTATCGAATGGCAGCGCAGAATTGATGGGCCGGGTGTTCCACACCTGCTCCTTTTTCTTATGTTTTTATGTCACTGAGAGGGACAAATCCAATGCACCATAAGGTGATCCCAGAGCGATCATCGCCGTCGGGTGATCCCAGAGCGATGATCGCCGTCGGGTGATCCCAGAGCGATGATCGCCGTCGGGTGATCCCAGAGCGATGATCGCCGTCGGGTGATCCCAGAGCGATGATCGCCGTCGGGTGATCCCAGAGCGATGATCGCCGTCGGGTGATCCCAGAGCGATGATCGCCGTCGGGTGATCCCAGAGCGATGATCGCCGTCGGGTGATCCCAGAGCGATGATCGCCGTCGGGTGATCCCAGAGCGATGATCGCCGTCGGGTGATCCCAGAGCGATGATCGCCGTCGGGTGATCCCAGAGCGATCATCGCCGTCGGGTGATCCCAGAGCGATCATCGCCGTCGGGTGATCCCAGAGTGAGCCAGCAAAGGATCAGCTGTAACTTACAGCAAACATTAAACTGCTCATCCAGAATTCAAGCAGGTTCCTAACATCCTGTTTGATATCTAAGATACCTGGATTATACAGCCAGTCAAGTGTTACCCACTAGGGGTGGGCAATAAATGCTGGCCCAGCCAGTGAAGCCCACATCCCTTGAATAAATAATAAAAAAAAGGAGTGGCTTGTAGATCTTGGAGAGATGGATGCCAGTCTTCAACTTTGAGGCCAAGCTATTTGAAACCTAGATGAATTGATGAAATGGATTTTTAATATTTGGACATCACTGGCCAGCCAGCATTAATTACTTATTCCTACATGCCCTAAAAACATGAAAGGTCAACCACATAGTGTGAGTCAGAAGGTCAAATCTAGGCCAGACAAGTAGGGGTGGCAGGTCACTTTACATGAAGGACATTAGTGAACCGATTGGGTTTTTGTAACTTACCTGGGTCCTGGCATGGTCGTTTCCCTGATGCCAGCCCATAAATGACTACAGTTATTGAGTATAACTTATCAGGATATATCTCAACTGGAAATCTTTGGGTTGCACAGTGCAATACTGTAACCATTATGCCATGTGAAGTGGGTGAAACTTCTTCCAACTGTACAGTGAAGATGTTTGGATGATTTGGATGATTCTGATTGGCCACAAACTCAGCACTAAATATAATCATCAATTGTCACAGCATTGGCCTCCACAAAATGCCATGGAATGCATCTTATCCACAACAAGTACAACATTCACACCAGAAACAGTTCAGCACTGACATCCTATCACAAACAAATCCTCTGTCATATTTGCAAAGCCGTTAAATTGTTTTAATCCCTTAGCAATTGGGTCATCTTCCTTACAGTGAGAACTGTGGCAAAAATTAACCATTTGTGTCTAATTTGAGCATTTGATCAAATCAATACATCAGGGGTTTAAAAAACTAACTACATTCAGAATCATATCCCCAGCCTTGCTCAATAAAAATATTGTGAAGTCTTGGTTGGTGTTTTTCTGTGCAAACTTGTATGAGGAAGAAACCGAGTCACATTCTGCAAATAGAAATGTTACGTGACTGGTTTTGTTATGTGTATTACTGCAAATTCTTTCTGAATTGAGCTGACAGTTATTTCAATCCAATAAACCTTGATAACAGCTTGAGTGATATGTCAGTAGCTGAGTCTCTCCATCACCAAGATCACCTGCTTCCATCTCCACAATATTGCCCAGAGACCTCTGCCTTAGCCTGTCTGCTGCTGAAACCCTCATCCTTGTCTTTGTTATCTTCAGTTTTGACTATTCTAATGCCCTCCAGGCTGCTCTCACACCTTCCAATCTCCATAAACTTTAGCCCATCGAAAACTCTGTTACTCATAAACTAACTTGCACCAAGTTCACCCAATGCTCTTTTTCTCACTGACTGGTCCAGCAACACTTTAATGTTAAATCACTTCATGACCCTGCTCTTCCATATCTCTAGAACCAGTCCTGCACATCTCTGATATCTCTGCTGCCCTCCAATTCTATCCTGTTACACATTCCCAATTTCCATTACTTTACCTTTGGCTTCAGCTGCTGAGGTCCTGAACTTTGGAATTCCTTCCCCAAACCTCTCCACCTCTCTATCTCTCTTTGGTCCTTTAAAATTCTCCTTAGAATCTGCCACTTTGGCCAAGCTTTTGGTGACTCGCTCTAATACCCCTCCAGTGTCAAATTCATCTCATAACACTCCTGTAAAGTGTTTTGGAATATATTACTGCATTAAAAATGCTTTATGCAAATTGCTGTTGAATTGTTGAACAGTGAGGACAACAGTAACGGACCTAGAGGCGTTATGGGTTAAATGGTACCATTTTAAAGGCAGAGACGGAAAAACAGAAAGATCTGAGGATTCACATACACAAATCTTTGAAGGTGGCTGTTAAAGGAGCGTACAGAAACCTTAGCTCTATAAATAGAGGCAGAGAATACAAAAACCTTTCTAAAACACTTGGTTAGGCCTCAGCTTGGGAGATAGTGTTCAATCCTGTGCAACGCACTTTAAAAAGAATGTCAAGAACTTAGAGGGCAGAGAGGAGATTTACTGGAATGGTGCCAGGGATGAAGGATTTCAGTTATGTGTAGGGACTGGAGAAGCTGGGTTTGTTTCACTCAGAGCAGAGAAGGTTAACAGGAGATTTAAAAGCTGTTCAAAATCATGAAAGATTTAAATAGAGTAAATAAGGAGAAACTGTTTCCAGTGGCAGGAGTGTTGGATTAAGGTAATTTTCAAAAAATACCAGAGGGGACATTTGGATATGCTGTGGGCCACCAGTAGCAACAGAATTGGATTCGATCACAACCTGTAACCTCATTGTCTCCTTTACTCTACCTTTACCATCAAGCCAAGAGATCAATGCTAGCTTAATGAGGAAAGTAGGAAAGCATTTCAGGAGCAGCACCAGACATACCAAAAATGGGTGCAAAACTGGTGAAGCTACAACACAGGATTACATGTATGCTAAACAGTAGAAAGCAGCATGCAGTATACAGAGCAAAGTGATCCCACAACCAACGGATCAAATCTAAACTCTGCAGTCCTGCCACGTCCAGTCGTGAATGGTGGTGGACAATTAAACAACTCACAGGAGGAGTAGGCTCCACAAATATCCCCATCCTCAATGATGAAGGAGCCCAGCACATCAGTGCAAAAGACAAGGCCTACGCATTTGCAGCCATCTTCAGCCAGAAGTGCCAAGGGCATGATCCATCTCAGCATCCTCCAGAGACCCACAGCTTCAAAAAGATGCCAGTCTTTAGCCAATCCTATTCACTCCATGTGATATCAAGAAACAGCTGAAGGCGCTGGATACTGCAAAGACTGTGGGCCCTGACAACATCCAGCAATAGTATTGAACAGTCATGCTCCAAAACTAGCTGCGCCCGTAGCCAAGCTGTTCCAGTACAGCTCCAACACTGGCAACTATCCAGCAATGTGGGAAATTGCCCAGATATATCCTGTCCACAAAAAGCAGACAAATCCAACCCTGCCAATTACTGCCCCATTAGCCTACTCTCAATCATCAGCAAAGTGATGGAAAATGTAATCGTCAGTGTTATTAAGCGAGACTTGTTTAGCAGTAACCTGCTCACTGACGCTCTTTTCGGGTTCCACCAGGTGCACCCTACTCCTGACCTCATTACAGCTTTAGTTCAAACATGGACGAAAGAGCTGAACTGCAGAGGTGAGGTGAGAGTGACTGCACTTGACATCAAGGCAGCAGTTGACCGAGTGTGGAATCAAGGAGCCCTATCAAAACTGGAGTAAATGGGAATCGGGGGAAATCTCCACTGATTGGGGTCATACCGAGCACAAAGGAAGATGATTGTGGTTGTTGGAGGTCAGTCATCTTAGTTCCAGGACATCACTGCAGGAGTTCCTCAGGGTAGTGTCCTCGGCCCAACCACCTTCAGCTGCTTCATCAATGACCTTCCTTCCATCATAAGGTCAGAAGTGGGGATGTTCGCTGATGATTGCATAATGTTCTGCACCATTCGTGACTCCTCAAATACTGAAGCAGACCATGTCCGAATGCAGCAAGACATGGACAATATCCAGGTTTGGGCTGACAAGTAGCAAGTGACATTCATGCCATACAATGCCAGGCAAAGACCATCTCCAACAAGAGACAATCTAACCATTTCCCCTTCACATTAAATGGTAGTACCATCACTAAATCCCCCACTATCAACACCCTTGTGGTTACCATTGACCAGAAACTGAACTAGACTAGCCATATAAATACTGTGACTACAAGAGCAGGGCAGAGGCTAGGAATCCTGTGATGAGTAACTCACCTCCTGACTCCCCAAAGCCTGTCAACCATCTACAAGGCACAAGTCAGGAGAATGGTGGAATACTCTCCACTTGCCTGGATGAGTGCATCTCAACAACATTCAGGAAGCTTGACACCACCCAGGACACAGCAACCAGCTTGATTGGCACCACATCCACCACCTTCAACATTCAGTCCCTCCACCACCGACGCACAGTAACAGCAGTGTGTACCATCTACAAGATGCACTGCAGAAACTCACCAAGGCTTCTTGGAAAGCACTTTCCAAACCCACAACCAGTGCCATCTAAAAGGATAAGGGCATCAGATAGATGGGAACACCATCACCTGGAAGTTCTCCCCCAAGCCACTCATCATCCTGACTTGGAAATATATCACCATTCCTTCACTGTCGCTGGGTCAAAATCCTGGAACTCCCTTCCTAACAGCACTGTGGGTGTACCTACACCACATGGACTGCAGCGGTTCAAGAAGGCAGCTCACCACCACCTTCTCAAGGGTAAGTAGGGATGGACAATAAATGCTGGCCTAGCCAGCGATACTCACACCCCATGAATGAACAAAAATTTCTTCATCTCCCCCTGTTCACCTCCCCCCATTAATCTTAACCCTATAATACTATATGTCTTTATCTCTGTTCTCATCCCTGAGCCCGTACCATCCAGGTGCAGATGTCCATTTTGACACTGACCCCTCCTATCCATGAAGCCACCGTTAACCTGAATTTTTACGGCCAACCCCATGAAACCCTAGTGTACCCAATCATTGCCCTGCCGCTAGCACCCTACTGGATCCAAATACCCACTGTCGCCATCACTGTACATTCTGCCTCTCAGTACTCTAACCTTAACTCCCCGACCCAAACCTTGACACCCATGGCCCTACCTTTTAGACGCTTCCCTCTGTCAGATCACGACACAGTCAGCCCCTCCCCCAACCAAACCATGACCAATACTCGTTCAGCGAATCATCCTGATTCTCTTGACCCAGACAGCCTTGCACTATCCTTCCCCAACACTCTGCACTCTCCCTCTGCAGACATCCTGCACTGTCCCTCCCCAGACACGCTCCCTCCCCAGACATCCTGCACTGTCAAGAAGCTACTAATGTATATAATATTTTGGAAAATATTTTTCTTTTAAAACAGAGGTTTGGTCTGTGGATGTGTCTTAACTGAATTAAAGCCAGCTAGCCTGGGTGCTTTGATGGGTACTATCTTTGATATGTAAGAGAGGAAGCATGCATTTGCATTTTTTTGAATAGAGCATTCAAGAAGTATAGGGTGAAAATTGACACCTTTCTAGCAGCTACCAAGCAATAAGTTTATATTACTAAAATTGGTTCAATGAAAGGTGTTTCATTGTTAAAAGGTAAAGTTCAAAGAGGTAGGTGAGACAATCAGTGGTGGTAGGTAAAACAAAAACAGAATTACCTGGAAAAACTCAGCAGGTCTGGCAGCATCGGCGGAGAAGAAAAGAGTTGACGTTTCGAGTCCTCATGACCCTTCGACAGAACTTAGGAGGGAAATGGAAAGCAACGAAGGTGAGCAAGACAACAGAGAGATACGGAAATCTTGTCGCAGAGAGGAACAGAACTTCTTCAAGGAGGTAGGCATTTCTTGAAGAGCAGTGGCAGTCAATTAAACACAGAGATAAAAACAAAAAAACCAAAAAAAACTGCGGATACTGGAAATCCAAAACAAAAACAGAATTACCTGGAAAAACTCAGCAGGTCTGGCAGCATCGGCGGAGAAGAAAAGAGTTGACGTTTCGAGTCCTCATGACCCTTCGACAGAACTGTCGAAGGGTCATGAGGACTCGAAACGTCAACTCTTTTCTTCTCCGCCGATGCTGCCAGACCTGCTGAGTTTTTCCAGGTAATTCTGTTTTTGTTTTGGATTTCCAGCATCCGCAGTGGTGGTAGGTATATCTTCAGTACTTTTCGGGTGTGCAGAGCAGGGGCAATGTGAGTTCAAAAGGCAGCTGTAAGCCTCTAATTGGCTCCACAGCAACCAAAGTAAAAGATCCTCATTTTAAATTTGTAAGGTGAAAATGCTTTGCCTGGTGCCTGGTTAAGTCTATGAGTTGCTGTTGCCTTATTGAAGATTAGTTTGGGACTTTGTTAAAAGTTATGATAGTACTAATTTGTAGCCATGTATATATCAATTTTTAACCTGTGTAAATTAATAAGATGTTTCATTTAGTTTAATGTAAAACCTCAAGAACTGGTGGTCTGATTCCTGAATTTAAAGTTATATCTGAAACACAACACTTAAAATTATTTAAAGTTTCCCTCTGGGATTTTTAATAATTAGCCTTTACCAATTGCATTGGTCATAACAATTGGGGCTGTGCCAGGTTAAATTATATTTCTAATTCCTCGATTGGTTAGGAATGGTGAATCTTAAGCTTATGAGTACGGGAGGCTCTTTAAATTCAAGAGTTGTTGAGGTAGTTTACTTGTTGAGTCTGTTGTGAAAATGGCTTTGGCAATTGCTAAGACTTGTCTGGAAGAAGAAGAGATAACTCTGATTGGGTTGGAGAGAATAACCAAAAGTAAGTTAACAAAATTGACATAAGTTAAAATCGGGCTTACCTGTGAGGCTAGGAAATCAGATATAGTTAAAAGTATAGCACAGCATCTACGGTTGGAAGTGATACCTGACACCAGTGAGTCACAGCTGGAGGTAGTGAGACTTCAGTTACAAATAAAGACCCTTGAACAAGCAAAGGAACTGAAAAAGCTTGAATTTGAACGACCAAGGGAATTAGAAATTGTGAAGATGGTGAAGGAGGAAAGAGGAAGAGAGAGAGAGAAAGAGAATTCCAACTGAAAATGTGGCAGTAAGAAAAAAGATGTCAGGAAGTGAGGAAGGATTTATCTCTAGGGTAAAACCAAGTGGGGAGATGTTTAAATTTGTACAAGCTGTTCCAAAGTTTGAGGAAAAAGATATTGAAGCATCCTTTATTTCATTTGAGAAGCTAGCTAAACAGGTGAAATGGCCACAGGAAAACTGGACATTATTATTACAGTCTAAGTTATTAGGTAGGGCACATGAGATATATGCTTCACTTTCAGAAGAAATGTCAGTGAATTATCATGTGGTAAAAAAGCTATTTTGAGTGCATGTGAGTTGGTTTCTGAAGCATACAGACATAATGTTAGGAATATGCGAAAACAGCCTGGGCAAATTTATATTGATTTTGAAAGAGTAAAACAAAGTAATTTTGACCAATGGATACGGGCATTAAAAATTGAGACAACATATGCAGTTCTTAGGGGAGTCATTCTCTTGGAAGTGTCACATGAGCTGGGACATGTCAATGAATTTTATGAAAATTTTTTATTAAACTTTAAAAACCTTCATGAAACCTCTTCCCGCCCATGGATGAAAAATGCAAAGGCCGCCTGGGCTCTTCACCTGCCCGCCAACCTTAAGGTTGGACAAGCAGCTCAGACAATTATTGTAATTGGAATTTAAATGGCCTTAATAGGCCTTTGACAGTTCAGTGGGCACGCAGCCGATTCCGGTGTGTGCCTGCCAAACTGAGGATCTGAATGATGCTCGGTGACGTCGGGATGCATGCCCGCCTCATTGTGCATCTTTTTACACCCCTGCTCGCCAATCCGAGGATTCTGGCCAGTGTGTTGGAGGTTGCAGGAAAAATCTGTAGGAATTGTAGGGGTACAGAAAAGCTCTGGAAGTAAAAGCACTGTGGGTTCTGAGCTTCAGGCACAGGAGAAACCAGTGGTTTGTATACAGGTGAAACAGAGAGAATTAGTGAAAGATAAAGAAGTGGGATTGTGTTCACAGTTTACTCAAGAGAATTCTGAGGAGCAGGTTGCAGACATGTTTAAAGACTTTGTATGTGAAGGGAATGTCTTTCCATGTGTAAGGGTGGAGTAGGTAAAGATATTAAAGTTTTAAGAGACATAGGGGCTAGTCAATCCTTAATGTTGTGGGATAGTGAAATTTGTTGTTCAAAGTGGCTGTTACAGGAGAAGGTAATAATAAGTGGGGTGTATGGAGATGCTAAATCTATTTCGTTGAGGAAGGTAAATTTAAAGAGCGGATGGAAGACAGGTGAAGTTATCGTTGAGTGGTAGAAAAATTGGCCAATGCAGGGTTTCAATTTATTCTGGGTAATAATGTAGCTGGATCACAAATGTGGGTGATGCCTGCAGTAGTTGAGCAGCCTGTAGAAGTGTTTTCAACAGAAGTGCTACAGAAGGAACATCCTGGATTGCTTCCTGATTGTGTTATAACATGATGAATTGCTCATAGGGAAGAACAAAATAAACAAGATAAGCAGGCAGTTCAAAGGCAAGAAGATGATGTTGAAATCCAATTAGCTGGCACTGTATTTGATAATATTATTCAGGAGGAAGGAATGCAGGACAACTCAGTTGAAGCATTTAACGCAAAGATGTTAGTGGAGTTACAGAAAAATGATTTGCAATTAAAACATTTATATCAGAAAGCTTATTCAGAAACTGAAGCACAATGTAATCAGTATGTTATTATCTTCGGGAAGTTACTTTCATGAGAAAATGGCGGTCGGATCATGCCTCGGCAAATGAAAGCTGGAGGGAGGTGCATCAGATTGTTATCCCAGTTGGTTATAGATATGAGATTCTGAGGATTGCTTATGAAAGCCCAATGGGGGGACATTTTGGAATTAGGAAAACACAGGAAAAGATGCTGAGGTTATTTTTGGCCAGGATTGCATAGGAATGTAGTCAAATTCTGTCATATATGTCAAGTAACAGGAAAACCAAAAACAGTGATTAAGCCGGTGACTTTAACCCCAATACCACCATTTGAAGAACCTTTTACCAGGGTCATAATTGATTGTAAAGGACTCTTCCCAAAGATTAAAAGTGGAAATCAATATTTATTAACAATAATGGATGTGTCTAATAGGTTTCCTGAAGTGATACCTTTAAGAAATGTTACAACTAAGAATATTGTGGAGGAGTTCATTACATTTTTTACAAGATATGGTTTACCTAAGAAAATACAATCAGATCAGGGGTCAAATTTCATGTCACAGCTGTTTAAGGAAGTAATGAACAGCTTGGGGATAAAACAGTTTAAGTCAAACGTTTATCATCTGGAGTCACAAGGAGTTTTGGAAAGGTGGCATCAAACTTTAAAAGCTATGATGAGAGCGTACTGTCAGGATAATGCACAAGATTGGGACACAAGAATTCCATTTTTGTTATTTGCTATCAGAGATGCTCCTAATGCATCGGCTGGTTTTAGCCCTTTTGAACTAGTTTACGGTCATGAGATAAGGGGACCACTGAAATTGATTCAGGAGAAATTGTTGGGTCAAAAATCAGAAACTGGATTATGTATCAAATTTCAGGGAATGATTGAACAGAGCATGTGAGTTGGCAAAGAAATATTTAAAGATCTCACAGCAAGTGATGAAAGTGAAAGCAGATAACGAGACTAAAAGGCACAGCTTTGTTTCTGGAGAGAAGGTACTAGTTTTGTTACCAGCTCTAGGGGACTCCTTAAATATAAGATTTAGTGGGTCTTACAGGATTGAAAAGAAAGTGAGGAAGTAAATTATTTAATAAATATTCCAGATAAAAGAAAGAAACAGAGGATGTAAACATGCTTAAAAAATATTTTGACAGGGAACACAAAGAATTGTTAGTGATAGTGGATGATGAGAAAGAGGCAGAAGTGCAGGATTCTGAAATTGATTTCCCTCTAATCAAATTGGATAATGAGGAGGTGCTTGAAAATTTAAGTGCAATATTGAGTTAACTTTCACACAAATGTGCCCAAAGTGATTTGGAAAAGCTATTGTAGTCACATAAACCTATTTGTGGAAACAAGTTGGGAAAGATACATTTAGCTTTACATGATGTATGTTTGGAAATATCATATTCAATAAGGCAATAATCTTATAGATTAAATCCGGCAAAGTTACCACAAGTACAAAAAGAAATTGATTTCATGCTTCAAAATGATGTCACTGAGTCTAGTTGCAGTAACCGGAGTTTGCCTATTGTGCTGGTACTGAAACAGGATGGAACACAAAGACTGTGTGTGGACTATTTAAAAGTGAATGCAGTGACAAAAGCGGATTCATATCCCATACCATGGTTGGAAGATTGCATTGAGAAAGTGGGACAATCAAAATTTATCACAAAGACTGACTTGCTAAAAGGATATTGGCAAGTACCGTTATTGGAGAGAGCAAAGGAGATATCAGTTTCATAATGCCAAGTGGACTACATCAGTTTTAAGTCATGCCATTTGGTATGAAGAATGCACCTGCAACATTTCAAAGACTGACAAAGTAATTGCAGGTCTAAGCAACTGTGCAGTTTATATTGATGATCTGATAGTTTTCAGTCAGACGTGGGAGGAGCATTTACAGCATCTGGAAGAATTATTTACTTGACTACAAGAAGCTAATTTGGTGATGAACTGGGCTAAAAGTGAATTTGTAAAAGCGCAAGTTACGTATCTAGGCCATACCATTGGACATGGTAATGTGGCTCCAAGAGATGTGAAAGTCAAGGCTATCATGGATTTCCCAGTGCCTACAACAAAAGTTCTGAGATTTCTGGGCATGAGTGGGTTTTACTGGAAATTTGTACCATATTTTAGCAGTGTGGCTGCTCCACTAACTGAACTATTAAAAAAGACCAAGAAGTTTCAATGGACACGGAGTGTCAGAAGGCATTCAGTAGTTTGAAAACTGTATTAGCTATGATGTCAGTGTTGGCAGTACCCAATTATGCCAAGCAATTCAACTTGGCCATTAATGCAAGCGATATAGGCATTGCGGCTGTTTTGTTACAAGAAGATGACACTGGAATTGAAAAACCTATAGGGTGTTTTTCAGGAAGCCGAATGTACAACAGAGAAGATATTCAGTGATGGAAAAGGAGACATTGAGTTTGGTGTTAGCATTGCAGCATTTTGAAACTTATGTTGCAAACAATTCATCAGAAACAATTGTTTATACATACATTAATCCTTTGAAATTTATGGGCAAATTTCAAGACAAAAGCGCAAGGCTTTTCAGATGGAGTCTATTGTTACAACCATTTAATCTAAGTATTATACATATTGCTGGAAGAGAAAATCTGTTCGCAGAGGCATAATCAACAGTCTGAAGCTTAAAGGAAAATGGGACATTTAAAAGAAGACCTGGACACTGAACTGGAGTGATTTCTGTTGATACCAACAACTTGTGTGTGTATATATATTATATTAATACATGCACCTGGTAATGTAAAAGTGTAATGGGTGTAGGAGATACTGTGAGATAGGTTTCAAAATTATGCCATCTTTTAGAATTACGGTGGTTCATTTTTCGATAAGGGGGATGCCATGAAGCTATTAATGTATATAATATTTTGGAAAATATTTTTCTTTTAAAATAGAGGTGTTTTCTGCAGGTATGTCTTAATTGGATTAAAGCTAGTTAGCCTGGGTGCTTTGATGTACTAGTTTTGACATGTAAGAGAGGAAGCGTGCATTTGCATTTTTTTGAATAGAGCATTCAAGAAGTGGGGTGAAAACTGATGCCTTTCTAGCAGCTACCAAGCAATATGGCTATATTACTAATAGAATTGGTACAATGAAAAAGGTTTAATTGTTAGAAGGTGAAGTTCAAAGAGGCTGGTGAGACAATGAGAATTTGAAATCAATCAGTGGTGGTAGGTATAACTTCAGTAGTTTTTGGCTGTGCAGAGCAGAGGCAATGTGAGATCAAAAGGCAGCTGTAAGCCTCTAACTGGCTCCACAGTGAAAAGAAGCTCATTTTAAATTTGTACGGTGAAAATGCTTTGCCTGGTGTTTAGTTAAGTCTATGGGTTGCTATTGCCTTAATGAACATTAGTTTGGGACTTTGTTAAAAGTTATGATAGTAGTAACTTGTAGCCATGCATATATCTATTTTTAATCTGTGTAAATTAATAAGATGTTTCATTTAGTTTAACGTAAAGCTTCGAGAACTGGTGTTCTGATTCCTGAATTTAGAGTCGCATCTGAAGCATAACACTTAAAATTATAGGTTATGACAGTTGTTTAAAGTTTCCCTCTGGGATTTTTAAATAACTCCACTCTACCAACTGCATCAGTCATAACCTGCACTCTCGCTCCCCTGGATCTCAGCGCCCGTATCCACAGAGAACTGGGAGAGCTTTGCCAATCAACATCTTTCACTCATTGCCAAACTTCAGTCAGCGTGGCAAGGGTGCCGGCAATGGGTCCGAAAGTGAGGGGATACTCTGCCTTGACCATTTGCTGGTCCTTTAACTGCATTATTCGGCCATCCAACAATTAATAAGTTGTCACTGGGGCTCCCATACCTTTAAATGATGACAGCCCACCTCCAAGGTCTGCCAGCCAATCAGACTAGCAGCAGCTCAGCAGATGCGGCAGTGCCACTGGGAGTGGTATCCTCTGCTGTGACTGTGCCCAGCAGAGAGTATGCCATGCAAGGATGCTGCATTCCCAGCCAGCTAAGTGAGGTCTGGGGTTGATGGGCCCAGTCAGGCAGGTTCCAACAAGGTGTAGGGGGGGGTCTTTGGCGAGGCAGGGGATTTTTGGTACTGAGGTAGCTGCTGCTGCCTGGGTGTTCTGTAGTATAAAAGTTATTGGAGTGAGCCCCCGAGTTTGTGTAACCATTCATTTTTATAGCCAGGGTGCATTCTGGATGACGGGGACAGGGCCGAAAGGTAGTGAGCCTTGTCGCCTTCACAAACACTGTAGCAGGGCATAGACTGTGTAGTTTTGAGCACCTTCAAATAGAAAAGACCAAAGTAATAGAAAAGGAGCATTGTAGGTTCACCAGGATGTTATGAAGGACGAGGAGGCAGAGTTAGGAAGAGAAAATTCAGGTGGTTGGGCATTGTCACTAAAGCTGAAGAGAGTGAATGAGTGTGAGAGTGCCCGCGTCCGCGTGTGTGTGAGTGAGAGCGGGCGCGCGCGCGTGTGTGAAAGCGAGTGTGAGAGTGAGTGAGTAATAGCTACAGTGCAACGGCTAATCATTGACTATCTTTCAATGTCAATTGGATCTCATTTTCTCCCTGGCCTCAAATGGACCTCCCATGTTTCTCCATTCACAATCTGCTCCCACAGAGCTTGTTTTAAAAGATCAGACTATCTTTGTTCTCCCTAAAGTCTGAATGTCTCCCAGTCTTGGATCTGTTCCTCCATCTGAAGAGGCAATTCTAGCCTCTCTTGTCCCTCAACTAATTGCAAGAAAGCATCAGTTATCTCAGATGTGAATTTTCCCTCTCTCTATTCAAGACTTCAAATTATTTCTCTTATTGCATTTGTTTGTATTTTTTAATTTTATCAACACTACAAATTTGATGTTTTTAACTTTCCTCTTTGTTCCTCCTAAACTCCAACTATCCTGCCCAACCCAGTCTTCCTGCATGCGGGCATGTGCTAATCAAAGTTCATCACATTGTCTAACTCTTCCAGTTGGATCTTAAAACTGTGAAACTCTTTACCTCCAACATTCTTCCCTTCATCCTACAACTTATAACCTATTCAAACCCAAATTTGGTGTTATCCAATCACCACTCTTAATGTAACTGTATTTCTGCTGCTCTCTACAGTCTCTGTCATGTCTTAGGCTTTAGGTCCCTGGTCTTCATGTTCAATTCGCTGTTCATTTATTTTTAAAAGCCACAAATGGGGAAAAATTAAAACCCTATCCAGGAACCTGGAAACATGATCTTACTTTGTAAATGCTAAACACTAACCCCATCTCATCCATGACAGCGATCCCAAAGGAAACCATTCACTAGCTAAGAGAATTGCAGTATATTCCTGTTACTGTCAAAAAATTACTGTTGCATCTGATATTCATGTATGATTCTCATCCATTACTGTCATTGCAGTCAGGTAATACTGTCATAGATTGCTGAACAGGGCCAGGAAGAGAAATCTCTCCTCTTTCCGGGCCCTTTATCCAGCACGTCCCCCTTTAACCCTCCGTCTCAGTCATGCAGGATATTTTATTCCCCTTTCCAGAATCACCAATCATTTCACCAAATAATCACAGAAAGGTCCCAGGAAAAATGATTACGCCCATCATAGGCTTCTAGTTACAAATATCATCCGATTATATATGCAGCATGGGTCATTAATATTAAGAGCAGCAAGGATATAATGCCATGTTAGTTTGTGTGCCCAATAGGTGATCCCACTGTGACATTAAACAAACCAGGGAGTATGAATTTTACTTTAACAGCAACGTGCAATATTGTTAATTTGACAGGTAGATATCCTATTAGTAATTTATAACATTGTGCAGATGATATCACTGCAATATTGTTAATTTGACAGGTAGATATCCTA
Organism: Carcharodon carcharias; assembly: GCF_017639515.1. NCBI lineage: Eukaryota > Metazoa > Chordata > Chondrichthyes > Lamniformes > Lamnidae > Carcharodon > Carcharodon carcharias. Next base: position 59,204,695 of record NC_054485.1, read on the forward strand.
TTAGTAATTTATAACACTGTGCAGATGATAACACTGATTTCAGTGAATGCCCCGGCCCTCATTAGCATGTTCTGCACATTGCACCAGATGGACACAGTAACAGTAAATTCATATTTGGGAAAAGATTCGATACTTGCAAGCCAGATAAACTGATAATCTTTCCCATTCTGTAGGAGTAGTAGAAGACTTTCTCTTGCCTTGATGTATGATATTATCTAATATAATTATTTCATAGAAGGGTGTAATTGCAATTTTATCAGGAATCGCACAGGGTAGAAAGATCAAATGAGTCTTGAGCAACAAAGTGGAATAATTGAACAACATATGTCTTCACTGTCGGTGAGAAGCATTGGAACTCTGGTGCATGGCACCATCTGCCCCCCCTATCCTGGGTCCTGTGCTGTCCCATATCACCATCCCACATTACTGTCCCATATTACCATCCCATATCACCATCCCACATTACTGTCCCATATTACCATCCCATATCACCATCCCACATTACTGTCCCATATTACCATCCCACATTACTGTCCCATATTACCATCCCACATTACTGTCCCATATTACCATCCCACATTACTGTCCCATATTACCATCCCACATTACTGTCCCACATTACTGTCCCATATTACCGTCCCACATTACTGTCCCATATTACCATCCCACATTACTGTCCCACATTACCATCCCACATTACCATCCCACATTACCGTCCCACATTACCGTCCCACATTACCGTCCCACATTACCGTCCCACATTACCGTCCCACATTACCGTCCCACATTACCGTCCCACATTACTGTCCCACATTACCGTCCCACATCACCATCCCTATTACTCTTCAGGTCACCTATTACAATCACATATCACTGCCACATGTTACTATTACAGACTGCAATCACTTATTACAATCACACATCACTGTCAAATATTAGTGTTCGAATCAGCTGATGAAAGTCAAACCAATGTAATATTGTCCTCAGAGCCAACTCCAAAACAAATATATCAGAGACAAACATGTTTCAGTTAACGATCACACTTTCAGATGGATATGTTAAAATCAAATACATTCATTTTTTTGAACAAAATAAAATGCTGATGAATACTTTGAAATACACAGGGACAGGAACAAGGTGACACAGAGAAACAGACAGAGGTACACACACACACACACACACAAAAACACACAGACACAAACACACACACAAACCTAGAAGGACACACGCATACATACACAGGGACACAAACACATACATAGAGAAGGACACACACACACACACTGCTGAATTTTACACAGGGGTCAGGATTGGTGGTCTGTATGCCTATGTTTGGCCTACTCAGCCCCCAGCCATTTAACAGCTTTTTGGCCTTTAATTGACTTGAGGTGGGGCTTCCAATTAAATGACCAGCATCTCTCTTGCCCCAGCAGTGCCACCAGGAGCAATGGCCACTGCTGGGGTGACAGCAAGTTCCCTGAAGAAAAGGAACCAGGATCCTGAAACAAGGGGAGTCCAGGGTCTTGCTGGGGTGAAGGCCAGCAGACCCTGTGCGATGGGGTGGGGCACTGGTGTGGACAGGGCAGAAAGGTAGAGAAACCGTGGGGACGGATAAAACATTTGGGCCTCCAATGAACACAGAGTGCCCAAACAGGAAACACACTCCATAAACCCGGTCTCAAGGCCAGCAGCTTTCACTAGGCAGCCTGGACACTTGGTTTCAGCTTCTTCTGCTGTGGGTAAAATCCCAGGAGCAGCACAAGGGGCCCACAGGCCATTGATTATCCATTTAAGAGCTTCAACTGGCCCCAGGTGAGCGAGTCACCTGACGCCTTCCCTGTCACAAATGAAGTACTTACAGATACGGGTGGGGGTGGGCAGGCGATTGGTATGAGGTCCACCAGTTTCCATCCTGCCCCCAATTCCTAGAAACAGAAGGGGACACAGACACAGAGGCACACCGGCATGCATAAAGAAATTCAAACACAGACAAATAGGGAAAGAAATTGAGGTCATTTGCACCCATTTTGTGGCTATTATGAGTGTCCTCAGAGTTCCCAAGTGACACCGGCAGTGAGCATTTACTTGCTGGGTGAGTTGCACTAGATGCCATATTGGTGAAGGTGTTAGTGTGTGTGCAGTGGTCAGGCCACGGTGTCGGTCAGGCCACGGTGTCGGTCAGGCCATGATGTCGGTCAGTGTGCAATGCTGATTTGACACCAGAGGATCACTGTGATGCTCACCATTCCAGCCAATGTCCTTTCTCTTAACCCTGCACAGTTGGACATGTGCTCAGCGGCAGGATGACCCCTTAGAACCATAGAAATGTTACGGTGCAGAAAGAGGCCATTCAGCCCGTCGCATCTGCACCGGCCAAAAAGAGAAATAAGAAACTAGTTGCTCATTCTAATCCCACTTTCCAGCACCTGATCCACAGCCTTACAGGTTACAGAGCTTCAGGTGCAGATCCAGGTACCTTTTAAATGAGTTGAGCATTTCACCCTCAGCCACCAATTTAGGCACCAGTTTAACCCTTCACCTGCACTATTTAAAGAGATTATCAAACGACGTGTCTGTTCATTTGTAATTAAATTAATTTATAATTTCAACCATTATGGCTGTTGCTATGATTCTACAAGTGTTGTTTTGTAGCATTTCAAATGACAAAAGTCTACAGGGAGCACTTTGACAGGTGCTGAAGTACTTTTTGCTGACTTCAAGTCTTCAGCACAAACAAGTTGCTCCCAGGCTTTAGCTGATATTCCCCTTGGAATACAGCATGACTGGGAAAATGAGCAGAAGTCACATAAAGCAGGACATGTTGCTGTAAGAGGGAAGAGGAAGAAGGGAGAAAGGCCTTCAGGAGGATGCTATACCTGCACAGAGGACTCAAGGAGAAATTCACCTATCTGGACCTCAGTGAGGAACAACGTGAGAGACCAGTGGGCTTCAGTAAGGATGTCCTTACTGAAATCTGTCACCTGCTGCAGCCACAATTGCAACCTTAGAGCAGGGCAAGGACTGCATTGCCAGGGGCTGTGAAGGTGAGTGTGGAGATGAATTTTTATGCGCCTTGTTCCTTTCATGCTCGTGCTGGAGATGATAGCAAAATCTCGCAATTTGCCAAATGCTGCTGTATAAGGGAGGTCACTGCTCAAAGAGAGCTAATACATTTCATTCTCTCATGCCAGAGAAAAGCAGGCAGAGTGGCCATGAGGTTTTGATCAGATCACAGGTTCCCCATGGTTTAGGGAGCTGTTGGCTACTCGCAGATTGCTCTGCCAGTGCTAAATGTCAACTATAAATCACATGGCCAGTTTAGTTTTGGTACGGAAGCGACTGAGGTTAAAGAATAGTCCACCTAGATGATATTTAATACTGACACCAGAGGGAAGTTGATCTTTAATGAGGTGAATAGTCACCGTCGGGTAGATTGTAAATACTTTGAGGGCCTTCACACAGCCTTGTTTAAGCCCGGTCTGGATTTTGAAGCCGTCAGTTTTGGATGTCCCACTCAGGACAGATGTAGTCATATCGTCATGAAGAAGTTGCCCGACTGATGACATTTCTTGGATGTCCAGAGTACAATCCACAGGCCTGGTGATTTACTGACTCAAACACTTTGCTCAGGTTGATGAACACAATGAAGAGTTCCTGCTCATGTTCTTGACATTTCTCTTGACTGGCAACAAAGACCATGTCAGAGGTTCCTCTGGAAGGTCGAAAGCCTCACTGTGTCTCTGGGAGGATTTCCTCAGCCACAGGAAGTAGGTGATTCAGGAGAATGTGTGTCAGGATTTTCCTGCTGTGGACGAGAGGGAAATACCTCCAGTTCCCACAGCGTAATTCATCTCCCTTCATGAAGATAGTAACAAGTGTCGCGTTCCTGAAGTTGGGGGGCAGGTGGTGCAGGGCGGGCAGGGTGGGGGTTGGGTGGGGGGGCAGGGCGGGGGCAGGGGTTGGGGGTGAGGGGTGGGAGAGAGGGAAGTTCTTTTTCCTCCGAAATCTATAAGACGGGTGCATGGAGTTTTGATGTGAGCAAAAGCCCAAAAGCTGAGAAGACTCAGCCGGAATGCCATGCACTCTGCCATCTCCTAGAACCAAAAGATTTCACCCTCTTAATGTCCAGCTGATCTGTGACCATAGGCAGGGCATCATGCAGGTCAATGCCCATTGTCCTAGCATCATGATGCTTTCATTCTGTGCCAATCCACTCTGCCGGCTGTATTTGAGCCACCCCAAGAAACTGAAAGGTGCCTCGTGTATAACAAGGACTCCCAGTATGCAACCCACACATACAATGAAAGCCAAGCTGCCACCTGCAATGTGATAGAGCAGACAACTGGCATGGTGAAACCATGTTTGCACTGTCAGAACTGCTCTGGAGGAGACCTGTAATGCTCGGCAGACAGAGAGTCAGGGTTTGTGTTCATCTGCTGCATGCTGCACATCCTCACCATTTGGAGAGTACAGCCCTTGCCACAGACACCAGCTGAAAGCAGGACCATTTTTTTTATTCTTTCACAGGATGTGGGTCTCATTGGAAAGTCCAGCTTTTGTTGCCCAATCCAAATTGCCCTTGAGAAGCATGAGGAGCAGGAGAAGAAGGAAGAGGAAGGAAGCTGGTAACTAGACAGCCCCCTTCTGCCTGCGCTGACAGTGAAGAAATCATCCAAGTGCGTCAACTGAAGCTGCAAGCCCAGCTCCCCATTCAGCAGCAGTGTTACTGACATTCACAATGTTGGAATAAAAGCCATCACATAATCAACATTCCAAATCAAATTTATGAATCAAATCATGTCAAATTGCATACAACTAATTACCCTTGTGCGTTGCCTTAATGCCTGTCTCCCAGGTGCCTTTGCCTAACTCAGTTCTCCTACACAGTGCTACCCCAGTGGCTGCTGCATGGCTGGTGGAAGACTGCTGACTTTCAGTGGGGGAGACTGATCGTGGAGGATGACCATGAACAGTCTATAAGGCCTGGCTTTAGACTGCACCACCTCAGCATGGACAGCAGCAGTCTGGGCTGACTGGCTGACAGGCAACAGCAAGGACACTGTCAGAATGACAGCGGTGGGCAGATGACTGCTGTCGCCCTGAGAGAGTACAGCAGGCTTGTGCTTCATGGAGCCATTGCAACTTCCCCAGGCATCAGCAATCCCAGTAAAGTATTGGGGATGAGTCTTGCGGCAGGTCTAATTGTGAGGGTGAGGTGAAGCATAAGAAAGTCAAGTATGAATCTTAATTGATAGAGGTTGTTTTTGGTGAGTGATGGGCATGTGGTTCATGGAGAAGTGTCTGAGGCTAGTGGTGCACTTGGTGTGATGTAGCATTTGAAGATGCATTCACTGACATTGACCACTTATGTCAGGTCATTGGACTTCTTACAGCATGTATCCAGGTCCTCAAGGCTTACTCCTGGTATCGAGGGCAGTGTCTGTCCGCTCCTACTGCCTATTCACCTTGCATTTGAAGGCCACCTGTGGATACAGGACATCTCTCCTCCTTTTCATCTCTTCCACCCAGACCTCCAGTGCAATATCTGAAAACTTTGAAGCTCGATGTCTCTCATATTGGGCCATTCTTCCATGTTTCCCAGGACAGAGTCACCTCCTGCATGACTCCCAGCAGTTGTTCCAGTTGCAATGAACCTCCCCTTTAAGAGGTGTAGGCTAGCTTTAAGTGGTGTTATGAAGTTATGATTTTAGGCTCCCTGTTGATGTGTGCAGGTAATAAACAGTGGGGTTAGTGCCGACTGGACACAGCAATCATTCAGATGAGTGGGCATCACAAAGTTGGCATGCTGTCCTCATTCTGTTGAACTGGTCCTGGCTAATCACACATTGTGATTCCCTTTCCGAGGACTATCCAGTTTCACTCCTGTGCACTCACAATTACATAAACACATATACACAAGCACAGACACACATACACATAATCACATTCAACACACAGATGTACATATACAGGCACACATAAACACACAGACAAACATATATACTCAAAGATACAGAGACACACATAGTCATATACTCACACAAATGTACGGCTACACATAGGGATTGATACTCACTGTATAGTGTTGATTTAGGTTGGATTAGCTGGTTGAGGGGACTGTAACAGGATTGCGCTGTGCACCTACTAAATCTCCTGTTGATTGCAGGAAGGAGCAAAAGGTTCAACAGTAAACTTCACTTTGACTCCATTTCTGAATGGAGAATATAAGGCTGACTATCCTGCAGGTTGCCTGCGTTTCTCCTTTGCTTACCACAGCCAGAGTTAGTTGGTCATTTCTGAGCATGGAATCAAGCACCAAACTCAGTGAGTGTCAAAGGAGCTTTAGCACTGAAGAGACTGGGTTTGGATTTCCATTTCTTTCTGGCTTTTCTATTTTTGTTTTTGCTCAGTCACTCCCAGCTGTGAAGCATCCTCTTTGATTTTCTTTACTCTCTCTCTCCTCTTGTACCAGGCGTCCAGCAGCTTGTGATAAGCTATATCTTGAATACTAATAAGCCCTCAGAACTGTGCTTGTCTGTGTGATGCTGGTTGCTATGCTGCAAAAAACTGTCTCAAATGCTACCAGCTGGGAGCATTTTATCTCACCAAATGTTATATTTTCAGGTCAATAGATGTTGTAGGTAACTTGCTGTTTTTGAGTCCATCAGCTGTGTGGCCATGATGAGAACTGACATCTTTACTGGTGTTGGTGAGGGGCGTTGTAGAGGGGGAATTCCATGTACCTTCTCCAACAGGCTGCTGCCAGCACACCTTCAGTACCCAGCTTGTTCAGTGGTTGCATGGGTTTCCTTATTGTCTCACCTGGCATACAATTCCCAAGTATAAAAACAGTTCATCTCCACCCTGGCATTCCTCCAATGACCTGCTTGATGATCAGGAGCTCATCATAGGAGGATTAATAAGTACCAAATGTACCTCCATTTCAGAGTGAACTTCATGGAGGATATTCAGTGAGAAACTTCGGATAGGGGAGTTTGAAACTACGGTGACCAGGAGGTACAGTGAGTATAGCAATATTTATTAGCAACTGGTGCCAAATCCAGTCTAGGTTGATGGGATTGAGCATCCTATATTAAATGAATTTGAGTATATTAATGGAATGGCAATGTTACTGGACCAGTAGCCGAGAGGTCTGGAGTCCAGAGACTGCGAGTTCCATATCACAACTTGGCAGTTTGAAAACATCAATGTACTTTGACGAAAACTAAAAGTGACCATGCAGCTGTTGGATTATCATAAAAATCCAGGCAGTTCACTAACATCCTTTGGTAAAAGAAAGCTACATTCAAACCCATCCTGGCCTCTCTGTAACTCCAGTAGGCCACACAGTTCAGTGAGCATAGGGCTGATGGGTGAACAAGACTTGTTGTGAGCTAGGGTGCTGGCAGCAGAGCTTTGGGTATCAGTGATTTTCCAATGAAATAAGACTAGCTTGCATTTATATCACACTTTAACACTAAAGCATTCTAATTGGGTGCTTCATGGGTAGGGAAATAGACATTGAGCTAAGAAGGTGGAGATTAGAATGAGTGACCATTAGCAAAGCCAAGAGTTGACAGGTCTTAAGTTGATTTTTAATGGCAGAGAGCAATAGAGGGGGGCGGAGACCAGAGTACTTACTGAATTGGATTCATGTATTAAACTGAATCTAAGATATGGAGCAGGCATGGTGAATCAATTGTTAATGCGATGCACAGCATCTGCCCAAGAAACAGGAGCTACAACTGAAAGACTCCTTACCCTAAGGTTTACAACAAGACATCAAATGCTCAAAGATGCAGGTCTGTCTTTAAACCACATTCTTCTAATGTTGTCTCAAATTTTCCTGCATGTAAGTTGTGCAGCAATTCTGGGAAAGTGGGGTTACAGTTCTGGGAGGGTCGTGTTACAATTTTTCTACAGTTTTTCTACAGTTCCCTGGTGTCATGTTCAAATTTCTGCTGCGCTGATTTACAATTCATAAGAAATAGGAGCAGGAGTAGGCCATTTGACCCTTCGAGCCTGCTCCACCACCATGGCTGACCTTCCACTTCAGCTCCACCTTCCCACTATCCCCGTATCCCTGAATTTCCATGGTACTCAAAAATCTGTTAACCTGACTTGAATATATTCAATGGCTGAGCCTCCGCTATCCACTGCAGTGGAGAATTTCAAAGATTCACAAACCTCTGAGTGAAGAAATTTCTCCTCACCTCCATCTTAAATGGTTGACTCCTTATCCTGTGATCCCGTGTTCTAGATTCCCAGAATTGGACACATTGGGATGAATTTTCCTGGTTGGGTCACAATTTCGACATTGACCTCAACTCCAGGTCAGAAACTCCAAAGTGGCCACAGGGGTACATTGATCATTGGCTGGATGCAGCCAATTTAGAAGCTGCCTCCAGAAGCCAAATCTAATTGGGGCCAGCTAGTGGACCAAGGAAGTGAGAGGGCAAGCTGCAATGTCCAGCTGGCATTCTGACCGAGGGAAGTGGGCACTGCTGAGGCAGGCAATGCCCTCTGCAGCATTGGGACAAATTCAAAATCAGGCATAACCACAGCCAAAAGCGTGGAGAGTGATCCCTCCTCAGAATAGTGTGCAGCTGTGGCTGTCACGTATCAGTAGATCCGTGCTAGGTGATTGAAAGGAGGTTTCGATGGCCTCCTGGTCTTCTGCTGGGAGGCTGCCCCCAGCCTCAGGACAACATGCCCATTTATAGATCTGATAGGCTACACACCAGGTAGCAGCAGGTAACCAATGCTGTGTTGATTCCGCCTCCAGCAGGATCACTCGGAGACAGGAATACATCAGGTGAATGAGGGACATGCTGTTATCCAACTTTGTTCCTGGTTCCTAGACCACCTCTGCTGGACTGGGAAAATTCAATCCATTTTCTCAGCCCCAGTCAATGCCCTTCAGAATTTTATCTGTTTCAATCAGATCACTCCTCAATCTTCTAAATTTTAGAGAATATAGTCTACTCAATCTCTCCTCATAGGGCAATCTACTCAGGAACCCACCTAGTGAACATTTGTCACACTCCCTCTAGGGCAAGTATATCCTTCCTCAGTTAAGGAGACCAAAACTGTGCACAATACTCCAGAAGTGGTCTCACCAATACCCTGTATAGTTGCAGTAAGACTTCTTCACTCTTATATTCCAATCCCATTGTAATGACAGTCAACATGTCATTTGCCTTCCTAGTTGCTTAGTATATCTGAATGTTAACTTCCTGTGATTCATATACAAAGTCAACCAGTCCCGCAGAATGCAAACATCTTCTAGACTCTAACCATTCAAAAAATAATTTGCTTTTGTATTTTTTCCTACCAAACTGGATAACTTCACACTTTACCACATTGTATTCCATCTACCATCTTCTTGCCCACTCTCCCAACCTGTCTATATACCTCTGCAACCTTCTTACATTCTCCCTACTGCTTACTTTCTTTTTAATAGCTGAGACCAATGTGCTGATCTTTGTGGTTACATCTACCAGTTGCAGCCCACAAACTTAAAATATCCTGTTTATTTCTATTCTCTGTTTCTGTCCATTAACAATCTGCAATCCATGCTAATATATTACCCCAATCCTATGAGTCATAATTTTGTGTAATGTGGTGCCTTGTGTGGCACTTCATCAATGGTTTTTGAAAATCCAACTGCACTGTTTCCCTTGTCCATCTGAGTAATTACATCTACCAAAAACTCTAACAGATTTGTCAAACATAATTTCCCTTTCATAAATCTATGTTGATTCTGTTTAATCATACTACAGTTCTCTGAGTGCCCCCTTCTCCTTGAGTTATCTGCCCAAAGACAGGTCCGATCCACAGCGCTGTGATCTCCATTCAGGGTAGGGTGAGAAGGCAGATCCCAAATCCATCCCAGCCAGACAGGGATCGAACTGTGCAGTAATTATGGTTTTATTTAACATGTAATGTGCCTTTTAAAAGTAATATTTGTTAAGGAAGATCACATGATCTGTAGTAATCAATAGGAGAGTAGCGCAGGCTACCTAACAGTGTCGAGATAGAGTTGGAGTTGAAAGCACACATGTAGTTGCTGCTGAGTATATTGCAAATAATTTTAATGTTTCCACCCAAGAAGTATCTGCAGGTCAACTCTATCACTAATAGTACAACTCGGCCACCCTGTAACAAACCCCATGTTGTTGACACCAATCTGAACCAGACCAACCCAGGCCTTTACACTTTGTGATTGAGCCTGAGAGTCCCATAGCCTCTCTGATTGTTACTCAGTGCTTCTTCTGATTCTTTCTGAGAATCTCTTATACTGTCTAATACATCTTGAGCATCCTCTACCCTCAGTGATCCATCCTGGGAACCCCTTACCATATCTGATACATCCATATGTAATACTTTGTGAGCACCCTTAAACTCTTTGATCCTTCTTGAGTGTCTGTAGCATTGTGTGATAGTTCCTGTAGTGTAGTGTGACACTTCCTGTAGTGTAGTGTGACGCTTCCTGTAGTGTTGTGTTTAAGTTCCTGTAGTGCTGTGTGACCGTTCCTGTGTTTTGTGACCATTCCTGTAGTGTTGTGTTAGAGTTCTGACAGTGCTGCATAACAGTTCCAGCAGTGCTGTGTGACAATTCCTGTAGCATTGTGTTAAAGTTCATGTAGTGTTGTGTGACAGTTCCTGCACTGTTGTGTGACAGTTCCTGCACTGTTGTGTGACATTCTGAGTGTTGCGTTGTTGCTCTTCCTAGGTTGTATTTCCTTTTTCCTAGTGTTATATTATAGTCTCTACTGTAGTGTTTGCACATGCCTTGAGTTGTCTTGCACTTCTCATAATATTGTTTCACAGTTCCTGAAACTGTGTTACAGTTTCACTCATGCTGTTGTATAGTTGTGGGAGTTCTGCGAGCCTTCTGTATTTTTGATGGACTGTTAATCTTTCATTCTGTATGGCTGATTTGACATTTGTGGGTAATACTCTGAGTTGAATTCAATCTGGCAGTCTGGACACATGCACTATCCAGCACGGGTCACTGATAAGCAATGAGTCATTCAATCTGTGCTGATTCTCATGCTCCCTGGTGAACAGTTGTCACCATCAGATGTGCCTGAGACCAGCTAACCCAGCACTGAGCAACTCTGGGACTTCCCTTTACAGTGTGCCTCAGTACCAGCAGGGCACTGTTACTTAATGAGCTATTGGTGAAACAGTAACGCTACGTATGATGATAGTATTCCTGATGGTTTACATTACTCCATCTTCTTAACACAAAGATGGGGAATTTACTTGCAGTATGTGTTACCTTGGTAACCTCAATCCAATATACTTTCATCCACAACCCAGCATTGCACCCGGCAGTGACACAGCTGGTCATACAGGGAATTGCAGTTGGTAAGCTGCAGTTGGTGGAACAACTATTACAAAAACTGTTTAAATTTTAAAAACAATGCAGCAATGCCAGTCAGTTCATATTAGGCAACCAGACAGCGTAAAGCCCACAACATAGCACCAAGCTGCAGAAGCCAGTGTTTTGTATTCACCAATGTCAGCATTTCCCGCAACCCAGCAGACTGCATTTACTTTATAGTTTAAACCTGGGCTTGAAATAAGATCTTTGAAGATAATACTCTGTCCAGCAGTGCTCTGGGCACAGTGAGCTGGTTTAACAATGGGCTGGCTAGGTGTGAGATCAAAGAAGCTGGTCTCCCCTTCGAGAATGAAGGGACCAATGTCCATTCGTCAGTCTGAGGTTGATGCACTGACAATGGATATAATCATGCTTCCAGACAATGACTCTCAGAGGCCTAGAGAAGGAGAGCAAGACAATCAACAAAGGAACAGAAGGTTAGATGTAAAATCACAGAAGTTAATGCCCCAGCTAACTGAATTTTATATGCAAAGGCAACAGAACAATTTTTTGAAGAGATGACCAGGTGTGTAGATGAGGGAAATGCATTTGACGTAGTCTACTTGGACTTCAGCAAGGCTTTTGATAAGATCCCGCATGGGAGACTGATAACGAAGGTAAGAGCCTATGGAATCCAAGGCAATTTGGCAAATTGGATGAGTGGCAGGAAGCAGAGGGTGAGAGTCAAGGGGTGTTTTTGTGCCTGGATGCCTGTGTCCAGTGGGGTTCCACAGGGATCGGTGTTGGGTCCCTTTTTGTTTGTGGTATATATAAATGATTTAGACTTGCATGTAGGAGGGTTGATCAGTAAGTTCGCGAATGACATGAACATTGGTGGGGTGGTAAATAATGAGGAGAATGGCCTTAGATTATAGGAGGATATAGACGGGCTGGTCAGATGAGATGATCAGTGGCAAATGAAATTTAATCCAGATAAGTGTGAGGTGAAGCATTGGGCAGGACAAACAAGGCATGGGAATGCACAATGAATGGTAGGACCCTGGGAAGCACCGAGGATAAGAGGAACCTTGGTATGCATGCCCACCTTAAGGTAGTGGGACAGGTGATAAGATGGTTAAGAAGGCATATGGGATACTTGCCTTTATTAGCCGAGGCATAGAATATAAGACCAGAGAGGTTATGCTGGAACTGTATAAAGTGCTGATTTGGCCACAGCTAGAGTGTTGCGTGCAGTTCTGGAATCCGCATTATATGAAGGATGTGATTGCACTAGAGAGAGTACAGAGGAGATTTACCAGGATGTTGCCTGGGCTGGAGAGTTTTAGTAATGAGGACAGATTGGATAGACTGGGGTTATTTTCCCTGGAGCAGAGGAGATTGAGGGAGGACATGATTGAGGTGTATAAAATTATGAGGGGCATAAATATGGTAGACAGGAAGGAACTTTTCTCCTTGGTGAAGGGATCAATAACCAGGGGGCATAGATTTAAGGTAAGGTGCAGGAGGTTTAGAGGGGATGTGAGGAAGAATTATTTCACCCAGGTGGTGGGAATCTGGAACTCAATGCCTGAAAGGGTGGTGGAGGCAGATACCGTCATAACATTTAAGAAGTATTTGGATGTGCACTTGCGATGCCATGGCATACAAGGCTATGGGCCTAGTGCTGAAAAAAGGGATTAAAGTAGTGAGGTACTTGTTTGACCGGCGCAGACTCAATGGGCTGAAGGGCCTTTTTCTGTGCTTTAGACCTCTATGACTCTATGGATCTATGAGAACAAACCTGATACAAAAGCAAAATACTACAGATGCTGGAAATTGGAAATAAAAACAGGAAATGCTGGTAATTCTCAGCAGGTCAAACAGCATCTGTGGAGAGATGTGAAGTTATGTGAAACCCCATTGGGACAGCTCTCTGATATGGCCCTGCCTCCGGGGATGAAAGATAATTAAGTCCTCAATCAAGGGTCATTTTCTGACAGTCCTGGAATTTTGACAGCATCACCTAAGCACCCAAAGTGCTCTGGGAGCCCAGCAATGCTTAAGAGGCAGCCTCTCAGTCAGAGGTCAAAGGGCCATTGTTTGTGATTGAAATGGGCTCAGGGCTCCACAAATCTCAAAGTCCAATCACAGTTCCCCCTCCACTCTGAGGCTCCGTCTGGTTGTGGCCTTTGTTTTTGGAAACTGAGTTTGGAAGTTTTTGTGAGCACCTCTATTTTGAGGTGTCCAATAAGTCTTCCAGTGCTCAGCTTTCCCAGTGTGACAGCTAGCCGGGCATTCCTTCAGACTGTCTCAATGGTCCTCAAGCCTCACTGTTTAACCCACTATCCTGAATTGCATAGCGAATGGAGAGGCAGCCTCCTGGAAGAATTCCCCTCTTGTATGCCACTGACCCAATTCTTAGCACTTTTTAAAGTTTTGAGCACTGTGACCAGAAATGGTTCCAACACACAAAGCTTTTATAAAAGCTGAAAGCTCTGCCCAAAAAGAGCTGCCCAATTCAGCCCCACTTCCCATATTTAACCCCATAATCCTGCAAACGAATCCCCCTCAAGTACATGTCCAATCGTCTTCTGAAAGTTTCTGTGGAATCTGATTCCAGGTAGTGCCTTCCGGAACTTAAAAATCCAGTGGGTGAATTTATTTCCCCCTCTAGTTCTTTTGCCAATTATTTTAAAGCTAGGATTTCTATGTGTATTATCAACCCACTTGCTAGTGGAAATAGTTTTTCCTTACTTGCTCTACCAAATCACTCAAATTTTGAACTGTTTGGTCTCTCTCAGCCTTACTGTTCCCTCACTTACTTCAATTTTGCCAGTATTTTTCTCCTTTTATGCCACACTCAGTCAAATGTTGCCTTGATTCAAGGGCAGTTACTCTCACCTCACCTCTGGAGTTCAGCTCTTCTGTTCACGTTTGAACAAAGGCTGTAATGAGGTCAGGAGCTAAGTGGCCCTGGCGGAACCCAAACTGGGCGTCAGTGAACTGGTTATTGCTGAGTAATTGCCACTTAATAGCACTGTCAACAACATCTTCCATCAATTTTCTGATGATCAAATGTAGTAGAAGGATCTGGTACCTAAACAGTTAATGTGGGACTGAACACAGCACCACCTACATGGTGATGTAAGAAGTCACATGATCTACAGCTAAAAGCAGTCCAGAGATAGGTAGCAACATGTAAGCACCTATGGGGTCCTCTCCATACCTTTACCTTCTACTATAAATATGTACATAGTTCAGTAATATTAATAAAGACTTTTTTGTAACTTAAACAAGACTGCTTCATGGTATCCAAGCAGTACACATTACAGGTAGCCTCAACAGAACAGATCAAGCAAGAATAGACTAATGGGGTGGTAATTGGCTGAGTTGAATTTGTCCTGCTTGCTGTAGACAGGATATACCAGTGCAACTTGCTACATAACCGGGTAGATGCCAGTGTTGTAGCTGCACGGGAACAGCTTGGCTAGGGGCATGACAAGTTCTTGAGTGCTTGAGTACTATTGCCGGAATATTGTCAGGGCCCATATACTTTGTAGTATCCAGTGCCTTCAGCTGTTTCTTGATATCACATGGACTGAATCAAATTGGCTGAAGCCAGGCAGCTGTGATGCTGGGGACCTCCAAAGGAGGCTGAGATGGATCATCCACTCGGCACTTCTGGCTGGAGAGTGTAGCAAATGCTTCAGCTTTGTCTTTTGCACTGATGTGCTAGGCTCCCCCATCATTGAGGATGGGGATATTTGTGGAGCCTCCTCCTCCAGTGAGTTTGATTGTCCACCACCATTTATGACTGGATGTGGCAGGACTCCAGAGCTTAAATCTGATCCGTTGGTTGTGGGACCGCTCAATTCTGTCCATAGCATGATGCTTCGCTGTTTGGCATGCAGGTAGTCCTGAGTTGTAGCTTCACCAAGTTGGCACCTCATTTTTAGGTATGCCTGGTGCTGCTCCCAGCATGCTGTCCTGCAATACTCATTGAACCAAGGTCAATCCCCTGGCTTGATAATAGTAGAGCTGGGGATATACTAGGCCATGAGGTTACCGATTGTGGTTGTTGTATGTTCAGTAGGTCACACGAATAGGTTCTGAGTCTTGTACATTAAACGTTTATTGATAACACATAACTAAGTACCTTTATACAGGGTATAACTCAAGCTATGAGCTAAATCCACACTTGCTTCTACACAGGTCTCTGTCCAATCCACAACTGACTCTAGTCTCAGGTCATATGTCTCTTTACATCATACTGTGGGCAGTGCTATTTCCCAGACATTAACCTTTGCTATGCCAGATACCTTAATATTACAGCTCCCTCCCCAAGTCTTTACCCAATGTATTTACATTAAAATCATGCTATCCATTCTTCCCCCTTCAAGTCTCTAACTTTATAGATTAAGATTGTCTGGAGACTTGATGGTTCTTCCAGATCTCATTCTCGTCACATTTGGAGGAGTGGTCAGCTCTGTTGATTTGGGCAACCTTTGTTGATTCTGAGTTTGAGTTGTAGTCTGTGTTTCTGGCACTTGGTTGTCTTTTTCTAATATGCTCCTTGGAGTTGAACTTCTCTTTGTCAATTCCCCACCAGCTCTGCTCGGGGACCACCAGCTTGCCCCATTCTTTCCGAAGAGAGTGTTTACTCTGTTCACTCATGGGAAGACCCTGTTTTTTCCTTTTTCTGTGTGGTCCACCCTGATCTTTGTGGGAGTTGAAGGTGTCTTTCCCTGTCATTTGGATGTTCCTCATCAGTGGGCTCACCTTGCAGTTTGGCTTTTATCAAACACTGTTCTTCCATGTGCCTCACTGAGGTGTGCTCTGGTGAGTTGAGGGTCACTAGCTCCTTGCTCCTATATCATCTTGAAGCTTTGTGCATTGGCAGGACGTTGCAGTGTTTGTGCTAAGGTGTTTAGTGTGACAACAACCATTGGAGCCTGGGGTTGGGGCTCTTTCTTCTGTTTCTTATTATTTTCCTGTGTGTCTTCCACTCAGGTACAGTGGTGATTATCTGTACGTTTGGCTGGTCTGACCAAAGAGGAGTTCCTGCCACCTGCAAAGAAATTGGACAAAATGGCTCTGTGAAGAGTGAAGACAATTCAGAGCTGAAATCCCAGTCGAGGGTCTCTTTGTTGGTAGGCCTCTTGAGAACATGTAGTTCTGTACAGTTGATGACAGAGGTTGTCTTGATGTGCTATGTCATTTTAAGAAGGTTAAGGGCAACACAGGCATCTCTGCTCAAGAGAGAAAAGGATTACTCTCAGATGATGTACATGACTTCAGACATCTGCTTGTTGCCATTTCTCAGTGGTTCTAGGATTATACCTGTGACCAGAAGGTCAGATTCCTCTGGGCCGTAGAGTGGTGTGCCTATTGTTCGTAACCAGAGGTCTCTCAGCCATGGTTCCTTACCCAAGAGGACAATAACACTAGAAAGGAGATATATTTCCAAGTCAGGATGGTGTGTGACTCGGAGGGGAACTTACAGGTGGTGATGCTCCCATGTATCTGCTGCCCTTGTCCTTCTAGATGGTAGAGGTTGATGGCTTGAAAGATGCAGTTGAAAAAGCTTTGGTGAGTAGATGGTACACACTGCCTCCACTGTGTGTCAGTGGTGGAGGGAGTGAATGTTTGTGAATGGGGTGCCATTCAAGCAGGTTGCTTTGTCCTGGATGGTGTCAAGCTTCTTTAGTGTTGTTGGAGTTGCACTCATCCAGGCAAGTGGAGAGTATTCCATCACACTCCTGATTTGTGCCATGCAGATGATGGACAGGCTTTAGGGAGTCAGGAGGTGAGCTAATTGCTGCAGAATTCCCAGTTCCTCACCTGCTCTTGTAGCCAAAGTATTTGTATGGCTAGTCCAGTTAAGTTTCTGGTCAATGGTAATCCCCAGGATGTTGACGGTGGGGGGATTCAGTGATGATAATCCCATTGAATGTCAAGGAACAAAGGAGCAGGAGTAGGCCATTCGGCCCATCAAGTTTGCTCAGCCATTCAATACGATCATGGCTGATCATCCACTTCAATGCCTTTTCCCCACACTATCTCCATATCCCTTTATGCCATTGGTATTTAGAAATCTGTCAATCTCTACGTTAAACATTCTCAGTGACTGAGCTTCCACAGCCCTCTGGGGTAGAGAATTCCAAAGATTTACAACCCTCTGAATGAAAAAAATTCTCCTCATCTCAGTCCTAAGTGGCTTCCTCCTTATTTTGAAATTGTGTCCCTGGTTCTAGACTCCCCAACCAGGGGAAACATCTTACCTGCATCTACCCTGTCTATCCCTTTAAGTATTTTGTAGGTTTCAATAAGATCACCTCTCATTCTTCGAAATTCTAGAGAATATAGGCCCAGTTTCCCCAATCTCCCTTCATAGGAGAGTCCCACCATTCAAGCTCAGGGAACAAGTCTGGTGAACCTTCGTTGCACTCCCTCAGTGGCAATAATATTCTTCATAAGGTATGGGAACCAAAACTGCACACAGTACTCCAGGTGCAGTCTGACCAAAGTTCTATACAATTGAAGTAAGACTTCACTACTCCTATACTCAAATCCTCTTGTGATAAAGGCTAACATATCATTAGCCTTCCTAATTGCTTGCTGCACCTACATGTTAGCTTTCAGTGATTTATTGATGAGGACACTCAGCTCCCTTTATTCATTGACACTTTCTAATCTCTTACCATTTAAGAAATACTCTGCACATCTGTTCCTCCTACCAAAGTGGATAACCTCACATTTTTCCACATTATATTCCATCTGTCTCACTGAGTCTGTCCAAATGCTCTTGAAGTCGCTTTGCATCTTCCTCACAACACACATTCCCGCCTAGTTTTGTGTCATCCACAAACTTGGGAATGTTACATTTGGTCCATACATCCAAATCATTGATATATATTGTGAACAGCAGGGCCCTGAGTGCTGATCCTTGCGTTACACCACTAGTCACAGCCTGCCAATGTGAGAATGATCCATTTATTCCTACTCTGTTTTCTGCCTGTTAACCAATCCTTAAACCATGCCAGTATATTACCCCCCATCCCACATGCTTTAATTTTGCTAACCAACCTTCTATTGGGGACTTTATTGAAAGCCTTCTGAAAATCCAAGTATACTACATCCATTGATTCCTTTTTATAAATTGTTAGTAACATCCTCAAAAAACTCCAACAGGTTTGTCAAACATGATTTACCATTCATGAATCCATGCTGACTATGCCCAATCACACTGCCTCCACTGTTTCATAGTATCCATTATTACTTATTATCCAAGTATCCATTTATCACATCCTTTAGAATAGATTCTAGCATTTTCCTGACTAGTGTAATGAGGCCAACAGGTCTGTAGTTCCCTGTTTTCTTTCTCCCTCTTTTCTTAAATAGTGGGGTGACATTTGCTATCTTCCTATCTGTAGGAAGCGTTCCAGAATCTATGGAATTTTGGAAGATGATCACCAATGCATCCATTATATCCATGGTTACTTCTTTCAAACTCTGGGATGTAGAACATCAGGTCCCAGGGACTTATCAACCGTCAGTCCTATTAATTTTTCCAGTACAATCTTCTTTCTAATACTAATTTCTTTCAATTCCTCATTTTCCCTAGTCCCTTGAATCTCTAATTCTGGGAGATTTTTTGTATCTTCCTTAGTGAAGAAAGACACAAGGTAATAATTTAGGTGCTCTGCCATTTCTCTATTCCCTATTATAAATTCTCCTGACTGCCTGTTACGTACTCACACTTGTCTCAGCCAAACGTTTCCTTTTCATGTACCGATAAAAGCTTTTACAATCCATTTTTATGTTTTTGGCTAGTTTACATTCATATTCTATTTTCCCTTTCTTTATCAGTTTCTTGGTCCTCCTTTGCTGGTTTCTAAAGTCCTCCCAATCCTCAGGTTTATTTCTGGCAACTTTGTAGGCCTTTTCTTTTAATCTTATACAATCCTTAACTTTCTTTGTTGGCCACGGTTGACTGTCTTTTGTGGGTTTTTGTGCCTTGAAGGAACGTATAGTTGCTATAATCTATTTACAGATTCTTTAAAGACTGTCCATTGCCTGTGTACAATCATTCCTTTCAATGTATTTTCCCAATCCACCTCTGCCAATTTGCCCCTCATACCTTCGTAATTTACTTTGTTCAAATTTAACAGCCTGGCTTCATTTGAACTACCTCAGTTTCAAATATAATGTAAAATTCTACCATATTATGGTCACGCATCCCTAAAGGTTCTTTTACAACAAGATTATTAATTAGCCCTTTCTCATTACATAATACTAGATCTAAAATAGCCTATTCTCTAGCTGATTCCTCAACATACTGCTTTAGAAAACCACTCTTAACACACTCCAGTACTCTACAGCATTAGTTCTCATTAGGTTTACCCAGTCTATATGCAGATTGAAGTCATCCATGATTACTTATTACCCATGCTACATACTTCTCTAATCTCCAGATTAATACCATGCCCCACATTACACCTACTGTTTGATGGCCTACAAACAACTCCTACCAATGTTTGCTACCCATTATTGTTTCGTAGTTCTACCCAGATCACACATTTTGTTATTCTGATCTAAGATCCTCCATTACTAATGTGCTGATTACATCCCTTATTATCAGCACAACACTATCTCCTTTTCCTTTTTGCCTGTCCTTCCTAAATGTCGGATATCCTTGAATATTCAGTTCCCAGTCTTGGTCACCCTATAGTCATGTTTCCGTAATGGCATTGATATTATGCCCATTTGCCTCTATTTGTGCCTTTAAATCATCTACCTTGTTGCTAATGCTGCGTGCATTCAGGTAGAGTGCCCTTAACTTAGTCTTTTTGATATTATTCCACATTCTAAGCCTAGTTGATACTCGCCCTTGTTTCATCTGCCTTTGAATTTTGCTTGTTATTTTTTCACTTCCTGTTATCAGCTTTACTTCCTTTCAATTTGAGCTATCCCTCAGGTTCCAGCCCCCTGACAAACTAGTTTAAACCCTCCCCAACAGCACTAGCAAATCTCCCTGGGAGGATATTTGTCCTGGTCATGTTAAGGTGTAACCCATCCAGCATGTAAAGGTCCTGCCTGCCCCAGACCCAGTCCCAATGCCTCAGATGTTGAATCGATCAATCCTCCTGTTCTTAAACTCACTAGTATGCAGCACTGAGATTACTGGTCTTGAGATCCTGCTTTTTAAATTTCCTTCCTAACTCCCTATAACCTGCTTTAAATACATCATCCCTCTTCCTACCTATGTTGTTGGTACCAATGTGGACTATGACCTCTGGCTGTTCACCCTCCCCCAGAAGAGATGGTTAGATTCTCCCTGGTTGGAGATGGTCATTGCTGGGCACTTGTGAGGAGCAAATGTTACTTGCCACTTACAGCAATTTTCTCCTGAAGTTTGCTTTCAGTCTGCTCACTATTTATTAAGATTTGTACCATTCACAAACTTTTAACTTATACTCGCTATGAAGAAAAGCATTGGCTCTATTCCCAATCCCTGGGAAACCCCACTCCATAGTCTCCAATCAGAAAAACATACATTCACACTACTGTCTGCCTCCTATTACTTAGCCAATTATATACCTAAATTACCACCCTGCCGTTGATACCATGAGCTTCTATTTTCCAAATAAGTCTGTTCTGAGGTATTTTATAACATTTCACTTTATCAAATTTGTAAAACATTCACTGCTCTACCTTTATCAGCCATTTCTGTTACTTCATCAAAGAACTCATTCATATTAGTTAGATATGATTTGTCTTTGACAAACCCATGCAAGCTGTTCTTTAACTATAAACAGAAAATGCTGGAAATACTCAGCCAGCCTGGTGGCAGCTGTGGAGAGAAAAGTAGAGTTAACATTTCGAGTCGAATATGACTGTCCTTCAGAACTGCTTACAATGGACCAGGACAGATTTGAGATAAGGTGAGTCGGTGCCAGTGGGGAGAGAGGTCGAATGTGCACATGTGGTGGTGCATGGCACTGAGTGAGGATGCGGCGGGTACAGCAGTCTGAGGAACATTGTATACCTCAGAAAATACCAGTAATTCTGGGTGGATTTGAAACATGAAGGATGGAACTTCAGTTGGAAACCACGTGCAATAAATTGGAACTGAAGACATGGCCTTTGAAAACAAGTTTTGGTAAACGCCTTATCAAACACCAGGAGGGAAATGGAAAGCAATGAAGGTGAACAAGGTAAAAGAGACAAACGGAAATCCTACCAGAGAGAAGAATGGAATTTCTTCAAGATAAACATTCCTGAAAGAGAAGTGGCAGCGAATTAAGCACTAAAATAAAAGCAAAATACAGCGGATGCTGGAAATCCAAAGTAAAAACATGAAGTGCTGGAAAAACTCAGTAGGTCTGGCAGATTCTGTGGAGAGAGACACAGAGCTAAAGTTTCCAGTCCAATATGACTCTTCTTCAGAACCAGGACAGTTCCAGCTGTTTCTTATTTGCCTGTGCTCCTCCAACAGAGAACTTTTTTCTCCCTTGGAATGGTCTAGCTGGAGTTTCCCTACTGTTGATGGGTAATTGGCCTATAGTTACCAGGTTTATCACTTCACCTTTTTTTGAACAGAGTTTTCACATTTTCAATCCTTCGGTCCTCTGACATGACTCCCATATCCAAGGAGGTTTGGAAGATTGTGGTCAGAGCTTCTTCTAGCTCTACCCTTTCTTACATCAGCGACCTAGCATGCATCCCATCTGGACCCAGGTGTTAACTCTGAGTGATGCCAAGCTATTTATTGCCTAATCTATCTATTTTTATCATATCTAATATCTCTACTCCTCTGCAACATTAACTGCATCCTAGGTGAGAGAAACAGAGTCAACACTTAGAGTTGAATATGACTCTTCAGAACATTAACTCTGTTTCTCACTGCACTGATGCTGCCAGATCTGCTAAGTTTTTCCAGCCACTTTCTGTTTTTTATTTCAGCTTTTCAGCATCTGTAGTATTTTGCTTTTAACCCATCCTCTATTTTTGTGCAGACTGATGCAAAATACAGATTCAGTATCGTGTGTTCTGTCCCCTGCCTCCACAAGATTTATTTTCTTATCCCTAAAGGAAAGGTGAAAATACCAAATGGAAGAGAACTAATCTCAGTGATTTAAGGAGCGATTTAGCACAGGTAGACTGAAAACAAGAGATTGTTGAGGAAAACAGTAAATGACCTTCCCCTTAGCTATCTTTTTTTATATATGTTAATATATTTTGCATTCTCTTTTATGTTTCCTGTTCATCCCAACCCAACCCACCCACCTACAGACTCTCTATTCTTTCTGGATTTTGGATTGTGGATCTACCTGACATTTATCACGAACCTCCTTTTCCTCTTTTCCTGTGAACTTTTCCGTCTTCTGGTCGGGGGGGGGGCGAGTCCCACACCAACACGTAAAATGATGCAGGGTGTTGTCAGGCAGGCATCCCGATGTCACCCCGTGTCATTCACATTCTCAGGTTGGCGGGCATGCAGCCGACTTGGCTGTGCACCCGCTGACCTGTCAACAGCCTACTAAGGCCATTAATAAATTAGTTGAAGCCATAATGGACCTGCCTGTCCAACCTTAAGGTTGACGGGTAGGCTGGGAACACTGGTGAGCTTCTGAAAAAACATGAAACCTCATCCATGGGTGGGATGAGGTTTCACGAGGATTTAAAAATCTCACTATTTTAAAATAAAAATTATGGACATGTCCCAACTCATGTGATAGTGTCACATGAGGGAACATGGCAGGGGAATTTTTATCTCAGCTTTATTTAAAGTTTAAACTCTGAGCCAATCTCCCTGAGGCAGCACTTTGCCTCAGGGAGATTTGTGTGCTCTTTTGCACGCATGCACGAAAGACTGCACTTCTGGCTGAGGGAAATGCCGCCCCCCCACCCACCCGCCCCCCCAAACCCACACAAGGAGTGCATAGCGCTTCCTGGCAACATCACGCTGGGCAGGCTTTAATTGGTCCACCCATGTAAAAGGGCGGGGCCACCCCCCAACTGGGGGCGCCAATCGGAAGCCCGCCCGCGGCCGCTCCCGCACTTCCCCCCCAACAAGGGGGAAAATGTTGCCCTAGGAGGAGGGATAGAAAAGCAGAAGATGATTTCGATGGAGAGAGCTTACAGAACACTGCAGTACAGAGGGATCAGAGTGCCTTTGTACATGAATCAAAAAATGTTAGCATGCAGGTACAGCAAGTAATTAAGAAGGCAAGTGGATTTCCGACCTTTATTGCAAGGGAGATGGAGTATAAAAGTAAGGAAGTCCTACTACAACTGTACATGACATGGGTGAAATGGCACCTTGTGTACTGTGCACATTTTTGGTCACCCTGTTTAAGGAGGGATATACTTATATTGGAAACAGCTCAGAGAAGGTTCACTAGGCTGACTCCTAGGATGAAGGTGTTGGCTTATGAGAAAAGATTGAGCAGTTTGAGCCTACACTCATTGGTTAGAAGAGTCAGAGGTGATCTTATTAAAACATGTAAAATTCTGAGGGGGCTTGACAAGGTAAAGGCTGAAAGGATGTTTCCCCTAGTGGGGAAATCTAGAACTAAGGAACACCATTTAAAGATTAGGGATCTCCAATTTAAGGCGAAGATGAGGGGCAATTTCTTCTCTCAGAGGGTCATTAGTCTTTGGAATTTTCTCCCACAGACAGCAGTGGAAGCTGGGTCATTGAATATATTCAAGGTTAAGCTAGACAGATTTTTGATTTATAAGGGAGTCAAGAATTGTGGGGGACAAGCAGGAAATTGGAGTGAGGGTCACAATCAGATCAGCTATGATCTTATTGAATGGTGGAGCAAGCTTGATGGGCTAAATGGCCTATCCTGCTCCTATTTCTTATGATTTTAATGATTTTAACCCTAATTATATAATGATCAGTATTACCCAAATGTTGTTCCACTCCACTTGCCCTACTTCTCCCAGGACTGGATCCAGCACTTCCTTGTTGTGTTGGAAACACACTGTGCTCGATTTTTATGGTCCCCTGATCAGTGTGTGATGGGTCAACTGGCCGCTTTCTGTGCCATAAACGTTCTATGATTCTACAATTATTGCTCACCACCTTCCTGTCCACCCCCAACCCTGTCCCCATAAAACAGTAGGCAAGCGGGCACCCAAATTGGCAGCCTAGCTGCCATATTTGAAAAAATAATTAATAGGCAATTGAACTTGTTACGCCAACTGCATTAAGACATGGGTAGGTGGGGGGCAGGGGAGGGGAAGGCCTTTTTAACCCAACTGGTTAAAAGACAGGAAATGAAGGGGAGATGTCTTTCTGGGGTGCACTGTGTACATCAGAAGCACCCCCCCAAGATGTTACTGTCCCATACTTTGTGCTTCCCTACCTGGCCTCCAAAATTGGCCCCCCTTTCCCTCTTGCCCCCTCCTTAGGGTGCCCAATCCCTTCCTGCTCTAAAAGCCCAGGCCGTATCTTAGTCCATTGTTCTTCTTCCTAGGCACAGCTTGCAGTTCCAGCAGTGCCCACTAGTGAAACCTGGCACTGCTGGGACAGCTAGTGCTGTGGGCAATCAGCTGGCAGCTCTAGAGGGCAGGACTTTGTGCCACTAAGGGGCAGATGTCCCACTATCTGCTATTTAAGGCCACCTCACCGTGTTATTGGAGTGGGTGGCCTTTTTTAAGTCGGTCAGCTTGAAACTGTAAAATTCAGCTCAGTGAGTCACAAAGTTCTATTTTACACATTTTAGCAATTCCTCTCCCTCCCCCGCCACCCTCCTTGCCCTCCGCACTGTTTCACCCCCTGTCTATATTAGGGTATATCAATGCAGCCACTTCTCTTCCCCTTGTCGTCTTCCTTTCACTGTTTCTCCTGAATTCACTGCAGCCAGGAAAGTTTAGCTCCCACCCCTGCCCGTGTTTAAGCCAGGTTTGTGTTAAAACAATTATATCCTAACACCATGCAGAAACTTGCATCTGCAGCTGGATCATCTGCCTTGTTTCTAGCCCCCTTCATATTAACACACACACATTCCAACACCAGGCGAATCAACTTTGCTTCCCTCCTCCAGCATCTGCTTCCTGCTCTTTCTACATTTCTCTTTGTCCTATTTCTGTTTTTCTCTCCTTGTTTCTAACATCTTGTCTCTGTCCTCTCTACTGCGACTTTCTGGCTCCCCCCCCCGCCCCCGCCACCACACCCACATTGCCAAATTAGTTTAAACCTGCCCGCACCCAACAACTCCAGTTAACCTTTGCATGAGTTTATTCATCCCAGCCCTGCTCAAGTGCATCAGAAGGTTCATCCACATTGTGCATGTCTTTCCTTGCCCCAGAAGTGATCCCTATTCATGAGGAATCTGAAGCCCTCCCTCCACAGGCAACATTCCCCATGCACCTTCTTCCTGTTTCTTTATTTAATGCTGCATTGGACACTGGGAATCATCCTGCAAGTCCTGCTTTTAAGGGGTAGTTCTTTAATTCTTTTTCTTGTAGGAGCGCAACACTTTCCTTTCCAATGTCATTGATTCTAACATGGCCCACGACCATAACAACCTTCACCCTGGCACCACGGAGGCAACACACTATCCAGGACTCAAGTTGACAGTGGCAGAAACACCTGCCTATCCCCCAGCTATCAAATTCACCATGACCACCACATTTCTACATTTACTTGTAACCACCCACCCTCAACCCTGTCCCACCCAAATACTCCCCAGGCAGTCCAGTCTCCTGCAGTGCCATGGAATTGCTTCAGACTGCATTCCCTTGAGCTGTCACTACCCAACACTGAATAGCTGCTTGTAAATGTAAAATTCTCAGGGGCTCCCTGTACTGCCTGACTGCTTTCCTTCTAGCCTCCCTAGTCACCCTCCCTTTCTGAACTCCCTATAAGTAATGGGAGGTCACTTCTTGACATGTGCTAACTGTGAATCTCTTCACTTCCTGTATGCCCTGTAGTGAGGCCAGTGGCCCTCCTGCATATGTGGCTTATCAGGACACACAAGGTAAAAACAGAATTACCTGGAAAAACTCAGCAGGTCTGGCAGCATCGGCGGAGAAGAAAAGAGTTGACGTTTCGAGTCCTCATGGCCCTTCGACAGAACTTGAGTTCGAGTCCAAGAAAGAGTTGAAATATAAGCTGGTTTAAGGTGTGTGGGGGGGTGCAGAGAGAGAGAGAGAGAGAGAGAGAGAGAAGTGGAGGGGGGGGTGTGGTTGTAGGGACAAAGAAGCAGTGATAGAAGCAGATCATCAAAAGATGTCAACAACAATAGAAAAAAAGAACACATAGGTGTTAAAGTTGGTGATATTATCTAAATGAATGTTCTAATTAAGAATGGATGGTAGGGCACTCAAGGTATAGCTCTAGTGGGGGTGGGAGAGCATAAAAGATTTTAAGATATTTAAAAACAATGGAAATAGATGGGAAAAGAAAAATCTATATAATTTATTGGAACAAAAAGGAAGGGGGAAACAGAGAGGGGGTGGGGATGGGGGAGGGAGCTCACGACCTAAAGTTGTTGAATTCAATATTCAGTCCGGAAGGCTGTAAAGTGCCTAGTCGGAAGATGAGGTGTTGTTCCTCCAGTTTGCGTTGGGCTTCACTGGAACAATGCAGCAAGCCAAGGACAGACATGTGGGCAAGAGAGCAGGGTGGAGTGTTAAAATGGCAAGCGACAGGGAGGTTTGGGTCATTCTTGCGGACAGATCGCAGGTGTTCTGCAAAGCGGTCGCCCAGTTTACGTTTGGTCTCTCCAATGTAGAGGTGACCACATTGAGAGCAACGAATGCAGTAGACTAAGTTGGGAGAAATGCAAGTGAAATGCTGCTTCACTTGAAAGGAGTGTTTGGGCCCTTGGACGGTGAGGAGAGAGGAAGTGAAGGGGCAGGTGTTGCATCTTTTGCGTGGGCATGGGGTGGTGCCATAGGAGGGGGTTGAGGAGTAGGGGGTGATGGAGGAGTGGACCAGGGTGTCCCGGAGGGAGCGATCCCTACGGAATGCCGATTGGGGGGGTGAAGGGAAGATGTGTTTGGTAGTGGCATCATGCTGGAGTTGGCGGAAATGGCGGAGGATGATCCTTTGAATGCGGAGGCTGGTGGGGTGATAAGTGAGGACAAGGGGGACCCTATCATGTTTCTGGGAGGGAGGAGAAGGCGTGAGGGCGGATGCGCGGGAGGTGGGCCGGACACGGTTGAGGGCCCTGTCAACGACCGTGGGTGGAAAACCTCGGTTAAGGAAGAAGGAGGTCATGTCAGAGGAACTGTTTTTGAAGGTGGCATCATCGGAACAGATGCGACGGAGGCGAAGGAACTGAGAGAATGGGATGGAGTCCTTACAGGAAGCGGGGTGTGAGGAGCTGTAGTCGAGTTAGCTGTGGGAGTTGGTGGGTTTGTAATGGATATTGGTGGACAGTCTATCACCAGAGATTGAGACAGAGAGGTCAAGGAAGGGAAGGGAAGTGTCAGAGATGGACCACGTGAAAATGATGGAGGGGTGGAGATTGGAAGCAAAATTAATAAATTTTTCCAAGTCCCGACGAGAGCATGAAGCGGCACCGAAGTAATCATCGATGTACCGGAGAAAGAGTTGTGGAAGGGGGCCGGAGTAGGACTGGAACAAGGAATGTTCCACATACCCCATAAAGAGACAGGCATAGCTGGGGCCCATGCGGGTACCCATAGCCACACCTTTTATTTGGAGGAAGTGAGAGGAGTTGAAGGAGAAATTGTTCAGCGTGAGAACAAGTTCAGCCAGACGGAGGAGAGTAGTGGTGGATGGGGATTGTTTGGGCCTCTGTTCAAGGAAGAAGCTAAGGGCCCTCAGACCATCCTGGTGGGGAATGGAGGTGTAGAGGGATTGGACGTCCATGGTGAAGAGGAAGCGGTTGGGGCCAGGGAACTGGAAATTGTTGATGTGACGTAAGGTGTCAGAGGAATCACGGATGTAGGTGGGAAGGGACTGGACAAGGGGAGAGAGAAGGGAGTCAAGATAACGAGAAATTCAGTTCTGTCGAAGGGTCATGAGGACTCGAAACGTCAACTCTTTTCTTCTCCGCCGATGCTGCCAGACCTCCTGAGTTTTTCCAGGGGTAATTCTGTTTTTGTTTTGGATTTCCAGCATCCGCAGTTTTTTTGTTTTTATCTCTGTGTTTAATTTACTGCCACTGCTCTTCAAGAAATGCCTACCTCCTTGAAGAAGTTCTGTTCTTTTCTGTGACAAGATTTCCGTTCCTCTCTTTTGCCTTGCTCACCTTCATTGCTTTCCATTTCCCTCCTGGTGTTTGACAAGGTGTTTACTAAAACCCACTTTCACAGCCATATCTCCTTTCTCAGTGACTGTCTCCGTCTCCGACTTACCCCACGTGGATTTCAACTGAAATTCCACCCCTCATGTTTCGAACCCACCCAGGATTACAGGTATCTCCGGGACATAAAACGTTTCTCGGACTGCTGTTCCCGTCACATTCTGAAATCCACACTCAAGCCATGCGCCGCCATATGAACACACTCGACCTCTCCCTCCAGCAGCACCGCCGTACCCTTTTTCAAAGCTGCGCATGCCCCCAGTTTCATTTTATTCTTCGGCTCATCCAACGCCTCAACAAGAAACTTTTTCTCTCTCTCAAGTGCTAAGGAACACAAGCTCCAACAACTCATCGACACCAACACCCATCTAGGACCCTCCACCCCTGCCCGTCCCTCCGTCCCCACCCCATCTTCCAACCCCAGCCGTGTATTCACTATACCCCCTGACCTTCCCCTCTCTGATGCTGAACGTTCAGTGCTCAGCAAAGGATTTAGTTTCATACCCTTACGCCCTCATCGCAATGAATTTCGGGCTCGGCATGATGCTGAACTCTTCTTCCGCCGTCTTCGTCTCCGGGCTCACATCTTTGGGCAGGAGTCCTCTCCCAGTTCAACGGATCCTTTTACCCATCTCCAATATTCTCCCTACACCTGGACCCCTCCCTCTGGATTCTTACCTTCTCTTGATCTTTTCATTGAGAACTGTCGGCGCGACATTAGTCGTCTCAATTTCTCTGCTTCTCTCACCCATTCTAACCTGTCTCTCTCTGAACTTACTGCACTCCATTCTCTCAGGTCCAACCCTGACATTGTCATCAAACCCGCTGACAAGGGTGGTGCTGTTGTTGTCTGGCACACTGACCTCTACCTCGCGGAGGCTGAGCGTCAACTCTCAGACACTTCCTCCTACCTCTCCCTGGACCATGACCCCACCACTGAACATCAAGCCATTGTTTCCAGGACTGTCACTGACCTCATCTCCTCTGGGGATCTTCCTCCCACAGCTTCCAGCCTGATAGTCGCCCAACCTCGGATGGCCCGCTTCTATCTCCTACCCAAAATCCACAAACAGAACTGCCCCGGTAGACCGATCGTCTCAGCTTTCTCCTGCCCCACAGAACTCATTTCTCGTTATCTTGACTCCCTTCTCTCTCCCCTTGTCCAGTCCCTTCCCACCTACATCTGTGATTCCTCTGACACCTTACATCACATCAGCAATTTCCAGTTCCCTGGCCCCAACCGCTTCCTCTTCACCATGGACGTCTAATCCCTCTACACCTCCATCCCCCACCAAGATGGTCTGAGGGCCCTTAGCTTTTTCCTCGAACAGAGGCCCGAACAATCCCCATCCACCACTACTCTCCTCCGTCTGGCTGAACTTGTTCTCACGCTGAACAATTTCTCCTTCAACTCCTCTCACTTCCTCCAAATAAAAGGTGTGGCTATGGGTACCCGCATGGGCCCCAGCTATGCCTGTCTCTTTATCGGGTATGTGGAACATTCCTTGTTCCAGTCCTACTCTGGCCCCCTCCCACAACTCTTTCTCCGGTACATCGATGATTACTTCGGTGCCGCTTCATGCTCTCGGCGGGACCTGGAAAAATTTATTAAATTTTGCTTCCAATCTCCACCCCTCCATCATTTTCACGTGGTCCATCTCTGACACTTCCCTTCCCTTCCTTGACCTCTCTGTCTCAATCTCTGGTGATAGACTGTCCACCAATATCCATTACAAACCCACCGACTCCCACAGCTACCTCGACTACAGCTCCTCACACCCCGCTTCCTGTAAGGAATCCATCCCATTCTCTCAGTTCCTTCGCCTCCGTCGCATCTGTTCCGATGATGCTACCTTCAAAAACAGTTCCTCTGACATGTCCTCCTTCTTCCTTAACCGAGGTTTTCCACCCACGGTCGTTGACAGGGCCCTCAACCGTGTCTGGCCCATCTCCCACGCATCCGCCCTCACGCCTTCTCCTCCCTCCCAGAAACATGATAGGGTCCCCCTTGTCCTCACTTATCACCCCACCAGCCTCCGCATTCAAAGGATCATCCTCCGCCATTTCCGCCAACTCCAGCATGATGCCACCACCAAACACATCTTCCCTTCACCCCCCCCATCGGCATTCCGTAGGGATCGCTCCCTCTGGGACACCCTGGTCCACTCCTCCATCACCCCCTACTCCTCAACCCCCTCCTATGGCACCACCCCATGCCCACGCAAAAGATGCAACACCTGCCCCTTCACTTCCTCTCTCCTCACCGTCCAAGGGCCCAAACACTCCTTTCAAGTGAAGCAGCATTTCACTTGCATTTCTCCCAACTTAGTCTACTGCATTCGTTGCTCCCAATGTGGTCTCCTCTACATTGGAGAGACCAAACGTAAACTGGGCGACCGCTTTGCAGAACACCTGTGGTCTGTCCGCAAGAATGACCCAAACCTCCCTGTCGCTTGCCATTTTACCACTCCACCCTGCTCTCTTTCCCACATGTCTGTCCTTGGCTTGCTGCATTGTTCCAGTGAAGCCCAACGCAAACTGGAGGAACAACACCTCATCTTCCGACTAGGGACTTTACAGCCTTCCGGACTGAATATTGAATTCAACAACTTTAGGTTGTGAGCTCCCTCCCCCATCCCCACCCCATTTCTGTTTCCCCCTTCCTTTTTTTTCCAATAAATTATATAGATTTTTCTTTTCCCACCTATTTCCATTATTTTTAAATATCTTAAAATCTTTTATGCTCTCCCCACCCCCACTAGAGCTATACCTTGAGTGCCTTACCATCCATTCTTAATTAGCACATTCGTTTAGATAATATTACCAACTTTAACACCTGTGTTCTTTTGTTCTATTGTTGTTGACATCTTTTGATGATCTGCTTCTATCACTGCTTGTTTGTCCCTACGACCACACCCCCCCTCCACTTCTCTCTCTCTCTCTCTCTCCACCCCCCCCCCCCCCACACACCTTAAACCAGCTTATATTTCAACTCTTTCTTGGACTCGAACTCAAGTTCTGTCGAAGGGCCATGAGGACTCGAAACATCAACTCTTTTCTTCTCTGCCGATGCTGCCAGACCTGCTGAGTTTTTACAGGTAATTCTGTTTTTGTTTTGGATTTCCAGCATCCGCAGTTTTTTTGTTTTTATTTAGGACACATAAGGTGTTGTAGCGTTCCCTCATGGCTTAGGATGTGCATGCATGTTGCTGCAGCTGTCCTGCATTGTCAGTTGACAGCTTTTTAATGCTTTAAGAATGTTTTACTTTAAGTATATGCTGTCTGATTGTGCAAACCATCTTTCACAGAATAAAGCTCCCTTTACACTGTCCCCATCAAACACTCCCAGGACAGGTACAGCACGGGGTTAGATACAAAGTAAAGCTCCCTCTATACTGTCCCCATCAAATACTCCCAGGATAGGTACAGTACGGGGTTAGATACAGAGTAAAGCTCCTTCTACCCTGTCCCATCCAGCACTCCCAGGGCAGGTACAGCGTGGAGTGAGATACAGAGTAAATCTCACTCTACACTGTCCCCATCTAACACTCCCAGGGCAGGTACAGCATGGAGTGAGATACAGAGTAAATCTCACTCTACACTGTCCCCATCTAACACTCCCAGGGCAGGTACAGCATGGAGTGAGATACAGAGTAAATCTCACTCTACACTGTCCCCATCTAACACTCCCAGGGCAGGTACAGCATGGAGTGAGATACAGAGTAAATCTCACTCTACACTGTCCCCATCTAACACTCCCAGGGCAGGTACAGCATGGAGCGAGATACAGAGTAAATCTCACTCTACACTGTCCCCATCTAACACTCCCAGGGCAGGTACAGCATGGATTGAGATACAGAGTAAATTTCACTCTACAATGCCCCTATCAAGTTCTCTGAAGATTTTGATAGGCTGTAAAATATATTTGGAGAAGGGGAATCTGACAGGTAGAAGGCAAAAAGATCCCAAGCCACAAACTTGCACAAACAGATAATTTTTCACACTGGAATCCTATTTAGCTTGTGGGTATGAAGGTGCTATTGGCTGAAGAAAAGAACCAGGAGAAATATGTTCCGTTCTAATGGGAGATAAACGTTAATTAAAAGAAAGGATCTGAGCAAGACCTCCACAGGAATGATACCCGCTCTCAGCTGTCAGTTTCACTGAGGCCTAGCTGATGATGATACATTTCCCAGAGAAGCCCAGGATCTTCCAGATATGGCCAGTTGAGTGGGAGTGAAGGAAGGAGATCAGCAATGGCCTCCAAATTGAAATTTAAAGGGTAAATGAAATTTGGATGCAATCTCTGCCAGAATACCCATAGGCAATTGGTCAATTGTGCAATGTTCTAATTTGTACCACTTAAATTTTTGACAACTGTTTCTCTGCTCACCAAGCCAAGAGATGTTAAGATTGGGATAGGAACACCTTCCCATTTTCTGCACCCTGAGAAGGCACCAATAACTCACAGCTCAGGTATAACATGTCCATTAGCAGAGCAAAGCTCCCTTACTCTACCCTGAATACCCAAGCCCCAAACTCTTTCCTATAATACATTCCCACTTTCCACAGCATTCACTCCTCCGGCTACTCCCAGCTAGACTCCAACTTTTGTTCCAAAATTCATGGAATGAAACAATGTTGCAGCACACTAGGAGGGCATTTGGAAAAGTTATCCAATCGCCCCACTCCCCTGCTGTTTTCCTGTAGCCCTGCATATTTCCCTACTGAAGATTTTAGTTTGGCAGCTGTGGCTCAGTTTGTTGCACCTTTGCCCCTCAGTTATCTCTGTGCCAGATTCAAATCCTGCTTCAAGGTTTGAACACAAAAAACAAGGCTGACACTCTAGTGCAGTACTGAGGTTATCAGAGCTGCATTATCAGAGGTGCAGTCTTTTAGGTGAAATCTTAAACCAAGACCCCTTCTTCCTGCTTGAGTGAATGTAAAAGATCCCAAGGCACTATTTCAAAGAAGAGCAGGGTTACATGCAGTAAAGAGTTACATGCAGTGTCCTGGCCAGTCAACATCACCAAAAACAAATGATCTGGTGATCATCACATGGCTGTTTGTGGGAGCTTGCTGTGCACAAATTGACCGCTGTGTTTCCTACTTTACAACAGTGATTACTGTTCACTTCAAAAAGTACCTCATTGGCTGTAAAGCACTTTGAGACATCTATCTGGTAATCATGGGAGGTGCTAATAAATGCAAGACTTTTATTTATCCAATTCCCTTT
The DNA here is from genome assembly GCF_017639515.1 of Carcharodon carcharias. Taxonomy (NCBI): domain Eukaryota; kingdom Metazoa; phylum Chordata; class Chondrichthyes; order Lamniformes; family Lamnidae; genus Carcharodon; species Carcharodon carcharias. The sequence continues at coordinate 59,238,557 of NC_054485.1, forward strand.
TGATAGTTATTATTGAATCTACTTTGACCATCACTTTATTTTATTTTTCCAGATCACAATAGCTCATTACATTAAAAGCATTTCTCCTTCCCTCATGTGGTTCTTTTGCCAAATGTCTAAAAACTGTGTCCTCTGGTTCCCAAACCCATTTCTGTTGAACTACTCTGCAAAAATTTTTCATATTCAGTGTGGATTTGTGGTTTGTCATGTTAAGAATATCTAAACTGATTTCGCACAGCCAGGTTTTTTAGTCAATGTCTCAGCAGACCAGGCTGGAGACAATCCCAAATCCAATAGTGAAAGCACTGAGCAGTGTGCTCAGCCCCTGAATTCCAGCACCATCTCAATGCCCTGCTGTAAAATGGGGATGGGTAGAGAGTGTAATATTAAAGCCTCGGCCAGGAGGTTTAATATCTGGTGTTCTACAGCTTCATGTTGCTGTCAGGTTCACTCCAGCATACTCCCTTTCTGCAAACAAGAAGAAAATTGCTAAGAAATTATTGGGCTGGTAAAACACACAGGCCTTAGCTTAGATTAGGTGCACAAGTCTCTGGAGTGGAGCTTGATTCACAGTTTGCTGACTCAGCCACAAGAATGAGTCAAAGCTGATGTATTCCCTTAGGGGTATTTCCTTGTGTGAATAGCTCCCTGTACAATCTATTGGATAACAGAGGGTCTTATATTCAGTTCACAGTTTGTGCTTAATTAGCTGGTGTCAGCCAGTGTTGGGGATGATGCTGGAGTTGCTACGGTGAGGATGCTACAGTCAGTCTCAGCATCTTCTGTGTTGGGAAAAGGAAAAGAAGCAGTCAGTTTTCCAATGCATGGGGCTAGCAGGGTGAGGTCTCCTGCCAGGAATCTGTGCATTCATCCTTCCCATGCGCTGCAGGCTAAGATCCCAATGGGTTCCACAATGTCAGTTTGCTGACACCAATGAATCAGGAAGGTATAGCGGTGGATTATTCTTTGTCTGAGAGTTCCACCGTTGTGATAGGGCACCAAAGTGCTTTTACAGAATCTCTACCCCTCCCCTATTCCCCATACAGCAGGCCTATTCCAGGATGAGGAAACAGGAACAGGCCGAGTGAGTAAATGACTCACCTCCTTGCCATTCCAAGGTGGGACAGATCTCCTGGATTATTGGGCTCTGTGTGAATGGGTGCTTGTCTGGGTTAATGTGGAGAGTGGGGAGACGGCGCTGCTGTGTTGGTGGATGGATTGAAGTAGCTCACAAGCCAGCCCCAAGCAGCATCTCCTGGGGATATAGGGAGAGCAATCTGCACGTACACACAGTGGCTGCCATTAATATCGGCAGGAACTCGACTGGTAATTTTCCAATTGCATCAAATATTTTTTTTAATGTATAAACCCACAGATCCAACACTTCAAACACTCGCAATCTGTTAGCAAGAGCATAAGTCAAACTGACTAACCCACTGGCAGTGTGTCAGTGTCAGTATTGTGATGGTGCAGGGCATTATTTAAGGCAATGCTTTCAAAGCGAGATAATGCTAACCTATCACATTACAAATAGAAATACATTAGCTAACAGCTCATAGTAGGGTAACTGATACAATAAGGCTTGAGATTCGTGAGTGCAATAGAATTCTTATTCAGCCAAGCTCAATGTTGATTTAACACTAGACGGAGGAATTGCTTCGGAGACTCAGTGATGACAGCTACATGACCCAGAGGTTGGTATTTCCCCTTCTTTAATATTGAAGCCTCTAAAAGGTATAGAAAAAAGAAAGAATTGCATTTCTATAGTGCCTTTCATGACCACTGGACATCTCAAAGCATCTTCAAGTTAGTGCCATGGGATCTTTAATGGCCACCTGAGAGCGCAGATGAGCCCTCGCTTTAACAACTCATTCAAAAAGGAGCACACGCCCAACTGTGCAGCACTATCTTAGGACTGCACTAGCCTACCGTGTCAGCCCTGATTTTTTGTGTTTTTTGTGCTCAAGTCCTGGAGTATTCTAGGTATTTTCCAGTTTGCTGTATATCTTGTATGTCTGATTTATCTTAGAGCAAAGCAGAGATGATGCTAGTTCCAAATCTACAACAACTTTACTTACATTACTTTAAAATATCTCACAACTTACAAGTTTTTCCAGACACATGTCACTGCCCAGATCTCAGATCTTTCCAGAACTTTCTATGTAGTGTCAGTCACTTCACTCTCTAGCTCCACTCACCGGCATAAACAATCAAGTACAGTTAACATAGATCAGAGAACAAACTAACATATTCAAACACAGATCAATTAAAGCATTAAAACTTACATATTTTCCCCCTTTTAAATAAAAGCCTTGTTTGGAATTAAATCATTCTAAACAACAAACATATGTCAAGTCATTTCTTAAAGTTCTCCTTGTCTGTTTTCTCTAAGTACAGAAATACCCTTTGAGATACAGAGCTCTCTTCAGTCTGCAATTAGATCTATAAATTTGTTGTGATTCTGTGTGATCAACTTGATGAGTTGTATGATTAACATCACTCATAGGAAAAGGAAATGTATCCTCATAATCACTGACCTCATGGGCAGAATTTTACGTTTGGAGTGTGGGCACATGCCCAACACGCCCGAGCAGAATATGACGTGTGATGACGTCAGGACGCACTCGTGCGATATTTCGTTCAGTAGGCACATGACAGAGTTGGCTGCATGCCTGCTGATAATAAAAAGACCTATTAAGGCCATTAACAAGCTCATTAAAATCTAATTTATGTTGCACATGAAACCTTATGGTTGGTGGGCAGGCGAAAAGGCCAAGCGGCCTTTCACAATTTTTAGGAAACCTCATTCACAAGCGGGACGAGGTTTTCTAAAGCAAATAAACAATAGCTAAAACTTTATTTTGAATTAAAGACATGTCCCAGCTCATGTGATAGAGTCACATGAGGGGGCGTGTTTTAAAAATTTTTTTACTGTCTTTATTAATTTTATTAAAAAGTACTTCAATCTCCCTGAGGTAGCTCCGTGCCTCAGGGAGATTGAAGTGCTCTTTCACGCGAATACACGAACTGCACGCCAGGCCCAGTCTCCCTCCTCCCCCCGCCTGCACAAGTAGCGCTGAGCGCTGCCGCTCGCGATCCACGCAGGGTGGGCCTTGATTGGCCTGCCCGTGTGAAACTGTGGAGCAGAGGCAATCGTGGGCGGCGGTCAGCTTCCTGACCACCCCTGCCTGCTCCCGCCGAGCCCGCCCGACAAGGGAAAAAGTCTGGCCCATATGTTCATCTCGGCCCCTCATCTGACTAAAGCCCTGTTACGTTCTGAGCCATGATGAGGTTTTTTTCCTGTGTGCGTTCTAATATGTATCTTTAATCTGTAATTCTCGCTGAAAACTTTGTTGCATTAGGGACACTGGTACGGGTGCCCATCTACATGGCTCCAATTGTGTACATGTAATGTTCCATTGCTGGCAAATTTCTGGCCACAATATGAACAAACCTCCTTCTCTCCAGGACGTGTCTTTTTATGACTCTCAAGCACAAAGGGAGTCACAAAGGCTTTGTCACTTACACCACAGGGAATGAGCTTTGAAATGTGATCTATCAGTAGATGTCTGTGCAGGGGAAGGGAGACCGAACCGATGCCATACGCTCCTCACACTGGAATAGTCTCTCTTCCAAGTGTGTCAGTTTTTGTGTTTTTTGTACACATTTCTGTGGGCAAATCCTTTTCCACAAGGTTTTCATTTGTAGTGATTGTCCTTGTTATGGATAATTTTATGTGCTGTTACTTGATCTAGCTGTTTGAAAGATATACTGTAGACATCACAGGAGTAAGGGCATTTCTCTGAATAAGTAATCATCTGGTTTGCGGATATGAATTTTTTGTCACAGTCCCGGTAATTGAAGACCTTGTGAATCTTTCAATGCTCATGTAGGGTTGCAGCTCAAAAACATTTCTTATTGCACACAGAGCACATCAGTCTCCTCTGAGAGTTTCCTTTTATGATGGTATATACATGCTGCACCTCACTCTCAAGAAGAGACTCTTTCCTGTGTTGAGCCAATGAAATCTTCATCTTTGACAACTTGCACACCTTTGCAAATTGGTTCCACTTAAAGCGTGAATTGAATGTTTTCCCTCAAGGTGGACGTGGTGTTGTGACTTGGTGAACATTTCCACAGTTTGGGCACAGTTTTGAAGGTATCTACCTGTGATGACAGATGTGTTGATGAGATTGCTGAGGTCTCCTTGTCCGTAACCCTTGCACTTGAGCTGGTTGGGCAAGCTGTATCTATGACACTGAGCCTAAAGTGCATTCCTATTGTGACCTCTTCAAATTGGACCACCAAGGTTGTGCCTTTTTCTAAGATTAAATCATCATCCTTCAGGAGAAGACGTTCCCTAATTCGTGGAATTTTCAATCATTATCAATTCAAATGTATCACATGATATTCATTACACAGACTTGGCCTCAAGGAACTCATTGCCGGGACCTGAATATCCAAGGGTATGTGACATTCCGGAAGGACAGGAAACTGGGGGAAATGGTGGGGTAGCTCTGTTAATTAAAGAGGGCATTAGTACTGGAGAGAGAGATGACCTTTAGATCTAAAGATCAAGATGTAGAAATGGATGGAACTAAGAAACAGCAAGGGGCAGAAAATATTTGGGGGGGGGGAGTTTTCATAGGTCACCAAACAGTAATGGTAATGTAAATCACAGTATAAATCTGGAAATTAGGGGCACATGTGACAAGGATAACACAGTAATTATGGGGGATTTCAATCAACATATAGGCTGGGTAAACTTGATTAGTACTAATGTTGTGGAGGACAAATTCTTGGAACCTATGCAAGATAGTTTTCTAGAGCAATACTATGGAACCAACTATGGCTATTTTAGATCTAATAATGTGCAATGAAAAAGAGCAAATGAATAATCGTATTGTAAAGGAGCCTTTAGGAAAGAGTGACCATAATATGATAGAATTTTAAATTAAAATTGAAAGTGATGTAGTTCAATCAGAGACTAGGGTCTTATAAAAAAAGGAATCTATGAAGGTATGAGGGGCAAATTGGCTATAGTGGATTGGGAAACTGCATTGAAAGGTATGACGGTAGACAGGCAATGACTAACATTTAAACAACTAACACATAGATTACAATCATAACACATTCCTTTAATGCACAAAAACTCAGTATGGAAAGTGTTCCAACTGGGGCTAATGAAAGAAATCAAGGATTGCTTTAGATCAAATGAAGAGGCATATAAAGTTGCCAAAAAATGGTAAGCTTGAAAATTGGGAGCATTTTAGAATTCTTCAAAGGAGCACCAAGAAAAAGATTAAGCAAGGGAAATAGAATATGAGATAAACTAGTGAAGAGCATAAAATCAGACAGTAAAAGCTTGTATAGGTAAGTAAAAAGGAAAAGGATTAGCAAAAACAAATGTGGGTCCATTACGAGTCAGGAGAAATAATAATGGAAAATATGGGAGGTGGTGGCATAGTGATATTGTCATTGGACTAGTTGGTAATCTAGAGCCTCAGGGTAATGCTCTGGGGACCTGAGTTCAAATCCCACCACAGCAGATGGTGGAATTTACATTCAATAAATATTTGGAATTATAAATCTGATAATGGCCATAAAACCACTGTTGATAGTCGTAAAAACCCGTCTGGTTCACTAATGCCCTTTAGGGAAGGAAATAAGTCATCCTTATAAAAACAAAAATAAAAAACAAAAACATAAATACCTGGAAAAACTCAGCAGGTCTGGCAGCATCTGCGGAGAAGAACAAAGTTGACGTTTCGAGTCCTCATGACCCTTCAACAGAACTAAGTAAAAATAGGAGAGGGGTGAAATATAAGCTGGTTTGGGGGGGGGGGTGGTTTGGGTGAGGGGAGAGAAGTGGGAGGGAGGTGGTTGTAGGGACAAGCAAGCAGTGATAGGAGCAGATAATCAAAAGATGTCACAGACAAAAGAACAAAGAGGTGTTGAAGGTGGTGATATCGTCTAAAAGAATGTGCTAATTAAGAATGGATGGCAGGACACGCAAGGTACAGATAGCTCTAGTGGGGGTGGGGTGAAATAAGACTAAAAGGGCATAAAAGGTATAGATTTAAATATAATGGAAATAGGTGGGAAAAGAAAAATCTATATAAATTATTGGAAAAAACAAAATGGAGGGGGAAGAAACAGAAAGGAGGTGGGGATGGAGGAGGGAGTTCAAGATCTAAAGGTGTCGAACTCAATATTCAGTCTGGAAGGCTGTTAAGTGCCCAGTCGGAAGATGAGGTGCTGTTCCTCCAGTTTGTGTTGAGTTTCACTGGAAGCCAAGGACAGACATGTGGGCAAGAGAGCAGGGTGAAGTGTTAAAATGGCAAGCGACAGGGAGGTCTGGGTCATTCTTGCGGACAGACCGAAGGTGGTCTGCAAAGCGGTCGCCCAGTCTGCGTTTGGTCTCTCCAATGTAGAGGAGACCGCATTGGGAGCAACGAATGCAGTAGACTAAGTTGGGGGAAATGCAAGTGAAATGCTGCTTCACTTGAAAGGAGTGTTTGGGCCCCCTTGGACGGTAAGGAGAGAGGAAAAGAAGGAGCGGGTATTGAATATTTTGCGTATGCATGGGTACTGTTGGTGGGGGTTGAGGAGTAGGGGGTGATGGAGGAGTGGACCAGGGTGTCACGGAGGGAACGATCCCTATGGAATGCCGCCGGCTGGGGGGGGTGGTGAAGGGAAGATGTATTTGGTGGTGGCATCATGCTGGAGTTGGCGGAAATGGCGGAGTATGATCCTTTGAATGCGGAGGCTGGTGGGGTGATAAGTGAGGATAAGGGGGACCCTATCATGGTTCTGGGAGGGAGGAGAAAGCGTGAGGGTGGATGCGCGGGAGATGGGCCGGACACAGTTGAGAGCCCTATCAATAACCGTGGGTGGAAAACCTCGCTTAAGGAAGAAGGAGGACATGACAGATGAACTGTTTGAGAAGGAAGCATCATCAGAACAGATGCGACGGAGGCGAAGGAGCTGAGAGAATGGGATGGAGTCCTTACAGGAAGCAGGGTGTGAGGAGCTGTAGTCGAGGTAGCTGTGGGAGTCGGTGGGTTTGTAATGGATATTGGTGGACAGTCTATCACCAGAGATTGAGACAGAGAGGTCAGGGAAGGGAAGGGAAGTGTCAGAGATGGACCACGTGAAAATGATGGAGGGGTGGAGATTGGAAGCAAAATTAATAAATTTTTCCAGGTCCCGACGAGAGCATGAAGCAGCACCAAAGTAATCATCAATGTACTGGAGAAAGAGTTGTGGGAGGGGGCCGGAGTAGGACTGGAACAAGGAATGTTCCACAAACCCCATAAAGAGACAGGCATAGCTGGAGCCCATGCGGGTACCCATAGCCACACCTTTTATTTGGAGGAAGTGAGAGGAGTTGAAGGAGAAATTGTTCAGTGTGAGAACAAGTTCAGCCAGACGGAGGAGAGTAGTGGTGGATGGGGATTGTTTGGGCCTCTGTTCGATGAAGAAGCTGAGAGCCCTCAGACCATTCTGGTGGGGGATGGGGATGTAGATGGATTGGACGTCCATGGTGAAGAGGAGGCGGTTGGGGCCAGGGAACTGGAAATTGTTGATGTGACGTAAGGTGTCAGAGGAATCATGGATGTAGGTGGGAAGAGACTGGACAAGGGGAGAGAAAAGGGAGTCAAGATAATGAGAAATGTGTTCCGTGGGGCAGGAACAGGCTGACATGATCGGTCTGCCGGGACAGTCCTGTTTGTGGATTTTGGGTAAGAGGTAGAAGCAGGCCGTCCGAGGTTGGGTGACTATTAGTTTGGAAGCTGTGGGAGGAAGATCTCCAGAGGAGATGAGGTCAGTGACAGTCCTGGAAACAATGGCTTGATGTTCAGTGGTGGGGTCATGGTCCAGGGAGAGGTAGGAGGAAGTGTCTGCGAGTTGACGCTCAGTCTCCACAAGGTAGAGGTCAGTGCACCAGACAACAACAGCACCACCCTTGTCAGCAGGTCTGATGACAATGTTAGGGTTGGACCTGAGAGAACGGACTGCAGTAAGTTCAGAGAGAGACAGATTAGGATGGGTGAGAGGAGCAGAGAAATTGAGACGACTAATGTCACGCCGACAGTTCTCCATGAAAATATCAAGAGATAGTAAGAATCCAGAGAGAGGGGTCCAGGTGGAGGGAGAATATTGGAGGTGGGTAAAAGGATCCGTTGAACGGGGAGAGGACTCCTGTCCAAAGAAGTGAGCACGGAGACAAAGGCGGCGGAAGAAGAGTTCATCATGCCGAGCCCGAAATTCATTGCGATGAGGGCGTAAGGTTATGAAACTAAGTCCTTTGCTGAGCACTGAATGTTCAGCGTCGGAGAGGGGAAGGTCAGGGGGTATAGTGAATACACGGCCAGGGCTGGGATTGGAAGATGGGATGGGGACGGAGGGACAGGCAGGGGTGGAGGGTCCTAGATGGGTGTTGGTGTCGAGTCATTGGAGCTTGCGTTCCTTAGCACTTGAGAGAAAGAGAAAAAGTTTCTTGTTGAGGTGTCGGATGAGACGAAGAATAAAATGAAACTGGGGGCACGTGCAGCTTTGAAAAAGGGTACGGCGGTGCTGCTGGAGGGAGAGGTCGAGTGTGTTCATATGGCGGCGCATGGCATTGAGTGTGGATCTTAGAATGTGACGGGAACAGCAGTCCGAGAAATGTTTTATGTCCCGGAGATACCTGTAATCCTGGGTGGGTTCGAAACATGAGGGATGGAATTTCAGTTGAAATCCACGTGGGGTAAGTCGGAGACGGAGACAGTCACTGAGAAAGGAGATATGGCTGTGAAAGTGGGTTTTAGTAAACACCTTGTCAAACACCAGGAGAGAAATGGAAAGCAATGAAGGTGAACAAGGCAAAAGAGAGATATGGAAATCCTGTCAGAGAGAAGAGAATCTGTCATCCTTACCAGGTCTGGCCTACATGTGACTCCAGATCCACAGCAATGTCCTCTGATGCCATGAGGCTTCATGGGGTCAAGCCACTCAGTTGTATCAAACAACTAAAAACAATTCATTAAGGACAACCTGACATCGACCTAGGCACCAGAAACAATAACAGCAAACTCAGCCCTTGAACCTGCAAAGTCCTCCTTACTAATATGTGGAGGCTAGTGCCAAAATTTGGAGAGCTGTCTCACAACAAGCAACACAAAATAATATCTTACAAAATAATGTCCCAGACACCACCATCACCATCTCTGGGTATGCCACACTGGCAGGCCAGACCCAGCAGAGGTGTCAGCACAGTGATATATGGTCAGGTGGGAGTTTCCCTGGGAGTCCTCAACATCGACTCCAGACCCCATGAAACCTCATTGTATCAGACCCAGCATGGGCAAGGAAACCTCCTGCTGATTACCAGCCACTGTCTGAGGAGTCGCAAGTGGTGCAGAACATTGTGCAATCATGATCAAACAGTCCCCCACCCAGCGTACATTCTGTGCCCTTGCCACTTCAGTGCTTCCTCTAAGTGGTGTTCAACATGGAGGAGCACTGATTCGTCAGCTGAGGGGTGGGGGGGCAGTACGTGGTAATCAGCAGGAGGTTTCCTTGCCCATGTTTGACCTGATGCCATGAGGCTTCATGGGGGCCAGAGTCGATGTTGAGGACTCCCAAGGCTACTCCCTCCCAATTGTATACCACGGTGCTGCCAGCTTTGGTGGGTCTGTCCTGTTGGTGGGACAGGATATACTCAGGTATAGTGATGGTCGTTTCTGGAGCATGATCTGTAAGGTATGTTCAGCACCATTCATGACTCCTCAGATAGTGAAGCAGTCCATGTCCAAATATCCAGGCTTGGGATGGTAACATTCACGCTACACATGTGCCAGGCAATTACCATCTCCAACAAGAGAGAATCTAACCATCACCCCTTAATATTCAATGGCATTTCCATAGCTGAATACCCCACTATCAAAATCATGGGGGTTACCATTACCAGAAACTGAACTGGACTAGCCATACAAATGCTGTGGCTATACGAATAGGTTAGAGGCTAGGAATACTGTGGTGAGAAACTCATCTCCTGATTCTCCAAAGCCTGCCCACCATCTACAAGGCAAAAGTCAGGAGTGTGACGGAATATTCTCCACTTACCTGGATGAGTGCAGCTCCAATAACACTTAAGAAGCTCAATACCATCCAGGACAAAGCAGCCCACTTGATTGGCACCCCATCCAAAAACAAAATCATTAAACTAACTCAGCAGGGGTGTGGGAACCAAGGGAAAATATTAGAGAGGAATACCAGAGTGCACAAAATACTGGGACATACAGATAGCACTAGTATAGAGAATAGTAAGTTAATAGGTGAAGCTGGGGTGAGGGAGAAATTAACAAAATCTAAAGCAGGGTTACTGTGCATGTATGTGAACCCACAGAGTACAGTAAATAAGATTGCGGAGTTACAGGTGCAGATTGCCATGTGGAAATATGATGATGTGGCAATAACAGAGACCTGGCTCAAGGAAGGACAGAACTGGGTGTTAAATATTCCTGGGTACAGGGTGTTCAGAAAAGATAAGAAAAGAAGGAAAGGGGTGGGGTGGTGGTATTGGTTAAGGAGAGCATTGCAGTGCTGCAGAAAGAGGATGTCCTGGTGGGTTCAAGGACATAATCAATTTGGCTAGTGTTAAGAAACAAAAAGGGTGCAATTACATTGCTCGGTGTAGTCCATAGACCGTCAATTAGTGAGAAGAACGTAGAAGAACAAATCTGCAGGGAAATTGCAAAGAGATGCAAGCATTATAGAGTAGTTATAATGGGGGAATTTAATTACCCGAGAGTAGGCTGGGACAGTGATAGTGTAAATGGTGGAGAGGGGAAAAAGCTCCCAGATTGTGTTCAGGAAGATTTTCTACGGCAGTATGTATCCAATCCAACAAGAAAAGATGCACTGTTGGACCTAGTTCTTGGAAATGAGGTGAGTCAGGTAGATTAGGTGTCAGAGGGAGAATATTTAGGAGGCAGTGATCATTGTATATTTTAGGATGATGATAGAAAAGGATGATAGACAATCCAGAGTAAGAATAATTAACTGGACGAGAGCCAATTTTGATGGGGGCAAGAATGGAGCTGGGCCAGACTGGAATGAAATAAAAGCAAAAAACTGCGGATGCTGGAAATCCAAAACAAAAATAAAAATACCTAGAAAAACTCAGCAGGTCTGGCAGCATCTGCGGAGAGGAGCATAGTTAATGTTTCAAGTCCGTATGACTTTCAACAGAACTAAGTAAAAATAGAAAAGAGGTGAAATATAAGCTGGTTTAAGGAGGGGGCGGTTGGTGATGGTGGGATAGGGAGAGCAAACAAATCCAGAGCTCCTTGGATGGAAAAGGAGATAGAAATTAAGATAAAAAAGAAAAAGTGTGCTTATGACAGGTGTCAGGTAGAAAATATAATTGAGAACCAAGAGGAATACAGAAGGTTCAGAGGGGAGGTGACAAAGCATATTGGGGAAGCTAAGAGGGATTATGAGAAGACTGGCAGCCAACATAAAGGGGAATCCCAAAGTCTTCTGTAGGCATATAAATAGTAAAAGGTGGTAAAAGGAGGAGTTGGGCTGATTAGGGATGAAAAGGGAATGTGCACATGGATGAAGGGGCCATGGCTGAGATATTAAATGAATACTTTGCATCGGTCTTTACCAAGGAGGTAGATGCCACCCATGCTATGGTGACAGATGAAGAAACTATGTCATGAGAAGGGTTCAAAATTGATAAGGAGGAAGTGTTGAATAGACTGTCGGTACTTAAAGCTAACAAGGCACTGGGACTGAATAAGATGCATCCAAGTATATTTAAGGAATTGAGAGTAGAAATTACAGGGGTATTGGCCATAATCTTTCAGTCTTCATTAGACTGAGGGGAGGTGCCAGAGGACTGGAGAATTGCAAACATTATGCCCTTGTTCAAAAAAAGGTTGTAAGGATAAGCCCAGCAATTACAGACCAGTCAGTTTAACTTCAGTGGTGGGCAGGATTCTAGAAACAATTATTCGGGAAAGAATTAGTAGTCACATGAAAAAATATGGGTTAATAAGGAAGAGCCAGCATAGATTTCTAAAGGGGAAATTGTTTTAGCCATCTTGCTGGAGTTTTTTGAAGTTGTAACAGAAAAGGTCGATGAAGGTAATGCTGTTGATGTGATGTACATGGACTTTCAAAAGGCTTTTGATATAGTGCCACACAACTGACTAGTGAGAAAGTTTTTGCTCATGCCATAACAGTAGCAACATGGATCTATAATTGGCTGAAAAATATGTACATGTGGCCAGAAAAAACAGACCTGAGGATCGGGAGCAGTTTAGAATTCAGCAAAGGAGGACCAAGGGATTGATTGAGAAGGGGAAAATAGAGTATGAGAATAAGCTTGTGGGGAACATAAAAACTGACCTTAAAAGTTTCTATAGGTATGTGAAGAGAAAAAGATTGGTGAAGACAAATGTAGGTCCCTTACAGTCAGAAACAGGGGAATTTATAATGGGGAACAAAGAAATGCTGACCAACTAAATACATACTTTGGTTCCGTCTTCACAAAGGATGACACTAATAACATACCAGAAATATTGGGGAACACAGGGTTTAGTGAGAGGGAGGAACAGAAAGAAATCAGTATTGGTAGGGAAATGGTGTTGGGGAAATTGATGGATTGAAGGCCGATAAATCCCCGGGGCCTGATGATCTACATCCCAGAGTACTTAAGGGAGTGGCCCTAGAAATAGTGGATGCATTGGTGGTCATCTTCCAAGATTCTATAGACTCTGGAACAGTTCCTACAGATTGGAGGGTAGCTAATGTAACCCCACTATTTAAAAATGGAGGTAGAGAGAAAACAGGGAATTATAGACCAGTCAGCCTGATGTCGGTAGTGGGGAAAATTTTAGAGTCCATTATAAAAGATTTAATAGCTGAGCACATGGAAAATAGTGGCAAAATCGGATAGAGTCAGCATGGATTTATGAAAGGGAAATCATGCTTGACAAATCTACTGGAATTTTTCGAGGATGTAACCAGTAGAGTTGATGAGGGGGAGCCAGTGGACGTGGTTTATTTGGATTTTCAGAAGGCTTGCGACAAAGTCACACATGAGAGATAACCGTGTAAAATTAAAGTGCATGGGATTGGGGGTGGTGTATTGAGATGGATGAAAACTGGTTGGCAGACAGGAAACAAAGAGTAAGCGGGTCTTTTTCCGAATGGCAGGCAGTGACTAGCAGGGATCGGTGCTGGGACCTCAGTTATTCACAATATATATTAATGATTTAGATGAGGGAATTAAATGTAATATCTCCAAATTTGCAGATAATACAAAGTTGGGTGGGTGGGTGAGCTGTGAGGAGGATGCAGAGATGCTTCAGTGTGAATTGGACAAGTTGAGTGAGTGGGCAAATGCATGGCAGATGCAGTATAATGTGGATAAATGTGAGGTTATCCATTTTGGTAGCAAAAACGGGAAGGCAGATTATTATCTGAATGGCTATAAATTGAGAGAGGGGAATGTGCAACGAGACCTGTACACCAGTCATTGAAGGTAAGCATGCAGGTGCAGCAGGCGGTAAAGAAGACAAATGGTATGTTGGCCTTCATAGCGAGAGGATTCGAGTACAGGAGCAGGGATATCTTGCTGAAATTATACAGGGCCTTGGTGAGACTACACCTGGAATATTATGTGCAGTTTTGGTCTCCTTATCTGAGGAAGGATGTACTTGCTACACAGGGAGCGCAGAGAAGGTTTACCTGACTGATTCCTGGGATGGCGGGACTGACATATAGGGAGAGATTGAGTCGATTAGGATTATATTCACTGGTGTTCGGAAGAATGAGGGGGGATCTCATTGAAACCTATAAAATTCTAACAGGACTAGACAGGGTAGATGTAGGAAGGATGTTCCCGATGGTGGGGGAGTCCAGAACCAGGGGTCACAGTCTGGGGATATGGGGTAGACCATTTAGGACTGAGATGAGGAGAAATTTCTTCACCCAGAGAGTGGTGAGCCTGTGGAATTCATTACCATAGAAAGTAGTTGGGGCCAAAATGTATGTTTTCAAGAAGGAGTTAGATGTAGCTCTTGGGATGAAAGGGATCAAAGGGTATGGGGAGAAAGTAGGAGCAGGCTATTGATCATAATGAATGGCGGAGCAGGCTAGAAGGGCCGAATGGCCTACTCATGTTCCTAGGGCAGAATTTTCTGCCTGCCGGACAGGCGGGCCCGACCCAATCTCCGGTGGGCGGGGAGCTGATCCCTGCTGGAGAAGTGGGCCGCACCGCCAGTTTACGTGGGCGGGCCAATTAAGGCCTACCCAGCGTGACATCTGGCGGGAAGTGCTGTGCGCTCCCTGTGTGGGCAGGGGGGATTCCCTAAAAGCGAGAGTGCGCTCTTTCACATATGCGCACGAAAGAGCACATGTCCCTCTGAGGCAAAGTGCAGCCTCAGGGAGATCGCTTCCACTTTGAAAAATATTTTTTTTAAAATTCCCTAACATGACCCCTCATGTGACAATGTCACATGAGATGGGACATGTTCATAATTTACATTATAATTTTATTAAACTTTTTAACACCCTGCATGAAACCTCATCCCGCCGCTGGAGCTCCTGGCCTGCCCGCCAACCTTAAGGTTGGACAGGCAGGTCCTTTAATTGTTTAAATGATCCTGTCAATGGCCTCACTTGACCATTGACAGTTCGGCGAGCCCGCAGCTGATTTTGCTGCGCCCCCGCCTTCCTGAAAATTTAAATGGGGTGCAGTGACGTCGGAGGTTCCGCTTGACATCATCCCATGTCATTTTACCTGTCGGCGAGTGGGCCCTGCCCCATGCTCGCTGACGGCAAAATTCTGTCCCTAGTTTCTATGTTTCTATGTAATGGTCAATGGATATTTTTTGGACTGGAGAAAGATTTGTAGTGGAGGTCCCCAGGGGTTGGTGTTGGGACCTTTGCTTTTCCTGATATATATTAATTGACTAGGTCTTGGTGTGCAGGGGACAATTTCAAAGTTTGCTGATGATATGAAGCTTGGGAGTGTTGTAAACTGTGAGAACAGTGTAGAACTTCAAAAGGACATAGACAAGTTGGTGGAGTGGACAGATTGGTGGCGGATGAAGTTCATTGCGAAAAAGTGTGAGGTGATGCATTTTGGTAGGAAGAACATGGACAGAAAATATAAAATAAGGGGTGAAACTTTGAAGGGGGTGCAGGAGCAGAAAGACCTGGGTGTATATGTGCATAGATCATTGAACGTGGCAGGACAGATGGAGAGAACAGTTAATAAAGCATACAGTAAGCTGTATAGAGTACAAGAGCAGGGAGATTATGCTGAATGTATATAAGACACTCATTAGACCTCAGCTGGAGTATTGTGTACAGCTCTGGGCGCCACATTAGAGGAAGGATATGAACGCATTGGAGAGAGTGCAGAAAAGGTTTACAAGAACGGTTCCAGGAATGATAAACTTCAGCTATGAGAATAGACTGTAGAGTTTGAGACTGTTCTCCTTGGAGAGAGGAAGGCTTTGAGGAGATTTGATAGAAATGTTCAAAAGCATGAGGGGGCTGGACAGAGTAAATAGGGAGAAGCTGTTCCTGCTTTTAAAAGCATCAAGAATGAGAGAGCACAGATTTAAAGTGATTTGCAAAAGAAGCAAATGTGACGTGAGAAAAAACTTCTTCACACAATGAGTGGTTCGGATCTGGAATGCACTGTCTAGAAGTGTGGTGGAGGCAGGTTCAATCAAGGCATTTGAGAGGACATTAGATGATTATTTGAATAGAAACAATGTGCAAGGGTACGGGGAAAAGGCAGGACAATGGCACTAGGTCATAGTGCTCATTTGGATAGCCAGTGCAGACACGATGGGCTGAATAGCCTCCCACTGTGCCAATAAAATTCTGTGATTCACCCCCTCCATCCAGAAGGACAAGAGCAGTAGATAGATGGGAACACCACCATCTGGAAATTCCCTTCCAAGTCACTCACCATCCTGACTTGGAAATATATCGCCGTTCCTTCACTATCACTGGGTCAAAATCCTGGAACCCCCTTCCTAACAGCACTGTGGGTGTACCTACACCACATGGACTGCAGTGGTTCAAGAAGGCAGCTCACCACCACTTTCTCAAGGGCAATTAGGGATGGGCAATAAATGCTGGCCCAGCCAGCGAAGCCCACATCCCATGAATGAGAAAAAATAAGGAAATGGTGAAGAAACTTCGTGTCTGTCTTCACGGGGGAAAGTACTAAAAAAATCCCTGAAATAATGGAGAACCAAAGGATTAGTGTATATGAGGAACTGCAAGATACTACTATCAGTAAAAAAAAGTACTAGAACAAAGAACAAAGAAAAGTACAGCACAGAAACAGGGCCTTCAGCCCTCCAAGCCTGTGCCGATCATATTGCCCGTCAACTAAAACATTTTGCACTTCCGAGGTCTGTATCCCTCTATTCCCATCCTATTCATGTATTTGTCAAGCTGCCTCTTAAACTCCATTATCGTACCTGCTTCCGCCACCTCCTCTGGCAGCGAGTTCCAGACACTCACTACCCTCTACATAAAAAACTTGCCCCGCACATCTCCTCTAAAGTTTTCTCCTCTCACCTTAAATCTATGTCCCCTAGTAATTGACTCTTCCACCCTGGGAAAAAGCTTCTGATTATATACTCTGTCCATGCCACTCATAATTTTGTAAACTTCTATCAAGTCGCCCCTCAATCTCCGTCGCTCTGGTGAGAACAATCCGAGTTTCTCCAACCTCTCCTCATAGCTAATAACCTCCAGACCAGGCAGCATCCTGGTAAACCTCCTCTGCACTTTCTCCAACGCCTCCATATCCTTCTGGTAATATGGCGACCAGAATTGCATGCAATATTCCAAGTGTGGCCTAACCAAGGTTCTATACAGCTGCAGCATGACTTCCCAGCTTTTATACTCAATACCCCTGCTGATGAAGGCAAGCATGCCATATGCCTTCCTGACTATCTTATCCACCTGCGTTGCCACTTTCAGTGACCTGTGGACCTGTACACCCAGATCCTTCTGCCCGTTGATGCACTTAAGGATTCTACCATTTACTGTATAATTCCTACCTGTATTAGACCTTCCAAAATGCATGACCTCACATTTGTCCGGATTAAACTCCATCTGCCATTTCTCCACCCAAGTCTCCAACCAATCTATGTCCCATTGTATCCTTTGACAATCCTCTTCACTATCTGCAACTCCTCCAACCTTAAGTGTTGTCTGCAAACTTACTAATTAGCCCAGTTACATTTTCTTCCAAATCATTTATGTATACTATAAACAGCAAAGGTACCAGCACTGATTCCTGCGGAACACCACTAGTCACAGCTCTCCATTCAGAAAAGCACCCTTCCATTGCTACCCTCTGTCTTCTATGACCAAGCCAATTCGGTATCCATCTTTCCAGCTCACCTCTGATCCCGTGCGACTTTACCTTCTGTACCAGTTTGCCATGAGGGACCTTGTCAAAGGCCTTACTGAAATCCACGTAGATAACATCCACTGCCCTTCCATCGTCGATCATCTTTGTCACTTCCTCGAAAAACTCAATCAAGTTAGTGAGACACAACCTCCCCTTCACAAAACCATGCTGCCTCTCACTAATACGCCCATTTGCTTCCAAATGGTAGTAAATCCTGTCACGAAGAATCTTCTCCAATAATTTCCCTACCACTGACGTAAGGCTCACCGGCCTGTGATTTCCTGGATTATCCCTGCTACCCATCTTAAACAATGGAACAACATTGGCCATTCTCCAGTCCTCTGGGACCTCACCTGTAGCCAGTGAGGATACAAAGATTTCTGTCAAGGTCCCAGCAATCTCCTCTCTTGCCTCCCTCAGTACTCTGGGGTAGATCCCATCTGGCCCTGGGGATTTATCCACCTTAATATTCTTCAAGATGCCTAACACCTTCTCTTTTTTGATCTCAACATGATCCAGGCTCTCTACACACTCTTCCCTAGACAAATCGACCGCTAAGTCCTTCTCTTTGGTGAATACTGATGAGAAGTATTCATTTAGTATCTCTCCCATTTCTTCTGGCTCCACACACAGATTCCCAACTCTGTCCCTGAGTGGGCCTACCCTTTCCCTGGCTACCCTCTTACTTTTTACATATGTATAAATGGCCTTGGGATTTTCCTTAATCCTGGTTGCCAATGATTTTTCATGACCCCTTTTAGCCTTCCTGACTCCTTGCTTAAGTTTCTTCCTACTTTCTTTATATTCTCCACGGGCTTCATCTGTTCCCAGCCTTCTAGCCCTTACGAATGCTTCCCTTTTCTTTTTGACTAATCTCACAATATCCTTCGTTATCCAAGGTTCCTGAAACGAATACTAGAGAAAGTTATGGGACTTAAAGTGGACCTGATGATCTACTTCCCAGAGTGTTGAAAGAGGTGGCTGTAGAGATAGTGGATGCATTCAAAAATTCTACAGACTCTGGAATGGCTCCTGCAGCAATTGTAACCCCACTATTTAAGAAAGCGGGGAGAGAGAAAATGGGGAATTACAGACCTATTGGCCTGACATCAGAAAATGCTAGAATCTATAAAAAAGGATGTGATAACTGGACACTTAGAAAATAATGGTAGGATTGGGCAGAGTGAACATGGATTTATGAAAGTGAAGTAATGTTTAACAAACGTGTTGAAGTTTTTTGATGATGTAACTAGCAGAATAGATAAGGGGGTACCAGTGGATGTGATATATTTAGATATTCAGAAAGCTTTTGATGAAGTCCCAAACAAGAGGTTAGTAAACAAAATTAGAGCACATGGATGGGGGTAATATACTGGAATGGACTGAGAATTGGTTAATAGACAAAAAACAGAAAGTAGGAATAAATGGGCTGTGAATAGTGGGGTACCAGAAGGATCAGTGCTCGGAATCCAGCTATTCACAATCTATATTAAAGATTTGGATGTGAGGATGAAATGTAATATTTCCAAGTTTGCTGCTGTCACAAAGCTAGGTGGAAGTGTGAGTTGTGAAGAGGATGCAACGATGCTTCAAGTGGATTTGGAGAGGTTAAGCAAGTGGAGAAAAAAGATTGAGTACAATGTGAGGTTTTCCACTTTGATATGAAAAACAGAAATACAGAGTATTTCTTAAATAGTGAGAGGTTCTGAAATGTTGATCTTTAAAGGGACTTGGGTGTCCTTGCTCATGAAGTAATTAAAGCTACTGTGCAGGCACAGCAAACAATTACGAAGGCAAATGAGATGTTGGCCTTTATTGCAAGAGAGTTTGAGTATTGGAGTAAAGATGTTTGCTTCAATTATAAAGATCCTTGGTGAGACCACACCTGGAGTATTGTGTGCAGTTTTGGTCTCTGTACCACAGAGGGAGTGCAACAAGGATTCAATAAATTAATTCCTGGGATGGAGGGCCTGTCCTATCTGGAACGATTAAATGGACTCGGCCTTTATTCTCTGGAGTTTAGAAGAATGAGAGTTGATCTCGCTCAAACATAAAAATTCTTACAGGGCTTGAGAGGGTAGATGCAGGAAGGGTGTTTCCCCTGCCCTGTGGGGGTGGGGGGTTTGGGGGTGGGTGGGGGGGTGTAGAACCAGGAGACACAATTTCAGAATAAGAGGCAGGACATTTAGGACTGAGATGCAGAGGAATTTCTTCACTTGGAGGATGATGAATCTTTGGAATTCTCTGCCTCAGAGGGCTGTAGAGGTTCAGTTGTTGAGTATTTTCAAGGCTGAGATTGATAGATTTCTACGCATTAAAAACATCAAGGGATATGGGGATAATGCAGGAAAATGATGTTAAAGTAGAAGGTCTGCCATGATCTCATTGAATGGCGGAGCGAGCTCGAAGGGCTGAATGGCCTAATCCTGCTCCTATTCCTTATGTTCTTACCTTCTTATGCTCACAAATTAGTTCATTGGTTAGTACACCAAATTTACATGTAGAAGCCAATTGCCATTGTAATAAACTTGGTGTACCGGACAGGTTTTTTGTTAGAAACAGTTAATTTTATTACCAAGCTCTTGAAGAAGTTACATGCTTGAACTAGGTCCACATCTAGAAAGCTCTGTCCCCTATGATTACCTGTGCTGAGGGCTGATTCATCAATGTAATCACATGATCCCTAAAACAGTATGAAAGGTTTTAGTTACAATCGCTACATTCGTCCCCCCTTAAATTTTTTTTACATCTCTTATTTACAAGAATATCTTAATCCAAAACATATACAAATATATACAATTCATGCAATTATAGATTAAGTCTATAATGCGAATGGTTTGGTCTGGTTTCTGCCCATTCTGAAAATTGGACTGGCTGGATTATTCCCAACTTCTCTAAGTGGCACAATTCTGCATCCGCCTTCTCCTTTAGGGTGTAAGGCACAGGTCTGGCATCAAAGAGCTGGGGTGTTGCCTCTGAATCTACGTACATTTTTGCTTGTAGGCCTTTTATCTTTCCCAACTCATCATGGAATACTGTCGTACTTTTCTAACAGCTCAGGAATCCTGCCTGCTCTAACTTGAAAAATTTCTGACCAGTTGAGCTCAATTTCTTTTAACCAATTGCAGCCTAGAAGACTAGATCCTACACCTGTTACAACAATCACTGGAAGCTGGGCTGTCTGTTGCCTGTAGGATACAGGTACAGAGGTGATGCCTTTCACCTGTATTGCCTCTCCATTGTATGCCTTCAGCTGAGCCGTAGTTTGCTCCAGATTCAGTAGCTGGGTACCTTCACTTAGGTATTTAAAGACGAGTTCTCCCACCACTGTGGCCAATGCTCTTGTGTCAACCTCCATGACTAGAGGCTTCCCATTCACTTGAAAAGTGATGGTGATAGGTTCAGTTTTTATGCTTTGACATTGCATAGGGAATAGATATCAGTATCAGAAGCTTCTGGTTCGCTTATATTGTGTACTTCAATAATCTTGGTCTTGTCTGATTGGCAGTCTTGATTTCACCCTGCATTGCTTTAATACATGCCCATTTTTGTGACAGTCGTGGCATTCTGCCTCTTTAATTCCGCAGATTTCCAATACATGGTTACCCCTGCATCGGTAACAAATCAATTTCTGAATTGCTGGCAAGATACATCCAGTGTTTATTTTTGTTTTTTTTTAGTGGTAGAGACTGTTTCCCGCTTCGCGGCTGTCTCTCTGGTTTTCACACCATGCCCAGCGGCAGGTTCCTGCCCCAACTGAAGGACGCTGCCATGTTGCACACTCTGCAAAGCCTGCGAGGTCCCGCTCAGTGCTCTCCATTGCTAGCGCTATTTCCATGGCTCACTTCAGATCAATATTAACTTCTGCAAGTAAACGGCACTGAATGGCATCATCGTATACATCTTAAACCAAATGATCTCGCAACATGTCATTGAGAGTACCTCTGAAGTCACAATGCTTAGTCAACTGTTTTAACTGAGTGATACACGTTGCGATTGACTCCCCCGGGGCCCTTACTCTGGAGTTGAACTTAAATCTCTGCATAATTACCGATGGTCTACTAGCTCATTAAAAGATTTGGAATTGGGCGCTTTTGGGGCTGTCAGACAACGCATGAGGTTATAAATCTTATTGCAGACACTTAGAAAATTGCTTCTTCTCCGCTGTTGCCTCATTCGCCACAAAGTGAAAACCTAGGTGATCTAAGTACTGGCTCCAGTCTTCCATGGATGAGTCATACAGGTCAATTCTGCCAAGGAGTGGCATAATTGGTGACTACTCTTTACTTTATTTCCTTAAAAATTGACGTACTTACATTCAGGAGGTGAGGTGCAACGTTGGAGCTATTTATTCTCGTTGTTAATTGTAATGAACTTGGTGTACTGGATAGGTTTCTTGTTAGAAACAGCTGACTTTATAGAGCTCTTGAAGAAGCTACATGCTTGAACCAAGTCCACCCTAGAAATCTCCACCCCTAAGATTACCCACACTTGGGCTAATTTTATCAATACAATCACATGATCCCTAAAACAGTATGAAAGGTTTTACTTACACTCACTGCAGCCATGTGTTGTTTCCCTGGGATCGCTGATGGAATGTATATCGTTTGATCAACACACTTTTCTTCTGCCCAAAGTCTTTTTCAAGAGCACTTACAGCCATATGAAACATAGACTTATTGTCTGTAAGCTTCTCGAATATCCCCTGGCCTTCTACTCCGAGACAACGTACAAGTATTGCCTTGTTATGGATAGCTGCTATATCCAGACTGTCCATCCTCGTAGCGAGCATGTAGGTCTTGAACCCCAAATCTATCCTCCCATGGTGATCAAATGCATATCAAACCACTGAATATTACAGAGAAGGACTCAAACACAGAACCTTGGTACTCAGAGGCAAGAGTGCTATCGACTGAGCTGTGGCTGACACATGCTAAAGGGCTATTTAAGAAAGAATGCTTCATGTGACCTTTATGTTGAGGGAACACTGAGACTCAATCCACATAATACCAGGAAAAAAAATGGCAGAACATGCTAGAAATACTCTATCAATCAGGCAGCAGCTGTAGAAACAATAGACTAGTTGCTGGTCTGAGTATGGACATGTCACCAGGTCTGGAGCATATTGCAGATGATCAGTATATAAAAAGGATCAGAACAAAGAGAAAAGGAATGAATAGACACATGCACTCACACAGATGCACCTTCTCAACACATACTTGTACATAGACCCTCACTCTTGCACATATTCACACCCTGACACACACAATCCCCCAGTGCATATAAACATTGACACACTTACTGTGAGAAAAATGTATCTATGCTTACAACCACAACCATAGATGCTCATCCAGGCACAGGCACACTTTTTACAGACAGATACCCATAGACATACCCCCCCACTCTCACATAGACACAAACACAGACCCACCTCAAGCTCCCACATCCACATCGGCACACAACAGACACAGCCACACTCCCTCCTCATGCGTACATTGATACATACCCCATACACTGAAAGACACATACATACACCCACACACATACACAGCTACGCCAGAATATACAATGTCCCACACACAGGCACAGAGACGTATACACACTTAAACAGACACACAAGTGGTTCAATTAAATCTGGAATTAGTATGATATATCATCAGGAGAATCATGGGGGTGGGCAGCCATTTTGTCCCAGTAACGGGACAGCAATGTCACAGCAATGGGCGTACAATGCAGTTCACTTAATATTAGCTATTACAGTATTAAGAGCAGCTTGGAAAACTGCAAAAGAATGTCTATAGCTAAAGAGGTCTCTGTTTTGAACTATCAATCTTGAAAAAAAATGAAACATTTTGATAAGTATATCTAGTCTAGAGCTGCAAATAAAGTAGCCAACAGGAAACAGGCATTGGCACAAAGTGATGGCTCCCTTGCTGATCTGCAGGACCCCAGGTTTTATCACTTTTGTTCCAGAAACTAAGTATCATTAGAGGAGAATTGAAAGTAACTCTTTAGACAATAGCATTCAGAAGAAGCTGGGAGCTGTGGGAGTTCCTGCCTTTTCTTTATTGGTAAGTCTAACCAGTGAGTTTTCTGACATTAATGAATGAAAAATCTGATTATTACTTGATAACATGTATCATCCTTTTATTTACATGACAGTTTAATTCATATCCAGTCCATCAAAGAGTAAGAAGAATACTTTAAAAAATCTCCAAGAAAAGAAACTGGATGCAAATCCAAAACAATACAGCTTTTTCAAAATTACTTCATATACAAAAATCTCAAATACTTTGCAAAGTACACTAAAGGCAAACAGAATAGGAAAAATCTTGAAAGTCTACACGTCTGATATATTACTCAGCTAAGCCGAAAACAGAGAATGGGATCAATGGATTGGTGTGTGAATGGGAAAAATTATCAGTCCAGTTACTTAAGTGAAGTGATGGTGTCAATCAGCATCAGAGCTTGGAATGCATGGGGCTAGTGATAGCTCACAATACAAAAGCAAAATACTGCAGGTGCTGGAAATCTGAAATAAAAACTGAAAATGCTAGAAATACTCAGCAGGTCAGGCAGCATTTGTGAAGAGAGAAACAGAGTTAACCTTTCATCAGAACCTCCGAAAGGCCACAGGCCTGAAATGTTAGCTCTGTCTCTCTCCACAGATGCTGCCAGACTTGCTGAGTGTTTCCAGCATATTCTCTTTGTTCTTATAGTCAGATGGCTAAAGGAAATGTGATGCTTGTAAGGGAATAAGTTCAAGCACCTTGGTGAAACTGATAACCCCATCTTGGGAATCAATCATCTGCAGCATACAATGGGTGGGAACCTTAAAGAAAATGCCCTTAAGATGGTGCAATTCATACTGGGTTTAATAAGGGCCATTTAAATAGGGAGGGACGGGAGAATTCAATTAGTACAGGCAAAGATTAACTTCCATGAATGTGGGACAGATTACAGAAAACAGATCTGAGGTGTTTTGGAAAAAGTACAGAATCGACAGGAGAGATAGAAACCTGAAACATAAATTGTCTGACCCATTGATAAAAATGCTGGCAGATCCAGATGAAAGAAATGGTCGAAGAGCAGGCTAGCACTATTGACAGACTGTTCCAGGATAGACAGTATCAGATAGATGCTGCTATTGTCCGAATCATGAAAAGCCCACATCACTGTGAAAAGAATAAAAACAAATTCAGGGAATCTAGATGAGGAAAAAATTACTGATGCCGTGTGGGCCAAATGAAATATCTTGAAGCATTTGTGTGGGGCCTGAATATTTTGAGTAGGTGTTTCTATGGGTAGATTGACAGAGACCTCACTGCAGATAAGTTGCCAAGGAGGACCACACTTCTGTAAAACCTCCCTAAGGCGAATCAAAACTCTGGCCTCGGATCATCTTTGAGGGATTAGCAAATAATGCAGCATCTCTCTTACTGATTCCATAGGTCAAAAAGAATTCAATCCAGAAAG
This sequence comes from Carcharodon carcharias, assembly GCF_017639515.1. Lineage (NCBI taxonomy): Eukaryota > Metazoa > Chordata > Chondrichthyes > Lamniformes > Lamnidae > Carcharodon > Carcharodon carcharias. The sequence goes on from NC_054485.1 coordinate 59,263,485, forward strand.
CTGTTTCAACCTGTAATCCAGCAACATAAGGTGCAGCCTTCTTTATTTTTTAGATTCAGATCCATAAATGTGTTTTGGATGATTTTGTGGAGGGCAAAACTGTAGATGAGAAATGGGAGGCGTATAAGGATAGATCTTTGGAAGACTCCAGGAGTATTGCTGTGGGAGAGGGAAGAGAAGCCACTGTGGGGGATTCCCTGGCTTTGACTGGATAGATAAGAATGGAGTCAGGCAAGTGCAGTCCCATTTAGATTTACAATGAAGGAGGGGTGTTGGAGGAGGATCATGTGGTCAGCCATGTTGAATGTTGCAGACAGGCTAAGAAGGATGAGGAGGCATAGTTTACCATGGTAACAATCAAATAGGATGTCACTTGCAGCTTTGATTAGGATAGTTTCAGTTGTGTGGCAGGGAATAGAAACCTGATTGAAGAGATTCAAACATGAAATTGTGGGAAAAATTTGGGAGTCAAAAACAAGTTCAAATTCTTTGGAGGGGAAAGGAAGTCTAGAGATGGAGAAGATGTTTCCAGTGATAGAGGAGATTTGAAAGTGGGCCCCCACTGACCAGTATGCGCTCGGTGCCTAAAACTTCGGTCATAAAATGGGTGTTGCCAATTTGCCTTCTTTATTTCATCTTGTGTTCAGGGTCTAAATGGGGTTCTTTAGGGTTTGACTGTTTCCCTAAGAAAGTTATTTAAAATTGTAGCTAATAAAACCGTCATTATTTACTCACAGCTCTTTGTACGTCTCAGTAACTCTACATGAGATGGTACTTCTGCTTCTCCCTAGATCGTTGTTACTTGGTCATGTGACATTGCAACATCATTACATGACTATCAGGTGCTTCAGATGTTAACCTTTTACTCTACAGTTCCTCCCCACCCCCCCCCTCAAATCTTTACCCCAACTATAGACATCCTGCTCTAAGCCTCAGGATTCACAGGGTTAATCTCTGAGGCTTGACCAATCCCCCTGATCTGGTTCTCATCTCACTGAGGTTGAGGACGATCTGTACTTGCTTGTTGGTTGACGTGAGTGTCTTGCTGCTGGGTGATTGTAGAGTTCCCTCTTGTTTCTGGTTCCTTATCTCCATCCAGATATGAATTGTAAGCCTAAGTTTCTATTGGCTTCTTTTCCAAGGATATCAAGGCTTTTTGGTTCTTTCTTTTTTCTTTGGTCGACTTCTATTCTATCAGATCTCAGTTGTGGAGCTCTGTTATAGGATGGTCCAGTTATACTATTAATGATAGAGTTGATCTGCAGACACTTCTTGGGTGGAAACTTTAAGTTTATTTACAATACCCTCAGCAGCGACTACACGTGTGCTTTCAACTCCAACTCTATCTCTATATTGACTGCTGAGGTAGCACATGCTACTCTCCTATTGGTTACTACAGATCATGTCACAGAATCACAGTGCAGAAGAGGCCCTTCAGCCCATCGAGCGATTTTCCATAACAAGTATTATTCTCAAAGGTACATTAAACACTAAGTAATACTATAATTACTACAAGCTCTTTCTATTACAGTGCCTTCTTTCTGTTGATCTCATATCCACACTCTCTCCCCAGGCTGTAGCAATTTTAAGTTTCATGCTCTGTGCCTGAAGTTGAAGTTACGAGCTTGTTTGTGTTTGTATTTTGCCCCTCGCGCTTCCTAACTTTCTCATGACCATCTGAGGTTAGGTTGTACAGTTTGTTGAGGAGTTGGAAGTTGCATTCGCAGCCTTCTTCCCATCAATAATTCAGATTGCAAGAATACATTTTTTAGCAGTGAGGTTCTTTAGTTAAGAAGGGCTAAGTTAATATCTTCGTTCTTTTTCATCAATTCCTTGATTGTTCAAACTCCTCTTTCTGCTTCTCCATTTGACCAAGGATATCTAGACAAAATAGGCACATGCATGAAACCATATTCCATCACAAAGTTGTGGAATAATTCATTAGCAAACTGAGGACCGTTGTCTGACACAACAATGTCCAGATGCCATGTGTCATGAAAATTCTCCTCAGTGATGTAACGACTGCCTCCACCATGATGCTGTGCAGTCCATTCACTTCAAACTATCCAGTGTATAAATACAAGCTGTTGTTCTAGCTCAGGTTTGTCCAACGCACGGTCCACGGGCTGAATGTGGCCTGTGGAAACTTGCAATGTGGCCCCCAGAGGAAGTTTTCAAAATGCAGCTAAGTGGAAGATTCTGAAAGAGACTGTTCCTCCAATCACAGGCTGTTCACCCCCTGCATTTGTGGGAGAGAAGCAGTCTGTGATTGGAGGAGCAGCAACACTGGCGGCAGTGAGTGTGCTCCGTGAAAAGAGGTATTGGCTGGGCGAGAGAGAGAAAGAGGCTGCCAGGCAAGGCTGGGCCTGAAGAGGGAGGAAGACGCTGCCGGGGCCAGGCCAGGGTGGGTTAGGTCAGGTTGGGCCAGGCGGGGGAGGAAGACACTGCTGGGCGGTAGAGGCTGGATGCGGTGCTGCGGGCGAGAGTGGTGAGGGTGAAGGGGCTCACTGCCTGGTGATGTGGGAGAGATAGTGAGTAAGTGAGTGTGGGAGAGAGAGGGTAAGTGGGAGAGCGAGAGAGTGAGTGAGTGTGGGAGTGTGTGTGTATCTGGCTCACTCGCAGTCTCAGGATTCCCACTCACCTTCAGCCCCACACAATCACACCCACTCACACTGTGAGGGTGAGTGAGAAAACATCAAGAGATTGGGAGTGAGCCAGACAACCAGACTCTGCTCCTCTCACACTCTAATGATGATCTTTAGTAATTACTCTTTTTAATTATCAATTTATTGCTTTGACATTGTTTTATTTTTGCTCAGCAAGTTGTTTCTTTTCTTCATACCTCAACTTTATTTTGAAATTCATTTTTAATGTTGTGTCAAACCCTATCCTTCTGAAATTTACTCATTGGTCCCTTGAGTGTGAAAAAATGGAAATGTGGCCTCCCAGACTGAACAGGTGACCTGGACTAGCTACCCTGTCCCAGCCTTTTGAATCATCTCTTAAACTCTTCTGTTCTAATAGAAACAATGTATGTATTTGTATTTCCTCACACAAGGCTGATTCGGAGCTGTATATATTGCCTCAAAGCACTTCCTATAATGTGGACCAAAACTGCACACAGTAAAGTTTTATAAAGATTCGCCATGACACTCTGGATTTTATATTCATTGGTAGCAAAATTAGTTTCTGTAGCACTGGTGGTTTAGGCACAATGGAAGTTGGGTGAGGTAAAACTGGAAGGGCAGTCATTCCTGCTCACTTGTGACATGGCCTGTGCCAATCACCATGTTGTGAAGGTCAGTAGCAAAGGGAACCCATATGTGCAATGGGAGAAGGCCACGTGGGCAGTTTGTGCTATCAGTCAGCATTGCCATTTTGAACCTTGCGGATCATATTAACACCCTCGATCATACAGGCACAGCTAAACTCCTGTTCTAAAGCAAAAGAAAGACTTGCATTTCTATAGCACCTTTCACACTTTAGGTCATCTCAAATCACTTTACAACCAATGAAGTACTTTTTGAAGTGTAGTTACTATAATAATGTAGGAAATGCTGCAGCCAATTTGTACACAGCAAGCTCCCACAAACAGCAATGTGATGAAGCCTAAATAATGTCTTCTGATGATCATTGAGGGATAAAGATTGGTCAGGACACCAGAATAACTCCCCTGCACTTCTCTGAAATAGCGTCATGGGATTTTTTACATCTACCTTAGAGGATAGGTAGGACCTTGGTTTAATGTCTCAGCCAAAAGACAGCACCTCTGGTAGTGGATTATCAACTATGATTTTTGTGCTAAATCCTGGAGTGGGACTTTAATCCAAAACCTTGGAGGTGAGTGAACCACACACTGAGCCAGCTAACCTCCAACAACAACACAAGGAAACCCCAGCTGCCATCTAAAGACATCACCATCCAAGCTGCGGGTCAAGTGTTTTTGTCGGTTTACTTGCTGTTGCAGTGTTAGTGGAAGCTCTGTGTTGTTGGAGGAATTGTTGAAGGAGTTTTGTGCTTCTGAAAGGCCTCTGTCACTTGTTTCCTGCCATGGGGGCAATAATTGCAGTCTGCCTTGGGCTCCAGCATCAGATGGAGATGCCCACATGCAGCTCTGGGTCTTGTGGGCTGGCTTCAGATTGCAGCGCTTTGACATGGGTGACAGCAGCCTGGGCTGACTGGCTGACAGGCAACAGCAAGGGCACTGTCGGAGTGGCAATAGCAGAAGCATGAAAGCTGTCATTCTGAGAGAGGATGCCACTGCCCCTCCCCAGAGGTGGCACCTCAGTGGTAATCTGCTGGACTTCTGTTGGAGCCTGCATAGCCTTTCCAGCACTGGTATCTACAGCCATAACAGCAGCAGTCTGGGCTGATGGCACCAAACTGCGATTGCATGATCTCAGTCTGAGCAATGGTGGTTCCTGTCTGTATTGCAATGAATCACAGAATTTACAGTGCAGAAGGAGGCTGATCGGCCCATCATGTCTACACTGGCTCTCAGAATGAGCATTATTACTCAGTGCCATTCTCCTCCCTTTTCCCTGTAACCCTGTACATTGTTTCTATTTAAATAGTATCGACAGTCAGTCCTCGACTTTACAATGTTCGATTTATGACGAACAGCACCTACAACATTTATAAATTGACATTCTGTTTTGACTTTCCCAAGTTGGCTTCAACTTTACAATGCCACACCAGCGAACAAGTCGGCTTCAACTTTACAATGCCACACCAGCGAACAAGTCGGCTTCAACTTTACAATGCCACACCAGCGAACAAGTCGGCTTCAACTTTACAATGCCACACCAGCGAACAAGTCGGTTTCAACTTTACAATGCCACACCAGCGAACAAGTCGGCTTCAACTTTACAATGCCACACCAGCGAACAAGTCGGCTTCAACTTTACAATGCCACACCAGCGAACAAGTCGGCTTCAACTTTACAATGCCACACCAGCGAACAAGTCGGCTTCAACTTTACAATGCCACACCAGCGAACAAGTCGGCTTCAACTTTACAATGCCACACCAGCGAACAAGTCGGCTTCAACTTTACAATGCCACACCAGCGAACAAGTCGGCTTCAACTTTACAATGCCACACCAGCGAACAAGTTCAAACATTCATAAGTGCACATCGACGTTCTGAGCCGCTCTCAAGGTGCTCAGTTGTTCTGACACCATTAGTGCAGTACTATACCATATTTCTGTATGTATTTTTAGCTTATGTGATTTTTAATGTCAATATGATTGTTATTTACAACATAAATACATTAATGTTGCCATATTACTTGTCTATAATCGATTGGATACAAAATCCTGGGTTATTTTAGTGAAAATAGGGGATTGCGCCTTGGTTCAGGATCCAATACCCCGTTTATAACCTTGGTCTTATGCGAAAATCATTTCCGAATTACGACATTGACTTAAGACATGGTTTTCAGGAATAAATAGTGTTGTAAGTCCAAGGACTACTTGTAATGCCCTCTTGAATATCTCAATTGAACCTGCCTCCACCTCACTTCCAGGCAGTACATTCCAGACCTGAACGACTCGCTGTGTGAAAAAGTTTTTTCTCACATCACATTTGCTTCTTTTGCAAATAACTTTAAATCTGTGCTCTCTAATTCGCAATCCTTTTACGAGCGGGAACCTCTCCCTATCTCCTCTGTCTAGCCCACTCATGATTTTGAACACCTCTATCAAATTTCCTCTTAGCCTTCTCCTCTCCAGGGAGAATAGTCCCAACTTCTCCAATTTATCTTAAGAACTGAAGTTTCTCAACCCTGGAACCATTCTTGTAAACCTCTTCTGCACTCTCTGCAATGTGGACAAATCCTTCCTAAAGTGTTACGCCCAGAACTCGACACAACACTCCAACTGAGGTATAACCAGTGTCTTATATAAGTTCATCATAACTCCCTTACCCTTGTATTCTCTACCACTATTAATGAAGCTTAGGATACTGCATGCTTTAGAAACAGCTCTCTCCACTGTCCTACCACCTTCATTGACTTATACACAAATACACCCAGGTCCCTCTGCTCCTGCACACCCTTTAGAGTTGTGCCTCTTTTTTTATGGTCTCTCCAAGCTCTTTCTACCAAAATGAATCACCACATTTTTCTGCATTAAGCATTATCTGCCACCTATCTGTCCACTCCACTATGTCCTTTTAAAGTTCTACACTGTCCTCCTCACAGTTTATAATGCTTCCAAGTTTTGTATCATCTGCAAACTTTGCAATTGTCCCCTGCACACCAAGATCTAAATCATTGATATATATCAGGGAAAGCAAGTGTCCCAATACCAACCCCTGGGGGACTCCACTACAAACCTTCCTCTAGCCCGAGAAATATCCATTGGCCATTAACCTCTGTTTCCTATTACTCAGCCAGTTTTGTATCCATGTTGCCACTGTCCTTTTATTCCATGAGCAATAACTTTCCTCATAAGTCGGTTTGTGGCACTGTATCGAATAACTTTTGAAAGTCCATATACACCACATCAACATCATTACCCCCATCAACCTTCTCTGTTACCTCTTCAAAAAACTCCAGCTAGGTAGTTAAACATGATTTCCCCTTTAGAAATTCATGCTGGCTCCTCCTAATCAACCTCCATTCTATCCTGAAGAATTCTTTCTAGAATCTTCCCCACCATCGACATTAAACTGACTGGTCTGTAATTGCTGGGCTTATCCTTACAACCTTTTTTGAACAAGGGTGTAATGTTTGCAATTCCCAGTCCCCTGGCACTTCCCCTGAGTCCAGGGAAAACTAAGATTATGGCCAGTGCCCCTGCAATTTCTACTCTTACTTCCTTCAATATCCTTGGATGCAGCTCACCTGATCCCGGTGCTTTCTCAACTTAAGTACTGACAGGTTATCTAATACCTCCTCCTTATCAATTTTGAACCCTGCTAATGGCAGAGTTTCATCCTCTGTCGTTATGTCCTGGGTAGCATCTGCTTCCTTGGTAAAGACAGATGCAAGATATTTCTTTAACATTTCAGACATGCCCTGTCCCTTCATGTGTAAATCCCCTTTTTCATCCCTAATTGGCCCTACTCCTCCTTTTACCACCCTTTTACTATTTATGTGCCCATACAATACTTTGTGATTTCCCTCAATGTTGACTGCCAGTCTTTTTTCATACTCCCTCTTCACTTCTCTCATTTGCTTCTTCACCTCCCCTCTGAACTATCTGTATTCAGCTTGGTTCTCAATTGTATTTTCTACCTGACATCTGTCATAAGCACACGTTTCTTTCTTTATCTTAATTTCTATCTCCTTTTTCATCCAGGGAGCTCTAGATTTGTTTGCCCCAACTTTCCCTTTTGAGGGAATGTACCTTGGCTGTGCCTGAACCATTTTTGAAGGTAGCCCATTATTCAGCTACAGTTTTTCCCGCCAACCTTTGGTCTCAGTCTATCCAGTCCCATTCCGTTCTTGCCTCATTGAAGTCAGCTCTCCCCCAGTTAATTATTCTTACTCTGGATTTCCCACTGTCCTCTTCCACCATCATCCTAAACATTATGATACAATGATCGTTGTCTCCTAAATGTTCCCCCACTGACACTTGATCTACTTGGCCCACCTCATTTCCAAGAACCAGGTTCAACAGATTCTGTCCTTGAGCCCTCTGGGACATCCTCTTTCTCAGCACTGCAATGCTCTCCTTAACCAATACTGCCTCCTCCTCTTTTTCTTCCTTTCCTATCTTTTCTGAATACCTTGTACCCAGGAATATTTAATACCCAGTCCTGCCCTTTCTTGAACCACGTCTCTGTTATTGCCACAACATCATTAATTCCACATGGCACTCTGTGCTTTTAACTCACCAACCTTATTTACTACACTCCATGCATTCACGTACAGGCAGTATAACCCTGATTTAGACTTCATTACTTTCTTGCTTACTCCGACTCCACCTATTAACTTACTATTCTCTATTCCATTGCTATTTCTCTCTCGCAGTATTTTGTGTAAGTTGGTAGTCTTCCCTAATATTCTCTCCTGGTTCCCACACTCCTGCCGAGTTAGTTTAAACCCTCCCCAACAGCACTAGCAAAATGTCCCTGCAAGGAACCCAGTCCCTTCTCTGTTCAGATGCAACCCATCCAGCTTGTACAGGTGTTATCTCCTCCAGAGTCAGTCCCAGTGTCCCAGGAATCTGAAGTCCTCCCTCCTGCACTACCTTCCTAGCCATGCATTCATCTGCCTTAACCTTCTATTTCTGTACTCACTTGCTCATGGCACTGAGAGTAATCTGGGGATTACTACTTTTGAGGACCTGATGACTAATTTCCTACCTAGCTCCCTAAATTCTGTCTGCAGGACCGGATCCCCCTTCCTACCTAAGTCATTGGTATCAACGTGGGCCACGACCTCTGGCTGATCACCCTCCCCCAGAAGAATTACCTGCAGCCACTCTGTGACATCCTTAACTGTGGCACCAGGGAGGCAACATACCATCCTGAAGTCATGTCTTTGGCCACAGAAATGCCTGTCTGTTTCCCTAACTAATGAATCCCCTAACACTATTGCTCTTCCTTTCTTCTTCCTCCCCTCCTGTACAGCCGAGTTGCCCATGGTGCCACAAACTTGGCTCTGACTGCACTCCTCTAAGGAACCAACCACCATTATCCAAAACGGGAAACCAATTAGCGAGCGGGACACCAGGGGACTTCTGCACTACCTGCCTGTTTCTCTTGAACTGCTTGGTGGTCACCCATTCCATTTCTGCATCCAGGCTCCTAAGCTACAGTGTGACCACCTCTCTGAATATGCTACCCACATAGCTCTCAACCTCGCGGATATGCCACATGTGCTCCAGCCACCACCCGAGCTCTGAAACCTGGAGCTCAAGTTTCTGCAGCTGGCAGCACTTCCTGCACATGTGGTGGTCTAGGTTACCAGTGGTGTCCACAATTTCCAACATATTACAGGACATGCATTCCACAGGACCAAACTGCCCTGCCATGTCTTAACTTTACTCCCCTTATTTTAACTTTATTTTACTTTGGTTTACTTATATTACTTAACGTTACTGGCCCTGACATTGCCTTATTCCTAGTGTTTTTTACTCAAACCCTAGTAACTGCTTCTTTAAAAATAACACTCTTTTCTAATTAACAGCTATTTAAAGGCAGTCCCTCACACAGATTGGGCTGACTAGGTCTATATTCACTGGAGTTTAGAAGGATGGGAGGGGATCTCATCGAAATATTTAAAATTCTGACAGGGATGATAGACAGGATGCAGGGATGATGCTTCCTCTGGTTGGGGCGTCTAAAACAAGGGGTCACAATCTCAGGATACAGGGTAGACCATTTAGGAGTGAGATGAGGTGAAACCTCTTCATTCAGTGGGTGGTGAACCTGTAGAATTGTCTACCACAGAGGGCTGTGGAGGCCAGGCCACTGAATATATTTAAGAAGGAAATAAATAGATTTCTACACTCAAGGCTTTAAGGGGTATAGGGAGTGAGCGGGAGTATGATGTTGAGATAGAGGGTCAGCCATGATCATATTGATTGGTGGAGCAGGCTCGAAGGGCTGAATGACCTGGTCCTGCTTCTATTTTTCTATGTTTCTATTTTTCTAACAGCCGTTTCTTACCAACCAATGCACTTATGGTTTTCCTGTGATGCCACTGTTTGAATTTCCTTTCAAACTCGGCTCCGAAGGTAAGGGTTACACACGGGTCTGTTTCTGCTCAGCTGCTCCTGTTCCCGACCTAGAATAATTTCTCTTTCCCCCGTGCACTGAATTCCCACGTGAGCCTAAATAGCTACTGACTTATTCTCCGTCTAACTTCACCTAGTCACCTCGTCTTCACAAGCCGCTTAGCGGAGACATCCGCCAGATGCTGCATCATTGTTCTCATGTGAGAATTTGGCCACCACTTCCTCACTGGAAAGATGGACCCCAAGGTCCATTCATAGTCCTGTGTCAAGTTGAAGCCAGACTTCTCCATGCTTCTTGACATTGAACGTAGCCTTGGCAGGCCCATGAATGCACCAAGCACTTACGTGTATGTACCTATCAGCCTTTTCCTGTACGTTGTCCCATGAAGGCTCCCATCTGAATCCTCTGCAGCAGAACCCATCAGTGATTTGACCCTGTGCCGAGTTGGCACATGCTTTCTCCCTGGCGTAACTGCTGTCCACATGTGCCCAATGATTCACTATGTACCCTTTAAAGCAGGCAGTACCAGTATTTGAGCTGATGATGACTAACCTAGATCTAGGGGTGATGCTGCTTTCTCAGATGTCTGCTGTTCCTGGGACCTTTATCATCAGACAACACTGGCCAGCTAGGTGGTAGTTCTTGGGTATCTGAAAGCACAAATGCACAAGGGAAAGGTTGTGTGATATCAGTGGTGGGGTGAGGAGTAAAGTGGGGAGATAGCAAAAGATGTGCTTGGTTTCATCATCTGCAGCTTGTACATCATATCAGATTGCAGGATGAGGTGAAGTGGGATTTGTGAAAGTGCTCAAGACAGGAATATACTGTCACCTTGTTGCTCCTGTGACACTGCTTGCCATGGCTTCGGTGGCAGCTGCTGAAATTATCCCCAGCACCATCTCCCCCATGGGTCTCAGTACATTTATTCATACCTGTTCCTCACAAGTTTGCTGCTGCAGCTTTCTATGTGCCACATTGTTCTGTAAGAGAGAGGGGTGAATGCCAAAGTGATGCCATGCGTTTGAGTGGCACAGTTGGATAGCTGGCATTATGTGCTGGAAGTATGAAGCTTCCAGCAATGCCAAAAGTGTGAGAGTGAGGTGAAGCAAATGAAGGTTTGAGTTGAGGTTTATGGGAGGTGAGTGAAAGAGGTGTGGTGATTGGAATAGTGTCTGAGGCTAATGGTGCATGTGAGGATGCATTCACTGGCCTTGGCCACTTATATGAGATCATTATATTTCCTGCGGCACTGCACCATATCCTCAGCACCAGACTATTGGTGTTGAGCACCATGGCCACCTGTTCCCACTGCCTTCTGAAAGTGTCCAAGCCCCCCATGGAAGGAGAACCTCTTCTTTCGTATGTCTCCCCTACCGTGACTCCAACAGAGTGTCAGGCAGCATGCTGTCTTGCTCATCGTTCAATTTTGGATTCTTCTTGAAGGTCTCACAATGTTGCACAGCCACTTCCAGCCCTTCCTGCAGCTGGAATGCACCTTGTCTTTCAATGATGCAGTCTGGTTTTAAAGCATGCAGCCACTCAGCAGTGTGTACAGTTCAGGAGGGCATCACTATCATCACAGGCAGCACAAAGTTTGCCTGATGCCCTGTACCACTTCAATCAGGTGCAAGATAATCAAATATTGCAATCCCCCCTCCCAAATTTGAGGGCTGTCTAATTTTGCCCCATTAAACCCAACCTCCTATTAGCTTTTTCATGACCGTACCCACTTGAGTTGTAGATTTTCAGTCCTTGTGAACTTGAACCCCAAAATCCCTCTGCCCCTCCCCCACCAACATCACTCAGCTCCCCCCTCCATTCAAAGTATAATATTCTATCTTTGAATGCTTTGATGCAAGTCACACTGCAATTCAGCTTTCAGACTGTAGCCTGGTTCTTGCATAAAATACCATTATTGATAATCATTACTATTTTTAACCAAATGGATCCCATTTATTGAAACTAAATTAGTACAGTGACATTGAATTAGAACATGCTTTCCCATTCCACCATCTTATCAGTATCTCCTTGCATCTTCCTTTGGTCTCAGAATTATTGACTATTTTGGTATTATCTGACACCACAGAGCCCTGTGGGACTCTGCTGTTGGAGAAATTGGCCACAGCACCTGCCCCCTGTTTCCTCCATTCAAAACAATTAATCCAAATTGTTCCCTTGCCCCAAGTTCCATACCCCCTAGACTTCTCTGAAAGAATTTGAGTGAGCTGTCAGAATCCATCAACCCTCCATCAAGAGCAGTCCAAAGGTAAGTCCCAGGGAGTGGGAATGGGTGGGGGGTTGTATGGCGTGGGCTACGGGGGAGTTCGGAGGAGTGTGGGTGGCATTTGCAAATGCTGAGGAATTTGGTACTCCTACCTTTCCTAGCACTACACCAATCATTACTGATTGAATTTTTAAAAAGGCATTTGGGGAGTCAGGGGGTGAGTTGCTCGCCACTAAATTCCCAGCCTCTGACCTGCTCTTGTAGCCACAGTATTTATATGGCTAGTCCAGTTCAGTTTCTGGTCAATGTTAAACACCAGGATGTTGATAGTGGGGGATTCAGCAATGGTAATACCATTGAATGTCAATGGAAAATGATCAGATTTTCTCTTTTTGGGAGATGGTCATTGCCTGGCACTTGTATGGCATGAATGCTACTTGCTACTTGTCAGCCCAAACCTAGGTATTTTCCAGGTCTTGCTGCATATGAGCATGGACTGAAAATGGTGCTAAACATAGTGCAATCATCAGCGAACATCCCCACTTCTTATGATGGAAGGAATGTCATTGATGAAGTGGCTAAAGATGGTTGGGCCTAGGACACTATCCTGAGGAACTCCTGCAGCATTGTACTGGGACTGAGATGATTGAACTCCAACAACTACAGCCATCTTTCTTTGTGCTAGATATGACTCCAACTGGTGGAGATTATGCCCCCCTGATTCCCATTAACTTCTGTTTGATGTCACTTTCAGTGCACCTCTTGAATTCAGCTCTTTTGATCCATGGACCAAGGCTGTAATGAGGTCTGGAGCCAAGTCATTCTGCCAGAGCCTAAACTGAGCATTGGTGAGTAGCTTAATCTTCTATAAGTGCTGCTTGATAGCACTTGTCATCACTTTATTGATAATTGGGAGTAGACCGACGGGGTGGTAATTGGCCAGATTGGATTGGTTTTTGTGGACAGGACATACCTGGGTAATTTTCCACTTGAGAACCAAGGACCAATTTTGGGCTGTCCTTGGGCCTTCCTGTCAACCATTGATTATGACCCATTTTCAGGGTTCATTTCCAACCCTGTGGTAAAGTGGAGTGCTATGTACCTTTAAGAGAATGTAGTTAATTGACCAGGTGACTGTATCGACTAATCGCTATACAGTGCGGGCTATTTGGGTAACTGTAAGTCTAGAGCTGGAGGTGATTGAAGAAGCACACATGGTGTTAGTGTTCTGTTCTTAGTTTTAATAAATCACCAGTGCTTGTTCAGTTAATTGGTCTCTCTCTCTGCCTATGTTGTTTCAAGCACCGACTAATGTGTCAATATCAAGGGCCCAGCTTGCATTTGCAGGACACAGCCAACCTGATAACTCAAAATATAAAAAAAACCCTTTCTTTGACTCATGATGAAACACAATCTGTTTGGCCTGTTTTTAAATATCAGTTCATTAATACAGGCCATACTGTGCCTTGCAAGCTCCTCCTTTCTAGAAATTAAACTGTCCTCCTCTTGTGCATTTGATGGTTTTAAAACATTAAGCCTCTCTGTCCATTGTCTTCCCTGCACCATGTCCTACTCTTGCACAGTGAGTCCGGATGTTTGAACTAGTTGCCAATGTGCGATGTCATGTAGAGGTCAACAGGGTTCAGTTCTGACTTGTCCTCATTCTTAGCTAATGTTCTCTGCTGATTGATTGGCGAGTTTGGTTTTCAATGGTGATAGATGTCGAAGTTCCTACTCCATAAATACTGTCACAGGATCTTTGGCCTCATGTGAATAAACAAATGGGCTCTGTTTTACTGTCTCACTCAAAAGAATGTCACCTCTGAGAGTGCAGCGCATAATCAATCGTGCATTGGAGTGTCATTCTAGATCACATATTTAAATCCTGGACTGAGGTTTGAACATACAACCATCTGTCCCCATTGGCAAAAATACAATCAACTGAGCCAAGCTGACATACAACTGGCTCTGTTGGTAAGTTAGGAGGTGGTGGATCTGTACCCCAAGTATTAATGTCTAGTTGTTGCATTTGTCATTGTGTAAGATGACAAGTATTGTGTGTCTTCGTTGAAGTTGAAGACAAGGAGAGCATCATGCATCTACATCTTCCATGGATTAGGGAGGCAGAGTCTTGTACTACTGAAGGGTTTGTGCCCATGCATTGAAAGTACTTTTTCAGGAAAGTTGAGCAGCAAGACAATATGAAACACTAAAGTTCAGGTCAATCCACATCGACACTATTGGGGTCAAGGATATTTCAACTTTTAGAATAATGAAAGCCTCTATTGCTCTTTCTATTCTGTTGCAATCCCATTTGCAACATGAGATGCTCAAAGCTTATATTAGAAAGTACAAATACATTACAGGATACTTCCAAACACTGACTGCAATTTGATTCTGTTGGTTGGGTACATTGTCCTCTGAAGATTTAGCAGCAGAGTCACTCATTTCATGACACGAGCATAGGTTAGAGTTATGTTCAGGAAACAGAAGGGCAAAGTTCGCATGAACCTTTTGCCAAATAAGTTGATATTACATTTGATGGCGCTGTGTTGGATTACAATCCTTATGCACAGATCAAACTTGGGCCACTGAGTAGGAGGAGGAACAAATGTTTGATATTTTGGTTTCTGAGCTTCTATTTTATAAATTAAGGAGTGTGGAGGAGTCAGGCACAGCTTGGTCTGACTAGGATCAGCTGTTTAGTGCTGGTTTATACAAAATCATTATTCTAATTGGACCAGATGCTGGATTAGGTCAGCTTACTTTTATTTCTTAACTCTGGGTTTTGATGCAGTCCAGGTACTAAAAGTGTTGTGTCCTTGAGGATTCAGCCAGCTCAGTCTGTAGTAGTCACTCAATAGCCACTGAGACATTCTTGGTGATGGACATTGAAGTCCCCCACCCAGAGTACATTCTGCACCCTTTCCACCCTCAGTGCTTCTTCCAAGTGATGTTCAACATGGAGAAGCACTGATTCATCAGCTGAGGGAGGGTGGTACGTGGTAATCAGCAGGAGGTTTCCTTGCCCATGTTTGACTGATGCCATGAGACTTTATGGATCTGGAGTCAATGTTGAGGACTCCCAGGGCCACTCCCTCCTGACTGTATACCACTGTACCCCCACCTCTGGTAGATTTGCCCTGCCAGTGGGACATGACATACCCTGGGGTGGTGATGGAGGATTCTGGGACATTGTCTTTAAGGTATGATTCTGTGAGTAAGACTGGTCTGTTTCTCACTTAATATGGAAGGTTCTCACTTAGATTGGAATGTGATATAGTCAAATTCTCCCATCCCTGATCTAGCCTAGGACACCCGCGGTCCCTAACCTAGTCCAGGACAACCCCTGTCCCTGATCTATTCTAGGGCAGCCTTGCTGTTGCTGATCTAGTTTAGGACAGCCCATGTTCCGAATCTAGCCTAGAACACTCGCTTCCAGTGATCTAGTCTAGTAAAGCCCCTGTCTCTGATCTAATCCAGAACAGCCCCTGTTCCCTGACCTACTCTAGGACACCTGCTATCCCCGATCTAGTCTAGGATGCCCGCTGTCCATGATCTTGTCTAGGACAGCCCCTGTCCCCAATCAAGTCTAGGTCAGCCCCTGTCCCCGATCTAGTCTAGCACAGATGCTGTCCCTGATCTACTCTAGGACAGCCCTGCTGCCCCTGATCTAGTCTAGGACAGCTCCTGTTCCCTTATCTAGCCTAGGACACCTGCTATCCCTGATCTAGCCTAGGACACCCGCTGTCCCTGATCTAGTCCAGGACACCGGCTGTCCTTAATCTAGTCCAGGACACTCACTATCCATGATCTAGACTAGACAGCCCCTGTTCCCTTATCTAGTCTAGGACGCCTGCTGTCCTGGATCCAGTCTATGTCAGCCCCCTGTCCCTGATCTAATCCAGGACATGTGTTATCCATGATCTAGTCTAGGACAGCCCCTGTCTCTGATCTAACCTAGGACACCCGCTGTCCCTGATCTAGTCCAGGACATTCCCTGTCCCTGATCTAGTCTCAGACCTGCCTTATCCATGATCTAATCCAGGACATTCCCTGTTCCTGAACTAGTGTAGTATACCCTTCAAAGTTATTTGAGGAAAGCTATTGTGTTTGCTCCTTTTCACTGGTCCTACCTTTTAAAAAAATCAATAATGGGATCTGGGCTTCACTGGCTAGGCCAGCATTTATTGCCCATCCCTAATTGCCTTGAGAAGGTGGTGGTGAGCTGCTGCCTTGAACTGCTGCAGTCCCTGTGGTGTAGGTACATCCACAGTGCTGTTAGGGAGGGAATTCAGGATTTTGACCCTGGATATCTGAGCAATTTTCTGCAGGTTTAGATTGCAGGTTTCTCTTATTTGCCCTTGAATTGACAGTTAAGCACTTTCTCCACAGACTTATTAAACTCTGGTGCAACAATCTCTCTCAGCTTGGCTCAACTTACCTTTCTGGTCAGCTTTAGCCTAGCATGTACACAACAGTTAATAAGGAAGGATTTCTAACCCTTGTTAATTGTGGCTCAGTAAGTAGAACTCTTGTCTCTGAGCCACAACTGACAAGAAAGGAAATTAGATTCTTCCCATCCAATGTATTAACAACCCTCCTTACTTCCTCAAAAACTTCAGTGAAGATATTCAGACACACCCTTCCCTTAATAAACCTATATTGACTGTCCTTGATTAATCAATGTCTTTCTAAATGACGATTTATACTCTCAGAATTTTTTCCAATAATTTGCCCATTGTTATGGTTCGACTGGCTGGTCTGTCATTACACAGTCTATCCCTTTTTCCTCTGGTTAGGTGGTGGTAAGCTGCTTTCTTGAACTGCTGCAGTTCATATGGTGTAGATACACCCACAGTGCTGTTAGGGAGGGAGTTCCAGGATTTTGGCCCAGCGACAGTGAAGGAGCAGCAATATATTTCCAAGTCAGGATGGTGAATGGCTTGGAGTGGCAACACCACCACCTGGAAGTTTCATGTGTCTGCTGTCCTTGTCCTTCTAGCTGGTACTGGCCATGGGTTTGGAAGTTGCTGTCTAAGGAACCTTAATGAGTTCCTACAGTGCCGTTTGTAGATGGTACACCCTGCTGCTACTGTGCGTCAGTGGTGGAGGGAGTGAATGTTTGTGGATGGGGTGCAAATCAAGTGGGCTGCTTTGTCCTGGATGGTGTCTTCTTGAGCATTGTGGAAGCTACACTCATCCAGGCAAGGGGGAGTATCCCATCACACTCCTGGCTTGTACCTTGTAGATGATGGACAGGCTTTGAGGAGTCAGGAGGTGAGTTACTCACTGCAGGATTCCCGGCCTCTGACCTGCTCTTGTAGCCACCGTATTTATATGGCTAGTCCAGTTCAGTTTCTGGTCAATGGAAACTCCAGGATGTTGATAGTAGGGGATTCAGTGATGGTAATACCATTGAATGTTAAGGGGTGATGGTTAGATTCTCTCTTGTTGGAGATAGTCATTGCCTGGCACTTGTGTGGCATGAATGTTACTTGCCACTTGTCAGCCAAAGCCTGGATTTTTTCCAGGTCTTGCTGCACTTGCATATGGACTGCTTCAGTATCCGAGGTGTTGTTAATGGTGTTGAATATTATGCAGTCAAACGTCCCCACTTCTGACCTTATGATGGAAGGAAGGTCTTTGATGAAGCAGCTGAAGATGGTTGGGCCCAGGACACTACCCTGAGGAACTCCTGCAGTGATGTCCTGGATCCAAGATGATTGACCTCCAACAACCAGAACCATCTTCCTTTGTGCTAGGTATGACTCCAACCATGCCCATTCAGAACCATGTGCATGTCTTCTGCCTCAACGTACAAGTTTTTGGTCTCTAACTGGCACCCCATCCACCACCTTAAACATTCAATCCTCCACCATCAGCCCAAAGTGACAGCAGTGCGTACCATTTACAAGATACACTGCAGGAACTCGCCAAGCCACTTTCGAGAGCACCCTCCAAATCCTCAGCCACTACCGTCTAGAAGGACATGGGCAGCAGATAGATGGGAACACCACCACTTGGAATTTCCCCTCCAAGCCACTCACCACCCTGACTTGGAAATATATCGCGGTTCCTTTACTGTCGCTGGGTCAAAATCCTGGAACTCCCTTCCTAACAGCACTGTGGGTGTACCTACACCACATGGACTGCAGCGGTTCAAGAAGGCAGCTCATCACCACCTTCTCAAGAACATTTAGGGATGGACAATAAATGATGCCCTAGCCAGAGATGCCAACAGACATGAAAGAATAAAAAACACAAGACAATTAATTTGGTCATGAATGAATAAACAAACTCTGATGTTAACAGGGGCTTAACAACATATTAGTGATTATAGACAGAGTGCTGTCTGATACAGTGCAGTGCTTTAAAGCATGTCTGTTTTTGGCACAAGGAAATGCCAGGATAAACTGTGGACCCACATTTGGAAACTTAGGACCAACTTATTGTTTGTTTGGAATGTTCTCAAACCCGGACTTTACTTTAACACAAACAGCCCTGTCAGTGTAATTATTCAGCTCTGGACAGTCAAAACCAAGATCCTGTCCTAAGTGATCGAATGGCTAATGGGATCATCCAAGGGGCATGAAGAACAATGCAGAGCTCAGTGGTGGCAGGTTTATCACTGGCTCATGCTGTCAGCCTCTCATTCCTGTACACACAACTGACACTCAAAACAATGTAAATTACAGGCTTCCAGAAACACATAAGCTTTTTAATGAGAGTGTGTCAGCAAGAACTGGATATTAATACCTCGCAATTAGCAGCTGAAGCAAACGGTGCTTGGAGTTTTGTTTAAACCAGTTTTTCAGTACAATAAGACCCCCCTTTTAAGGAGGCGGGTGTGTGAATGCATGTCAGTGTATGCATGAGTGTGTGTCTGTGTGTCCATGTATGTGCGTGTGTGTGTGAGACAGTGCATGTGGGTGTTTCTGTGAGCCTGTGTTTCTATGTGAGTGTGTGTCTGTATGTGTGTGTGTATCTGTGAGACAGAGTGTGTGTGTGTGTGTGTGTGTGTGAGAGGCAGTACCTGTGGCTGTTTCTGTGTGTGTGTGTGTGTGTTTGTGCGTGTGTGTGTTTGAGACAGTGCATGTGGCTGTTTCTGTGTGCGTGTGTGTGTCTGAGTTTGTGTGAAACAAGACGTGTGCGTGTGAGACAGTGCGCGTGTTTGTGTTTGTGTGTGTCTGTGTGAGAGACAATGCGTGTGTGTGAGACAGTATGTGTGACTCTATGTGGATGTTTCTGTGTGCATGCATGTCTGTGTGTGTGTTAGTGACAATGTCTGTGTCTGTGTGTGTGTGTGTGTGTGTGGTCTATGTGTGTGCGTTTCTGTGTGTGAGACAGTGCATGTGTGAGACAGTGTGTGTGGGTGGTTCTGTGTGTATCTATGTGAGCGTTTGTCTGTGGGTGTGTATGTATGTGTGTCTGGATGTTTCTGTGTGCATGTGTGTCTGTGTGTGAGACAGTACATGCGTGTGAGTGACAATGCCTGTGGCGTGGTGTGTGTGTGTATGTCTGTGTGTGAGACAGTGTGTATAGGTGGTTCTGTGGGTGTATATGTGAGTGTTTGTCTGTGGGTGTGGGTGTGTGTCTGTATGTGTATATGTGTGAGACAATGCATGTGTGTGTGTTTGTGAGACAGTGTATGTGGCTGTTTCTGAGTGTGTGTGTGCCTGAGTCTATGTGTGAAACAGTACATGTGTGCGTATGAGACAGTGTGTATGTGTGTGTGTGTGTGTGTGTTTGTGTGTGTCTGTGTGAGAGACAGTGCGTGTGTGTGAGACAATGCAGGTGTGTGAATCTGTGCGGACGTTTCTGGGTGCACATGTGTTTGTGTGTGAGACAGTGTGTGTGTCTGAGTGACAATGTCTGCGTGTGTGTGCATGTGCGTGTGTGTTTATATGTGTGCGTTTCTGTGTGTGAGACAGTGTGTGTGGGTGGTTCTGTGTGTATCTATGTGAGTGTTTGTCTGTGGATGTGAGTGTCTGTGTGAGTGTCTGTGTGTGTGTGTGGATGTTTAGGTGTGCACGTGTGTCTGTGTGTGAGACAGTGTCTGTGTGAGTGACAATATCTGTGGGGATGTGTGTGTGTGTATGTGTGCATTTCTGTGTGTGAGACAGCGTATGTGTGAACAGTGTGTATGTGTGGTTCTGTGTGTGCCTATGTGAGTGTTTGTCTGTGGGTGTGAGTGTGTGTCTGTATGTGTGTGTGTATTTGTGAGACAGTGCATGTGTGTGTGTGCGTGTGAGACAGTGCATGTGGCTATTTCTGTGTGCGTTTGTGTGTGAGATAGTGCATGTGGATGTTTCTGAGTGCGTGTGTACCTGAGACTCTGTGTGTATGTGTGTGTGTGCATGTCTGTGTGTTTGTTTGTGTGTGTGTCTGTGTGAGAGACAGTGTGTGGGTTTCTGTGTGCATGTGTGTCTGTGTGAGATAGTGTCTGTGTGTGAGTGACAACATCTGTGGGGGTGTGTGTCAGTGCATGTGTGAGACAGTGTGTGTGGGTGGTTCTGTGTGTGTCTATGTGAGTGTTTGTGGGTATGAGAGTGTTTCTGTATGAGTGTCTGTGTGAGTGTGTGTCTATGTGAGTGTGTCTATGTGAGTGTGTGTGTGTGTGTGTGTGTGTGTGTGTGTCTGTGTGTGCATCTCTGTGTGTGTGTGTGTGTCTGTGTGTCTGTGTGTATGACTATGTGAATGTGTCTATGTGAGTGCGTGTCTGTGTGAGCCTGTGCAAGTGTGTGTCTGTGTGTGTGAGTGTCTGTGTGAGTTTGTGTCTGTGTCTGTATGAGCCTGTGTCTGTTTGTGTGAGTGTGTGTCTGTGTGTGCCTGTGCAAGTGTGTGTGTGTGTGTGTGTGTGTGTGTCTGTGTGTGTGTCTATGTGAGTGTGTATCTGTGTGTGTGTCTATGTGAGTGTGTCTATTTGAATATGTCTTTGTGTCTGCGTGAGTATGTGTCTGTGTCTGTTTGTGAGTATACTGTGGGGGAATTGAATGTGTAATATTTTACAAGAGTTTTGGTATATAGGGGAAAATAATCCATTGAATCTTGAGCTCCAGGTGTGGATTTCATTGATGGGAATGGAAGGCTTTCCTGTTTCAATCCTGTGAATTAGCTCCAAAGCAGGAATGAACCCCCAAAATCCCAACCATCTGCACCACTCCACTTGCATGTCTTTTCCTCATGCAGTTTCCTCCCAGGACAAGTCAGGAGATGGAATGCCACTCCGCTGTGGGTAAGTGAATACTGGTTACGGCCTTCAGTGGGTGGGAGGGGAGCATCACTCTTTGAAAACACAACTGTAAGAATATCTGAAGGAGCAAGATTCTCGAGAGGTTTGGCTGTTCGGAAGGACTCCCATTTTGTCAGATGAATCCTTAGATGTTATTGGCTGAAGTCAGGGCTAAAATGGACGAACTATTAAGCACCAAGGGTATTTCAAGCTGTGTGGAGTGAGGTGGTCAAAACTTTCCGTGTCACCCCACATTAGCCTTAACCTGTTAATGATTATAGAGAGAGTGCTCTCTGATACAGTGCAGTACTTTAAAGCATGTCTGTTTTGGGCACAAGGAAATGCCAAGATAAACCATGAATCCACATGTGGAAATTTAGGGCCTGCTTATTGTTTACTTGGAATGTTCTCAAACCCAGACTTTGCTTTAACTCAAGCAGTCCTGTTAGTGTACAAGGAGGTTTACTGAGCTCCCAGAGGCCCAGAACTCTGCTACCACTAAACTCGGTCTTCCCATCAGAACATTCTTTATGTAATGTGTTGATAGGGTGACATTTGCATCAAAAAAGCCAGAAATGGGAGGTAAATCAAAGGAAAGTCTTTTGCATCAAGCAATAACAGATTGATTGAAATGCCAGTTTTCACAAAGTGAAGCAGTTTTCAGTGGCCCCAAAAACAGGACAAATAACAGAAACGCGATAAGGAGTTTGTTTTTAACGGACAGAGTTGTCATCTGGAATGTGCAGCCTGAAAGGGTAATGAAAGAAAATTCAATAATAACTTTTAAAACAGAATTGGATAAGGAATTGAAAAGGAGAAATTTGCAGGGCGATGGTGAAAGAGTGGGACCAGCCTCTATTACAAATACAAGGGGCTGAATGAACTCCTGTGATGGATGATTCTATGATTTTATTTACAGGTCTAGCAATGCAACCAAAAAAAACCTTGAAATGTTTCAACAAGACAATCAGATTCACTGTACAGGTTACAGTGTCTCAAGCCCGGCTGCCCAAAATCTGGAGTTGCCTGAAACCTGGGCGTTTTTAGAATGCGCCGTGCATCAATTTTAATTGAGTAAAGAATAATGTAACTTTAGTGAACAATTTGGCTAGGTGCTGCACTGGGGCGGGTGGTGCCAGACTAGTTACCCGCATGTGCACTGCTCGATTCTCGCGCTCCGACAGACCCTTGACCCCACTCGACCCAACTTGACCTGACTCAAAATCTGGCCCGAACCAAGGTTGCCGGTTTTGAGATATTGTACTGTAATATGAAAAGTGAACTTTAACGGTCTCAAGTTGAAGGGGAAAGGTCAGGTGTGAAGGTTACAGCAAACATCAGGGTCCTGACAAGAGGACTAAAGAGGAACTGTTGATAAGTGCAGCAGAAGATGGTAAATATGAAAAGAATTTCTTCCAATTGCAGAATAGCAAGTGGATGGTCTTAGAGGATGCTAATGGGTTCAAGCTGAGGATGAGCAGAGAATAGTTGATATATTCCCTGAATGCCTCCTTGAAGTAGTCACCAGGGAACATTAAAATAACTTGCTGTGCTGTGTCAAGATTAATTGCTGTAGACATGAGAGAGTCAATATTGAGTGTCTTTGCCTGGTGTTAATGAGATGGTGCCTCAAGATGCTGTCAATGCCCTAACTGCCCCATTAACACTAACTAACTAGTGCCATTTTAAAAGGGCCCACCAGTGGATATTTAAAACAGGTACCGGATTCTGGCAATAGACCAATATGGAAACTGGGGCCCCATGGCAGAAATAAGACTTTGAATGCCATTTTAGGTCCGAACTGGTCATGCCCCGTGCAGTGTTCACTCTGATCAGTTCCAGAGGTGATGTAAAAGACCCCAAAAAGCCAAGCCTTGAATTATTGAATAACCTGGGCTAACTCTGGATCTCCACCCTCCATGATTTGCCCTCGCCTCCATGTCCACATAGGACCTTAGCTCATTGGCAGCAAGTTCCAGGCTTCAATCTAATAAACTGAGTGGAACTGCCTGGAGACCAGAGCATCAAAATCAAAACCAGAATTCACCACTGGAGCAAATAGCAGATGAGTGTATTCCATGGTCCTCCACCCAGTACTTAACATCTACCTAAAGAAATTTGACATCAATGACATTGAGATCTTAGGAGACTTCTAATGCTCCAAATCATACAATGGATTATAATTTCCCAGCATATTAACTTAATTTCCATAGGAAGGAAAGGGATAAATCTAACCCCGTTAACCAAAAGCTCATCAATTTAATATTAAAGCAAAATATTGCGGATGCTCGAAATCTGAAACAAGTTCTGAGCTTGCCGCATTCCGTTCTCTCAGGTCCAACCCTGACTTTGTTATAAACCTGCTGACAAGGGTGGTGCTGTTGTTGTCTGGTGTACTGACCTCTACCCCACAGAGGCTGAGCGCCAACTCTCAGACGCTTCCTCCTACCTCCCCCGGACCATGACCCTACCGCCGAACATCAAGCCATTGTTTCCAGGACTGTCACTGACCTCATCTCCTCTGGAGATCTTCCCTCCACAGCTTCCAACCTCAGTCTCCCAACCTCAGACAGCCTGCTTCTACCTCTTTCTCAAATTCCGCAAACAGGACTGTCCCAGTAGACCGATCATGTTAGTCTGTTCCTGCCCCACAGAACTAATTTCTCACTATCTTGACCTCATTTTCTCTCCCCTTGTCCAGTCTCTTCCCACCTACATCCACGATTCCTTTGAAGCTCTACGTCATATCAACAATTTCCAGTTCCCAGGCCCTAACCACCTCCTCTTCACCATGGATGTCCAATCCCTCTACACCTCCATCCCCCACCAGGATGGTCTGAGGGCTCTCTGCTTCTTCCTTGAACAGAGGCCCGAACAATCCCCATCCACCACCACTCCCCTCCGCCTGGCTGAACTTGTTCTCTCACTGAACAATTTCTCCTTAAACTTGTCTCACTTCCTCCAAATAAGAGATGTGGCTATGGGTACCCACATGGGCCCCAGTTATGCCTGTCATTTTATGGGGCATGTGGAACATTTCTTGTTCCAGTCCAACTAAGGCCCCTTCCCACAACTCTTTTTTGGTACATCGCTGACTGTTTCGGTGCCGCTTCATGTTCTCGTCTAGACATGGGAAAATTTGTCAATTTTGCTTCCAATTTCCACCCCTCTATCACCTTCACATGGTTCATCTCCGACACTTCCCTTCCCTTCCTTGACCTCTCTGTCTCCATTTCTGGTGTGAGACTGTCCACCAATATTCATTACAAGCCCATCGACTCCCACAGCTACCTCGATTACAGTTCCTCACACCCAGCTTCCTGTAAGGACTCCATCCCATTCTCTCAGTTCCTTCACCTCTGTTGCATCTGTTCCGATGATGCTGCATTCCCAAATGACGCTTCTGACATGTCTTCCTTCTTCCTTAACCGAAGTTTCCCACCCACTGTGGTTGACGGGGCCCTCAACCGTGTCTGACCCATCTCCCGCACCTCCGCCTTCACACCTTCCTCTCCCTCCCAGAACCATGATAGGGTCCCCCTTGTCCTCACTTTTCACCCCACTAGTGTCCACATTCAAAGAATCATCCTCTGCCATTTCCGCCAACTCCAGCATGATGCCACCACCAAACACATCTTCCCTTCACCCCCCCGTCGGCATTCTGTAGGGATCGTTCCCTCCGGGACACCCTGGTCCACTCCTCCATCACCCCCTACACCTCAATCCCCTCCCACAGCACCTTCCCATGCAATTGTAGAAGGTGCAACACCTGCCCCTTTACCTCCTCCCTCCTCACCATCCAAGGGCCCAAACATTCCTTTCAGGTGAAGCAGCGCTTCATTTGCACTTCCCTCAATTCGCTGCTTCCAGTGTGGTCTCCTCTACATTGGAGAGACCAAACGCAGACTGGGTGACTGATTTGCAGAACACCTTTGGTCTGTCCGCAAGTATGACCCAGACCTTCCTGTCACTTGCCATTTCAATACACCATCCTGCTCTCATGCCCACATGTCCATCCTTGGCCTGCTGCATTGTTCCAGTGAAGCTCAACGCAAACTGGAGGAACAGCGCCTCATCTTCCAATTAGGCACTTTACAGCCTTCCAGACTTAACATTGAGTTCAACAGCTTCAGATCATGAACTCTCTCCTCCATCCTCACCCCTTTTTTTATCCCCTTTTTTCAATATTCATTTTTATTTTACTTTTTTATCCTCTTATTTTTATTTATTTTCATTTTTATTCATTGTTTTATCCCCATCTTTTATCCTATTTTCAATTTTTTTCCCACCAGTGCCCCATGTCCCCTCCCTACCCCCACTAGGGCCATCTGTCACTTGTTCATGTTGTTCTTTCCACAGTGCTTACCCTTGTCCTGCTATTATCACATTCTGCTTTCTGACCTTAATGCCACCATCAGCACCTCCTTTAACCAGCACCACTATCATTAACACCCCTTTGTCCTTTTGTCCAATCTCTCCTTTGCCTCCACCTATCGCTGGCCTTCTATCCAGCTTCACCTGCCCCACTCCTGTCAAACAGTATAAATTTCATCACATTTTTATTTCTCTTTAGCTCTGAAGAATACTCAAATGGACTCGAAATGATAAATCATCAGTTTAACATCAATAACTGGGGACATAATGGAATCAGGAATAGGGACCAAACTTGAAAACTATCTGAAAATAGACATTTACACAGCTTCAGAAAGTGACTATACCAGCTGATGAGACTCCTTGACTTTTTGATGAAAGGAACACCAAACGGACAGCAGCAAACCAGTTAATGTAGCTTAGTGCTACTTAGATTTCCAAAAAAGATTTGGACAAGTTTCCTCATGCATGTCTGGTGCTGAGGTTGAAAGTAAAAGCAGTAAGATGTGATGTTCAATCATTGAGTATATTCAAGGCAGAAATTGATAGATTTTTGGAAGCTAAGAGGATTAAGGGGTTAAGGGTTGTGGGGATAGTGCTGTAAAATGAAAGTAGATGATCAACCATGATCTTATTGAATAGTGGAGCAGGCTCGAAGGGCCAAATGGCCTACTCCTGCTCCTATTTCTTTCGCTCTTGTGTAATGAATTGGCTGAATGGGACAAAGTAACAGACATTTTTTCAGGGTGGATGGACGGACTGAGTGAAGTGCCCAGGATTTGATGCTGGGCCTTAGTATCAAAGGATTGAGTTTGAAGGAAAGATGGAGAAGCTGTGACTCCTCATGACTTATAAAGAGATGTTGGAAGGGATCTTACATAAAGTATAGCAGAAACCGAAATGTACAGGAAAGGTTCATCCAGAAGGTGGATATCAATATTACAGTCTGCCAGGACAGGAGGGGGTTTTGGGTATTTATGGACAGATTTCAGATTTCTTCATATACAATGAAAACAAAGAAAATACTTGCATTTATATAGCATTCAACAAGACCTCAGGCTGTCTCAAAGGCAATGAAGTAATTTTGAAGTGTAGTCACTGTTATAACATAGGACACCCGGCAGCCAGTTTGTACATAGCAAACTCCCACAAACAACAATTTGGTGATGATCAGGTCATCTGTTTTTGTGATGTTGGTTGAGGGATAAATATTAGTCTAGATACCAGGGATAACTCCCCTGAGCGAAATGTCAACCTTAATTTTCGTGCTCATGTTTCTGGAGTGGGACTTGAACCCCAAATTGTCCAAAACAGATGTAAGAAGGCTGCCTATTGAGTCATTACTAGCACCGAGTGATCACTTGGGGTAGTTTTCACCAGGGGTGGGCAGGCTCCAGTAAAGGCAGAAACCTTAAGGACCAATGCTGCATCAGAATGGGGTATGTGGAGTAGGGTGTGGTTGTTAACACTTCCACTTTTATTCTGGGAGCCCACATGATTCGTATGAAAATTTAAAGGGCCGGATTGGACATGTGAAGCTCATGTAAATGCGTGGCGGGGGAGGGTTTCCATTGAAGGATCCCCATCAGGTGGTAGTTCAGCAGGTGCATGCGGGCTATAAAATAGCTATCCGTATGAGCAGGGAGGCTCCGTCCGTATGAGCAGGGAGGCTCCGTCCGTATGACCAGGGAGGCTCCATCCGGACGAGCAGTGAGGCTCCGTCCGGACGAGCAGTGAGGCTCTGCATCCCATCACTCCCCCTTCACTAAGATCTATTGTCCTGGGAACCTCACCCACACCGACCATGACCACACCATTATGTCAAAGACAACATGTCTGAGCAAAGACATGGACCTTTCAGGTTTCATGGTTCAGGGATGCCTCCGTGCAGCCTCTCCTCCAGTCCGTCAGGGAATGGGGGAGGTGGTCTTCCCAATCGATGGTAACAGGAGACATTCCCACCTGCTCAACGTGGCCTGGGCAGAGATAGTAGAGGAGATTAGCAACTGTGGGGTCCACCCAAGATCATGGGCACTGGGCCAGAAAAGGATCAATGACCTCCTTTGATCCACCTGGATAGGTGGCACAGTGGAGTGGGATTGTCTCTCAGGTAGGCATTAGGCTAGACTAGGCAGGTGAATGCATGATCAACCTCACGACCCCATAGCCAAAGCGTGTGACAGTTTGGCTTGAGTGAGCGATTGCACACAAACTAACAGATCAGGCCAGTATGCGATGGGGATGTGTGCAGGCAAATAAGTCAACTGGCATTTGTTAAGTCACTAAATCTCCACTTTCCCCTGAAGGACAAGTGGGCCACTGTTGCTGGGTCAAAATGCTGGAACTCCCTTCCTAACAGCACTGTGGGAGTAGCTACACCACATAGACTGCAGCAGTTCAAGAAGGCAGCTCACCACCACCTTCTCAGGGGCAATTGTGGATGGGCAATAAATGCTGGCTCGGCCAGCGAAGCCCACATCCCGTGAAAACATATAAAAACAAGACCCATAGCTAGAAAGAAAGAGCGAGGATGGGCAGAGACGTACTCGATCTCAAGGTCCTCACCCCTGTTGAGGATGAAGACCTCCACGTTGCTAATGATGAGGCTGGAGTAGCAAGGCAGCAGAGTGAGAATGCGCCCAGCTGGTGCTGCCATAATGAACTCTCAGGGCCATGTGAAGGATTGTACAGAGCTCAGGAACTCTGTGGAACCTCAGTATGTTTCTCTCTGTTCTCCTTTACAGGTGTCCACAATCCAGACTTCAGCCACTGGAAACTGAAGACTCCACCCCTGGGCACGATGACCCCAGTGGCCCAGAGGATGCACCGTCACCTGCCTCTCTCGCACCCTCCACCCTCTCAGCTACACCCATCAGGCTGTGGAGCAGCAGAGTTTCGAATCGGGGCCACATTCTGGTGAGCACAGCACAGGCACATGCCAGCAACTAAGGGAGGCTGTGACAGCCAAGGTCCCAGACACGCGGAGGACTGTTGTGGATCAGGCTCCCACTGAGCCTCAGGTCGATGAGGGACCTCTGATTGCAGACCCTACTGGAAATGCAACAGAGGTTAGGGGAACATATGACAGAGATGCCAGGGGTTGTGCGTGGCTTTGTGTTGAGTATTGAGGAGTCCATGCGTGGCATGAATTCTGCTATGTCTCAGTGAGTGCATTGTTTCCTCCATGGAGAGATTGGTGGTCACCATTGGAGAGTCAGGTTGAGGAGATGATCCATATGCATTCTAACCTGCACTTCGTCAATCTAGCCATTGGCTCCATACAGCAGTGCCTACATAGGAGGAGGACAAGGCACATTTACCTCCTCCAGGTGCCCCTTATCCTCAGGGAGTCAGTGAGGTGCCATTACACACCCAAAGGGAAGAAGAGTGCATTCCAGTTGCCCCGGGGGCATCCTCTTAGGACACCCCCGGGGTGAGCAGCCTCTCATCTTCCCTCTGCCAATGACCTCATTGCCTCCAGTAGGCAGGGCCGGGAATGTTGCCCATGCGCCATGCAGGACACCCCCAGTAAGACAGAGCCCTTCAAAGCTCCCACAGCTCCAGCGGAGGCAGGCTAAAGTCATCGCAGACAATGGGACATTAAACTCAGCACCCTCCTCCTCCACCTCAGCTGGTGATGTTAGGTTCACATGAGATGTCGTGGTGAGAAAAGAAAATTTAAGAGTTTAGGAGAGCACAAATGTGGCATGAGGCTTTATGAAATCCACTTTGTCACATGTAAGTATTGCACAATATATTGTTTCCACTTTATTCATGTGTGCATCATTTTCCTTTTTAGGGACTTGAATAGTCAGAGACCTAACTATATTGGCATGCCTCATGGATTGCTGCAGGAGAAGGTTAGACATCTCCTTTATTGTTTCAAAGACAATGGTGTTGTGTGTTTGAGGTCAGTCTTTATTTAACGATCATCTGTGTCTGTTACTTATGGGTTTGTCTCGGGACTCGTTGGATTCTTACTCTAAAGAGATTTTGTTGGAGGCAATGGTCTTTCATTCAAATTAACTTCATTTTATCATTCACTACTTATAAGGTTATAGAACATCAGGACATAGCTAGCTACAGCTACTCTCTGAGATGCTTCTCAGTCACCTTTTCTCAGTGACTGACATCACTGTGACATAATCCCTTACACACGTGCTCAGTAGCTATTATTAGAGTTAACCATTTATGCTGCATCTCCCCCTCCCCACCCCCCACCAATCTTTATCCCCATATTATTATAAGATCATAAGAAATAAGAACAGGAGTAGATCATTCGGCCCCTCGAGCCTGCTCCACCATTCAATAAGATCATGGCTGATCTTGTGTTTCGATTTCCACATTCCCATCTAACCCCAATAACCTTTGATTCCCTTGCCTACCAAGAATTTATCTACCTCTGCCTTAAAAATTCTCAATGATCCCGTCTCCACCACCTTCTGAGGCAGAGAGTTCCAAGTCGCACAACCCTCTGAGAGAAAAAATTTCTCCTCATCTCTGTCCTAAAAGGGCAACCCCTAATTTTAAAACAGTGCCCCTTAGTTCTGGACTCACCCACAAGAGGAAACATCCTATCCACATCCACCTTGTCAAGGCTGCTCAGGATCTTATATACTCCAATCAGATCACCCCTCACTCTTCTAAACTCCAACAGAAACAAGCCCAAACTGTCCTACCTTTCCTCATAAGACAACCCACTCATTCCAGGTATCAATCTAGTAAATCTCCTTTGAACCGCCTCCAATGCATTTACATCTTCTTTAAATAAGGAGACCAAAACTGCACACGGTTTTCGAGGTGCGATCTCACCATAATTGAAGCATAACATCCTTATTTTTATGTTCAATGTGTCGAGCAGTTAAGGTCATGAAGACTTCAACTTTCTCTATGAAGATATTGTCTTCCTGAATTGGGTAGTTGGTGGGTACCTTGACAGAGTGTCAGCCATAATCTGATAATTACTCTGCACATACTCTGGGTAGCATCATAACACGTAAGTCTAAATCGTAATCTCTAGATCCTGGGTACCATCTTCATGATTTTTATTATATTCAACAAGGTTACCAGCGGCTAATGGTCAATTTCAATCTTAAACTGTGGGTCCAGGGCATAATCAGAGAATTTTTCATGCCCAAATTGCAGCGAGGGCTCCTTTTCCTATGACAGCACAGCATTGTTCAGTCTCGCTTAAGGGTCCGGATACATAGTAGACAGGTCTTCTTCTCCCATCAGTTTGGGTCTGGAATAGCACTGCTCCCAGCCCTGTTGAAGATGCCATGTCAATCATTGGGAGTTCAGGATCGTAGTGGTTTAGGACCTCTGAAGATGTTAGCATCATTTTAATTTGTTCAAACCACTGCTGCTGATGCTCTGTGCAGCACCACACTTGGTCCTGTCGTAAAAGTGGTCTGAGGGGTTCATTTAAGTGGGCAAAGTGAGGTAGGAATTTACCGAGTTGGTTGACCATGCCCATAAAGCTTTGTAGTTGGTGATGTTCCTGGAGTGGGAATTCCTTTATAGCTTTCACCTCCTGTGAGTCTGTAATGATTACAGTTGCCTGTATAATATGATCTGGGAACTTTATCATTGAGTATCAAGCCAGCATCTTGCAGTGTTCGTAAGACTTCTCTGACTCATTTGTCATGTTCTTTCTTCATTGAACCATGGATCAAAATGTTGCCCATGTGGCATACAATTCTCTCCATGCCCTCCAAAATGTTGGACATTGTCCTTTGGAACATTTCCAGGGTGGATGTGATGCCGAACGGCAGACAGTTAAAATAGTAACATCCAAAGGACATTATGCAAGTGGTTAGGGGTTTTGACTCCTGATCCAGTGGTAACTGCCAGAATTCACTATTGGTGTCGAGTTTGGAGAAGATTGCATTTTTTGTGAGCTTGGCCAAATTTTCATCTACTGCCGCCATTGGATGTATTTCTCATTCCACCACCTTGTTCAGGTGTATCAGGTCAATGCAGGTTCGAATGGAGCCATTAGGCTTTGGGACTGGTACAATACCAGAGCAGCACCTGGTTGGTTTAGTGACTGGCAAAATTACCCCTTGGTGTATCATTGCCTCTATCTGCATCCTGACTCTTTTCAGAAGTGGATATGGGACCTTCCTTGGTGTGAATAGACAAATGGTCTTGATCATGATGTGGTACACAAGCCTTTGAAGAGTGTGGGGAATTCCCTTCTAAATTCACTTCTGTTTGTTGATTGACTTCACCAACTTTAATGAGCAGGTTCAGATCTATACAAGCTTTTCTGCCCAACAAGGAGCATTCTTGACTCTGAATAATGTGTAACATTTCAGGAATTTTCCTATCTTGTACTCCAGGCCAGAATTTTCCAGCCCCTCCCACTGGCGGGATCTTCCAGTCCCGCTGAAGTGAGTGGATGTTTAAATGGCTCGCCACATTTGCAGCGCCCCACTACCCACCACAACAGGCCCGGAAAATTCCATCCTTAGTATTGCATCAAACTGATCTTGAACGTTTAGCTTAAATTCCTCCTGGATCTTGGATTTGAATAGAGGAAGGCTGCAGGGTTATTTTGTTCAACCATGAACCTCCATAAGATAAAACTGAGACTTCAGCTCGTCTGTCCAATTTGAATTCAGTGGGATGTCCATTGACCTCAGTGTTAGCACTTCAATATTGGCTTTTATTTCCCTGGGAGCAGCCAAGGTGAAAATATCGACTGTTGCACTCTGCCATGAAATTGCTACCAAATCGGTGTGGTTGCAAGTCTTGCTGCAGAATCCAGCAGATTCGGTGACTGCTTCCCGGGACATCCTTAGGCTTCCCTGGAATTGGCTCTTGAATGTCTGGAGGTGGTTTGTCTGCACCCTGAAGATACGCTGCCATGCCAATGACTTTATCCATCCCTGGATATCTGCCCCCTGACCTCCCTCCTCCTCTGGTGCTGCCTGCTATTGGCCTTGTGGTCTCAATCATGCAGGCTGCTTGGCACCACATCCACAAACATTCACTCCCTCCACCACCGACACACAGTGGCAGCAGTGTGTACCATCTACAAGATGCACTGCAGGAATTCACCAAGGCTCCTTCAACAGCACCTTCCAAACCCACGACCACTACCACCTAGGCGGACAAGGGCAGAGACATGTCGGAACACCACCACCTGGAAGCTCCCCTCCAAGTCACTCACCATCTTGACTTGGAAATATATCGCTGTTCCTTCACTGTCACTGGGTCAAAATCCTGGAACTCCTTCCTAACAGCACTGCAAGTGTATCTACATCACATGGACTGCAGCAGTTCAAGAAGGCAGCTCACCACCACCTTCTCAAGGGCAACTAGGGATGGGAAATAAATACTGGCCCAGCCAGCGAAGCCCACATCCCGTGAAGGAATGAAAAAAACTCAGACCGCAAGGCCAACAGCAGGCAGCACCAGAGGAGTTGTTGAATCCATTCCTTCTGCTCCCAAGGTTGTGGGAATATTGGGTGTATGAGATTCTGTAGGTATTCCACCAGGTGAACTCTGTGAAAAAGACAAACAGTGATATGAGAACTTGTGTATCCCTGGGTTTTGTCCAAACAGCAGCAGTGAGATTTTCTACTCCTCCCATTGTCCACCTACCCCACATTGACCTCCTCCCATTTGGATCTGCACGCCTGGCGACTGCAAGGGAGATTTGAAAATGGCCAGCTACAGTGTGCAAACAACCCATCACTTTGCACCCCATGACCCTCCACCAGTCCCCCTATGGCACCAATCTCCCTGCCCACCCCTGCCCATATCCCCTCTGCCAGCCAGCACCGAGTTTGACACACATGTGGACAGCACTGGCCCCACTATTTAGACAACTCATTTTTAAAAATTTATTCTTCTATGGGATGTGGGCTAGCATTTGTTTTCCATTCCTAATTGCCCTTGAGCTAAATGGCTTACTGGGCCATTTCAGAGGGCAGTTAAGAGTCAACCACATTGCTGTGGATCTGGAATTACATGCAGGCCCGACCAGGTAAGGATAGCAGATTTTCTGTGAACCAAATGGGTTTTTATAACAACCAATGATAGTTCCATGCTCACCATTACCAAGACTTGTTTTCAATTCCAGCTTTTATTGTGGAATTTAAGTTCCACTAGTTGCCAGGCTGGGATTTTAACCCGTGTCCCCAGAGTATTAGCCTGGGCCTCTGGATTACTAATCCAGTGACATTGCCACTTTGCTTCTATCTCCCCTAGAATTTTTTTCTGTACACTGACTGGATTCCCCCGCACCCCCCTCCACCCAACCTCAATCACACCCTTCCCACCAAGCACTTCCATGGCCTGGCCTCACCCTGTGTCCACTCAGAGCCCTCTTCCACTCCTCCCTGCCCCGATCCCAGTCTTTTTCCTCCCTCGGAGGTCTCTTCCATTCCTTTGTGCCCCCGCCTAAACCCCCTACCCACCCTTCCTCTGACTTGCCTTTACTGGTTCCGATGCCCATCCAAGCTGCCATTCTCCTGTCCCCCTCTCTTGTATCATAAATTCAACAAAGAAAACCGTTGACCTCAGAAACAACTGCACAAATTTGACTAGTGTATGGCACCTTTAGATGAATGTGAACTGGGTGCCATGAAGTGCAGGTGTGCCATTGACTTTATCTTGAAGGTAGGAATTAATTTCAAAAAGTTTTAATATGAGTATTCGTGGCATGCGAATGTAGTACAAGTAGGAGCCCACCAGGGGGAGGTGTGAGGTCCGATCCGCCACCACCACATCAGTGACTTAATCTCTGCATCTCAACCCACTGTCAGGATTTCAACATTTACCTC
The DNA here is from genome assembly GCF_017639515.1 of Carcharodon carcharias. NCBI lineage: Eukaryota > Metazoa > Chordata > Chondrichthyes > Lamniformes > Lamnidae > Carcharodon > Carcharodon carcharias. The sequence goes on from NC_054485.1 coordinate 59,297,799, forward strand.
CCACCTGATGAACTCAGCCTGCCTGCCCTGATTTCCTCCACTAGAGTCTTCATTAAGTTGCGTCCAGGCAGTGGGTACACACAGAGAGAGCTGAGAAGTTATGTCTCTTTTTTAGTAAAAATGTTCTTTTGACCAGGAGGAGTAGGAGCTCCCCTCTGCCCCCACACAAAAACCTAGAACCACAGGCTTTGGACTTGATCTCCTAACTGCTCCTCCAACCTGTCCTTCCCTTCCCTGAATCATTCATGGCTAATTGAGGAAGTTAAAGGTAGCGTCAAATTGAAATAAAAAGCATACAATTCTGAGAAGATCAATAGCAGGTCAGACAATTGGACAGAATGTAAAATCCAGCAAAGAAAGACTAAAAGAATAATAAAGAAGGAGAAATTCGAGTAAACTAGGAAAGCTAGCTAGAAATATAAAAACAAATAGCGAGAGTTTCTGCAGGTATTTAAAAAGGAAAAGAGTAAGAAAAGTGAGCATTGGTCCTCTAGAGAGTGAGTCTGGGGAATTAATAATGGATAATAAGGAAATGGCAAACGAATTGAACAATTTTCTTGTGTTTATCTTCACTGTAGAGCAGGCTTGTCTAACTGGTGGCTTGTGGCCCATGGATCCAAACCCATGGAGTTCAATAGCCAGTAAGACAGACCAATAAGTTCAAAATGCAGCTAACTGAAATTCAAGATTTTGCAAGGGGCTACTCCTCCAATCACAGGCTGTTCCTTTGCTGCATTTGCTGCTGATACTTCAACAGTGACCCTATGACTAACAAATGAGGAAGAGAAACAGCCTCAGGTTGGAGGAGCAGCAAACACCGGTGGCGGTGAGTGTGCTGAGGTCTGCCAAAGTCCAGGGAGTGGAGCCCGGGGAGTGAAGGTAAAGCGAGGCTGGAGCCCGGGGAGAGAAGGTAAAGTGAGGCTGGATCCCAGGGAGAGAAGTTAAGTTGGGGCTGGAGCCCGGGAAGTGAATGTAAAGTGAGGCTGGAGCCCAGGCAGCTAAAGTATGGTGGGCCAGGCCCAGACAGGGTGAAGTTTTGGTGAGTCCAGAGAGCCCCAGAGAGTGAGTGAGTGGGTTGGGAATGAGGAAGTGAGTGTGTGTGTGTGTGTGTGTGTGTGTGTGTGTTGAATTGAGAGAGTGAGTGTGAGGGAGTGAGTGAGTGACTGACTGTCTGCCTTACTCCCAGCCTCGGATTTCTCACTCACTCAGAGCACCACACACTAACACAGACACACACCCACTCACAGCGGGTAATGGTGAGAGAGTGAGCTGGACACACATAGTCTGACCCCCTCACACACTGCTCATTTTTATTAATTACTATTTTTAACTTAACAATTTATTGTTGTGTCAAACCATATCTTTCCAAAATTTGCTCATCAGCCTTTTGAGTGAGAAAAAAATGCAAATGTGTCCCGCCGAGCGAATAGGCTGGAGAAGCCTGCTGTAGAGGAGAGAAATAATATTCCAGAAATAATTGTAAAGCAGGAGCTGAAAGGCAGGGAGGAACTTCAAACAATTACAATCACCAGGGAAAAGATACTGACAAAATTATTAGAACTAAAGGCTATGAATAACAAGTGCCCAGGTCCTGATAGGCTTCATCCTAGCCTTAAAAGAAGTGGCTGCTGAGATAATAGGTGCATTGGTTTTAATTTTACAAAATTCCCTAGATTCTGAGAAGGTCCCATCAGATTGGAAAATAACAGATGTGACTCCTGTATTCACAGAATCACAGCGCAGAAGAGGCCCTTCGGCCCATCGAGTCTGCACCGACACGTGAGAAACACCTGACCTACCTACCTAATCATATTTACCAGCACTTGGCCCATAGCCTTGAATGTTATGATGTACCAAGTGCTCATCCAGGTACTTTTTAAAGGATGTGAGGCAATCCGCCTCCACCACCCTCCCAGGCAGTGCACTCCAGACTGTCACCACCCTCTGGGTAAAAACATTTTTCCTCACATCCCCCCTAAACCTCCTGCCCCTCAACTTGAACTTGTGTCCCTCATGACTGACCTTTCAACTAAGGGGAACAGCTGCTCCCTATCCACCCTGTCCATGCCCCTCATAATCTTGTACACCTCCATCAGGTCGCCCCTCAGTCTTCTCTGCTCCAACGAAAACAACCCAAGTCCATTCAACCTCTCTTCATAACTTAAATGTTTCATCCCAGGCAACATCCTGGTGAATCTCCTCTGCACCCCCTCCAGTGCAATCACATCCTTCCTATAATGTGGCGACCAGAACTGCACACAGTACTCCAGCTATGGCCTCACCAAGGTTCTATACAACTCCAACATGACCTCCCTACTTTTGTAATCTATGTCTCGATTGATAAAAGCAAGTGTTCCATATGCCTTTTTCACCACCACACTAACATGCCCTTCTGCCTTCAGAGATTTATGGACATACGTGCCAAAGTCCCTTTGTTCTTCAGAACTTCCTTGTGCCATGCCGTTCATTGAATACTTCCTTGTCAAATTACTCCTTCCAAAGTGTATCACCTCACACTTTTCAAGATTAAATTCCATCTTCCTCTTATCCGCCCATTTGACCATTTGGCCAATACCTATTCAAGAAAGGAGGGAGAGAGAAAGCAGGAAACTCAGGCCAGTTAGCTTAACATCTGTCATAGGGGAAATTATTAAGGAGATTATAGCAGGGCACTTGAAAATTGTCCTCATTGTGAGCAATCTGAGCTAACATTTTTAACTGTGAGTCAGCTTGCTGGGCCGCTGCCAAGGAAGATATATTTATCACCTCCTTAGGGTCTTCTAGACTCCCGAGAAAGGTTTCAGATAACCAGACCGGAGGCTCTTCTGTCTGCAGTGCCACTTCAGCTTCCCCTGTTGAAGCTCGTCAGGTCATAGACCAGGTTACCACACAGTCAGGGAAAATGCCCAGCACTTCCCCTTGCAGCTGTCTGGTCTCCTTAACCTCAACAGGCTTCCCTGAGACCACTGGGGATGCTATTACCTTTGATCCCACCAGGTCATTGCAAGTCGATCCCGTCCACAGGTAAACTGGGGGCGACTCCCAAGGTCACAGGCCCTGATACAAGGTCACACTCCAGGTGGACCCGGTATAGGGGAATGGGCATGTACTCTGCTTCAATCCCCTTTACCAGCACCTTGGCACTTACTGCACTCTCTGGTGGAAGGTCATGCTTTTTCCCAGCAGCAGAGTCTGGCTGGTCCCTGTATCCCTCAATATTACCACAGTCTTACTCGCCTCACCCTGAGGAAATGTGGCCACCTTTCCTTCAGATACAAAATCCCGGTAAGCCCCAGGGATTCGGATTAATCTCATTCACACTCTCAGGAGTTGCCCCCACGGGGATTCGCAGCAGCAGTCAGAGCCATAGCCTGGTTTGCTATGCTCTCTGGCTGAGCCCATTCTCTGCAAGGGGTGTACGTGCCCTGATAAGCCCCCCTGGTTTTTCTGGTAGCCTCCAGCAGTTGGCCCGGAGGTGCCCTACCTTCCGGCAGTCAAAACATAGACTCCTTGGCTTCACTTTTCATCTCAGCACCACCCTTTCTGTCCTGAGGAGAGCCCCCAGCATTTTCCCCTCTCCCATGGATGCTCAGTTTCCTGTCACTCTCCCCCCCTCTATCCTTCCCTGTTGATTGGGGGTGACTAGGGGAGGGTCTCTTCTGGAACAAGGGTTTGTGAATTAACTCATAATTATTGGCCAGTGTGGCTGCCTGCCTGACCCTTGTGACACCCTGTTCCTCAAGGTGTGTTCTTATTGGAGGTTTTACACGCTCCCAGAAGAATTATTTCACTGAGGTTTTCATAAGTGGCTTCTGTTTTAAGTTCCCCTACCCACTGGTCAGAGCAAGTTGTTTCAGCCTTTCAAATTCCAGGTATGTCTGGTCAGGCTGTTTCCTGAGGGTAGGGAATTTCTGACGGTATGCCCCTGGCACTAGCTGGTACACACACAAAATAGCCCTTTTTACTGCCTCATAGTCAGTGACACTTTCCTCAGCCAGGAGGGAGTAAACCTCATGAGCCTTCCCTGAAAGCTTACTCTGCAGTAATAGGGATCACAGTTGGACTGGCCACTTTAACTGCTGTGCTAACTGCTTGAAAGATATAAAAAAGGCTTCCACCTCTGCTTCAGCAAACCTAGGGATTAGATGAGCAAACTGAGATGCCTCAATCCTTAAGTCTAAGCTAATGGTGTCTTCAAGGGACCCAGTGAGATGCCTGCTCCTCACTTGAAGCTGTTTTTGTTGGAACTTCCTTTCCTCTCCTGAAATTCTCTCTCTTCCCTTCACACCCTTTCCTGAAATTCCCTTTCCTTTTTTCTCTCCTGAAATTCTAATTTTGCTTCTCCAATTTTAATCTCTCTACTGCTATGCTATCAGTTTCATCGTCCTGAATTTCCATCTGCAGACCATTGGCCGCCCCTTTTAAAATTTCAGGTTTTCTGGCTTTTGGCCGAACTTCTAATCCTAAACATCTCGCCAACTCTTTTAACTGTTTGAGGGACAGAACTTTTAGATCCTCAAAAGTAACTGTTTCTGGTTCTGCTAGAAAGGTACTGCCACCAAAGGTGGACATTTTAACACTTCAAGAAAGCTGTTTTGCAGTTTCTAAAAAATTGATTTCAAAAGGACAATTTACTTTCCCCACTCTAATTTGTTTGTTTTGTCTGTGGGAAAAAAATATTCCAGACTCCGAGCCCCCAATTTGTTCAAACCCTGGACGAGCACTCCAATTTGTTACGACCCACCCAGGGGTGATGTTCCCCCAATTGTTGATCTAGACAAGACCGCTCGCTTTGTCACCGTCTGCCTGGGACACCTCCGAGTTGTTATGCCCCAGGTGAGGAGAGATGAACTGGCTCCCTGTCTTCCTTCAGCCCCACCCCCCAACTTCTCTTGGTTACAACAAGATTTAATCTAAAAAGGATCCCTTTCGCAAATACCCTTTTTCCCCAGACCCAATCGTTCTGGTTTTGAAGGAGCCAATTTGCTCAGACTTTTGTAAGTTAAAGATAAGATTAAGTTGATTGACTACTAAAGGCAAGAAAGGATAAAATGCATGCATGTATGTCCATACAGGTTAAAATTAAGAATTTAGCTTGAAGTAAGTGAATATATATATATGTATGTATACAGAAAAAGGTATACAGAACAGTCCTTGACTCATGGGGAGTAAGTGATTGAGCGTTGCAGCCCATGCGATTCGAGATTCCAGTAGAACTGACCCCGGTAAATGAATAGTTGGTTTCAAGGTTCCAGTAGAATTCAATTTGGTTGAGAGGGAGAGAGATCAGGATACCTGCAAAATGGTGATTTGTAGGGATACTGTGTGTGACTGTTACTTCTGAGTCAAACATACAGCACTTGCTCTCTCTCAGAACACCCACCAAGAGACAGACACCGGGGCAGCTTTTGAGTTCACTTTTAACCCCTTCTTTGTATATTCCATTGTATATTCCAAGTGGGAAGCAAATTCACAAATCTGCCTGGGCATTGCTCACAGGATTTCTTGATGAGATGATACTCGTCTCCTATTATGTCCCATTGTCCCTACCGAAGGGAGCAATTAGCTTCCGGATGTCTTTAGAAGTACCTTGTCTAGCAACAAGGTAGGGTTCCATTACCTCTTAGGGAGTTATCCTGTAGCATTCCAGCCAGTGGCTTGTATGTGTTTTAAAACTCAGGTCTTATTTTTTAAAGTGCAATATTTCCAGATGCAATTTGGTATTTTTTCTTTCATTATCATGACAGTAGACAAAGAGGAACCTGTATATGTGGTATACGTGGATTTCCAAAAGCATTTGACAAGGTGTCATATCAAAGGCTACTACACAAAATAACAGCTCACAATGTAGGGGGTAACATATTAGCATGGATAGAGGATTGGTTAGCTAACAGAAAGCAAAGAGTAGGCATAAATGGGTCACTTTCAGGTTGTTCGAGTGCCACAGGGATCAGTGCTCAACTATTGCGAACTCAACCAGTTACAATCTTTTTCAATGACTTGGATGAAAGGACCAAATATATATTTGTTAAATTTGCTGATGACACGAAGATAGGTAGGAAAGTATGTTGTGAAGAGAACATAAGGAGTCTGCAAACAGATATAGATAGGTTAAGTGAATGGACAATAATTTGGCAAATGGAGCATAATGTGGGAAAATGTGGGCCTGAACCTTCAGCTTACATGCAAGCATGCTTGGCGGGACTGGAAGCGGATGTGAAATCAGCTCCCGCTCGCAATTGGCACCTGAAAGCGATTATGCGCTGGCTGGCCAATTAATAGCCGGCCAGCGCAAAACCCATGCTGAGAGAGGGCCAGCGCTGGGAGGTGGGTAGATGGCGGGTGCCTGAATGTGTGCAGCTGTAGGTGGGGAGTTTGAGAGCAGCTGCATGAAGGCTTATATGAGTGAAGGAACTGTGGGAAAGAACTTTTGTCAACTTTAAAGAGACAGCAACAACTGAGGTCAGAAAGTGAGCAGGAAAGTTTGCCAAGGACATTCCAATATCCTCACAGCTGGAAGCTATGCCAAACGGAGTGGAAATGGCTGAAGCCAAACAGGCCCCCAGCTTCTCGGAGGCTGCCTGTGGGTCCTATTGGAGGCTGTGAGCAATTGATGGGAGATATTGCTGCCGCCAGGTGAAAGAGGAGGCCTCTACACCTAATGAAGAGGGCTTGGTCAGAGCTGGCATCTCTAGTCAGAGGCTATGGGTAGTCTGAAGGACCTGGATGCAGAGTCGGGAGAGGGTCAATGACTTCCGCCACTTTGTGAGGGTGAGATTTTAGATCCCATGTAACCTTGAAGAAATCTTTGTGTGTGCCTGCACTTGTTGGGGCTCTCGGTTGTCAAGCCCCGAGCTTAGGTTGCTACATCTTCCTGTGCCCTTAAAGACTGCATGTGAGTAGACAGGATGGCAGGCATGTATGGAGGGAGGAGGATATGCTGGCCACCTAAAGCAGTGACTTTGGAAAGGAGGATGGAATGTTCCAGCATTTAGAGGGGGAGCCATGAAAGCACTGTTGTCCTTACAGGAGAAGAGAAGTCACAATGCCCAGGAGCGAAGACAAACTGATGGTGGGTCCTGAATCTGACGTTGCAAACTCTAGTGGTGAAGCGGAACCTGGAAATGGCATGCGAGCCTGGAATGACATCTACTGGTCACAAAGAGAGAGGGGTTTCAGAGGAGGGTAAGAGTCCAGTGGACAAAGAAGAGATTGGGGAACGCTATGAGAAAATGTAGGGTAGCGATTGTAAGACTGACAGGTGAAATCCATTAATCCCTTATGCTCATCCATTCAGAAGTCATTGATTAGCCAGATTTCCAATTTGAGAAGCTAACAGAATGCATGTACTCTGATTTGTAAATGCTGATGGAGACTTAAATATGTTTTCCAACCCTCAGATGGACCACCCTCCAGACCACAGACTGACCCGGAAGACCCTCCATCAACATCGGAGGATGATATCCATCCATGTCACATCCTCTCCCTGCACCTTGCACTGCCTCAGTTACAGGGACTTAGATACAGGGACTTCGGTGGGCTTGAGAGGTCTGGAACAGACAGTAGGACACACTGGGGAAGGCACGTCACACTCACTTGAGGAGCTGCCAGAGGCAGAGAGTCCCCAAGGCTCTGACAATTGGAGGATTGTTGGAGACCGGAACGATGCTGGACCCCAGGCAGATGATGAGCCTCTGGACTCGTCCATTAGGCAGCAAATGCTGGAGTCTAGCAAGATATGTATGAAGATCTGGCAAAGATCCCTGAGCATCTGTGCACCATGCTCTCTGTCTTGAAGGAGTCCATGTGGAGCATGAGCGCTGCGTTGATCCTCAGCTCTGAACGCACAGCTTCTACCACTGAGAGAGTGGCAGCTCCTGGAACTCAATCAGGGGTTTCTGGGGCTTTGTTCAGAGCTTGCTCAGCAGGTCACTGCCAATGTGAGAGATGGGTGAGGCACATAGTGACTCTGCTAGCTGCTCGTCCAGCGATGGTGAGCAGGGAAGTTCAAGCAATCCTCATGTTGGTGAATGATCAGAAGCTCGGCGTCTGGGGGCTCCTCTCAGGGCGTTCCTGATGATGGCAGCATCTCCTCCACCCCTCTGCCAGTGCCTGCCACATCCGAGGAGACCATGACAACTGAGGAGTGCCCAACCACGGCGCTGGACTCTCCCGCCCAGAGGGGACCCTCACAGGCTTTGCCGACCAGAGGACGATTGCCAAGATCATCAAGGCTGAAGGGGGCATCAGAGTCAGCAGGCTGCCCCAAATCCAGCTGCCAGCGATGGGGAAGCACCTAGATGTGGCACTCATAAGTGGTTTGTTAAATCACTATAATCACAGAAGGGCATTTACGGGTGAAATCTTTCTCATCGTCACTTGCCTCATGTTGTATATAGCTTTCACACATCACTATTAAAATGCGACATCAACTCAAATGACCTTATCATGCTTTATGTGATAGTGAGAGTGCAATTCTGTAATTCATCAATTGGGCTGGATAGTGTATTTCGGAAGGAGGGACAAGACATGATGGTGCCAGGAGGGCCCCATCAGCCCCGAGCGATTAGGTGATTGACTGTTTATAAAGCTTTGGAATCCTGACTTTGCAGGGCTACTCGAAAGCCCTTTGAATCAAGGCCTCCCTGGTCTCCCTGGCTCCCAGGAGCAGCCTCACTGCTGGATCATCTTCATGGCCCTGCGGCTGAGCAGGTTCTTCCTCAGAGCCAGCGCTAGATTCTTCCTCTGCAGCTTCTGGAAACACATCATTTTCTTCATCCTCCATCTGCTCTCCCCTTGAGAGAGCCAGATTCTGAAGGGTGCAGCACACAGCCACAACCAGGGACACGCGTTCTGGAGGTTATTTCAGAGATCCTCCTGAGTGGCCCAGACAGTGAAACCACATTTTCAGGAGGCTTATTGTCCTCTCAATGATGAACCTAGTGGAGGCATGGCTCCAGTTGTACCCCTCCTATGCAGGCATCCTGATTGATGTCATTAGCCACCTTTTGAGAGGATATCCCAGCAGCAGCTATCCAAGCATTCAGGGACTGTGAACAGCCTTGGCACCTGGGAATGACGTGGAATATATGACTCATGGCAGCTCCCACAATATCTGGCACAAACCTGCAAGATCTCATGTTGATGATCTCACACTAACTGGACTTTCAGAGAGTGGAGCCCTTTGATTCACAAAGGTCCCTGGCTCTCCCAAAGGTGGCTTAATGGGCACATGTATACAATCAATGGCATCCTGAATCCTTGGAAAGCCTGCTATAGGTACAAAACACCTGTCTCACTCCAACTGTCTCTCCTCATCTGTCTTACAATGAATAACGGTATTTACCCTTCGGAACAGTGCATCTGTCACCAGTTTGATGCAACCGTGCACTGTGAATTGTGACACTCCACACAGATCTCCAACAGATCTCCACACAGATCTCCAACAGATCTCCCTGGAATGAACCTGAGGCGTAAAAATTAAGGGCAGCTGTGAGCTTCAGCGCCACTGGCATTGGGTGCTCACCTACCAAGTTGGAAGCTATCTTGGGTCCTATCAAATCACATATTGAGGTCAGTGTCTCCCTTAAGAGGCAGAACCTTCTTCCGCACTGGATCTCGGTCAACTCCAGATAGCCGGATCCCAGCCTGTGGGCTCTTCCAGCAGGGTATTGCTGCCTTCTCCTGCCCCTTCCCCCTTGCAACGCTTGCTGGGGCCTTCAACCCTTGTGCCTCTGTCTTGAGGGCATATTCTGTGATGCTATCTGCGGCCAACTGGCCCCCTCTCCCTCCTTGCCCTCTCCTCCTCCATCTGAGGAAGTCCCTCCAGCAGAGTAAACTACACCCATCTCAAATCAAAGTTATGAAGGGCTTGTCTACAGAAAGCCTCTGCAATGATTTAAGACTCCTAAAATAATGTAAATAAACAGGATGCTTCACTAAATAATCAGTAATGCACAGACTCGCAGCTCAATTTGAAACTTCAACCTCCTCACCTGTCTGTTCCTTCTGGCCCTTATATCCCACCCTGGAACCAGAAAGTTGAAGAAATGTGAATCCTGCCTGCCTGATTTGCCCGTGCACCAAGCGTAAAATTGCACCGGCCTCTCAAAATTCGGGACAATTGGGTCTTTAATGGCCTATAGGCCCTTTAATTAACAGCAGGTGCGCTTCTGATCTTTGTGTGCCTACCAACTCTAATCTCATGAGGCGAGACCTCCTCCTGATGTCATCACGCGCCATTTAGCGCTGAGCGGGTACTCCCGTGTGCCCGCATGGGCCAGGAAAATTTCTGGCCGTGAACTTGTCCACTTTGGCAGGAAGAATAGGAAAACAACATATTATTTAAATGGAGAGAGATTGCAGAACTCTGAGGTACAGAGGGATCTGTGTGTCCTGGTACATGAATCGCAAAATATTAGTATGCAGATACAGCAAGTGTTTAAGAAGAAATGGAATGTTGTCATTTATTGTGAGGGGAATGGAATATAAAAGTAGGGATGTTTTGCTACAGTTGTACAGGGCATTGGTGAGACCACATCTGGCGTACTGTGTACAATTTTGGTCTCCTTATTTAAAAAAAGGACATACAGGTACCGGACCCCTTACCTGTGAAGCTTGGTATTGGATGTATGCCAGATATGGGGATTTTCCAGATTTTAAGTCCTGGTGAGGGCGGATTAGAATAACAATCAGTTAAAACTTAACACCGGGCTGATTTCTCACCAAACTGGACCCAGTTGAAGGGACTTGAGGAAGGAAGGGAATGGGTGACCAACAGGCAGTCCAAGAGAAACAGGCAGGTAGTTCAGGAGTCCCCTGGGGTCCCGCTCGTAAATCGGTATTCCATTTTGGAGGCTGATGAGGGCATTGGTTCCTCCAGGGAGTGCAGACAGAACAAAGCTTCTGGCACCACAAGCAGCCTGTCTGTACAGGAGGGGAGCAAGAGAGGAAGAGCAATAGTAATAGGGGATTTTAAAGTCAGGGGAACAAATAGGTTCTACAGTGGCCGTCAAAGTGACTCCAGGATGGTATGTTGCCTCCCTGGTGCCAGGGTCTGGGATGTCAATGAACGGCTGCAGGGCATCCTGAAGGGGGAGGGTGATAAAGCAGAGTTCATGGTACATGTTGGTACCAGTGACATAGATAGAAAGAGGGATGAGGTCTTGCATCAAGAATTAAGGGAGTTAGGCAGCAGACTAAAAAACAAGACCTCTCGGGTTGTAATCTCTGGATTACTCCCAGTACCACGTGCTAGCAAGCTCAGAAATAGGAGAATAGCACAGATGAATACGTGGCTTAAGAGTTGGTGCAGGAAGGAGGGTTTTAGATTCCTGGATCACTGGGATCATTTCTGGGGAAGGTGGGACCTGTACAAGCGGGACGGTCTACATCTGAACCAGGGCGGGACTAACATCCTTGCGGGCGGATTTGCTAGTGCTGTTGGGAGGAGTTTAAACTAATTCGGCAGGGGGAGGGGACACAGAATGTTAGCAGAATAGGGACACATCATAATACAGTAAAACAATCAAGTCAGAGGGAGTACAGCTGTAATAAGCTTCAAGGGAGTAAGGCAAGGCTGGATGGCCTCTACTTTAATGCCAGGAGTATTACAGGTAAAACGGATGAGTTAAGGGTGAGGATTGACACGTGGAATTGTGATATAGTAGCCACCACTGAGACATGGTTGAGGAAGGGGCAGGATTGGCAGCTCAACATTCCAGGATATAAAATCTTCTAGCAAGACAGGGGAGGTGGTAAAAGAGGAGGAGGCATTGCATTATTAGTTAAAGAGTCAGTTACTGCAGTAAGGAGAGATGATATCTTGGAAGGGACTTTGAATGAAGCTTTGTGGGGAGAGCTTAGGAATAAAAAAGGGGCATTGTTAGGTGTTTATTATAGACCCCCAGATAGTCAGCAGGAAATTGAGGAGCAATTATGTGCACAATTTGTGGAGGTGTGTAAAAACAATAACAATAGGGTAATTATATTAGGTGATTTCAACTTTCCCAACATTAATTGGGATAGACATAGTGTTAAGGGCTTGGATGGAGTGGATTTCTTGAAATGTGTGCAGGAGAACTTTTTAGGTCAATATGTAAAGGGTCCAACAAAGGACAGCACAGTGCTGGACCTAATTCTGGGGAATGAAGCCAGACAGGTGCCTGAGGTGGTAGTGGGGGAGCATTTTAGTGATAGCGACCACAATATGGTACAATTTAAGCTTGTTATGGGCAAAAAAATGTTTTGGATTGGGGGAGAGTGGATTTTAGTAAAATAAGGCAGGATCTGGCCAAGGTAGATTGGGAACAGCTACTTATGGGAAAATCTACAAAGGAGCATACAAAGGGGGCATACAAAAAGGAAATGGGGAGGGTACAGGCTCAACATAGAGATAAAAACAAAAAACTGCAGATGCTGGAAATCCAAAACAAAAACAGAATTACCTGGAAAAACTCAGCAGGTCTGGCAGCATCGGCGGAGAACAAAAGAGTTGATGTTTCGAGTCCTCATGACCCTTCCACAGAACTCTTTTCTTCTCCGCCGATGCTGCCAGATCTGCTGAGTTTTTCCAGGTAATTCTGTTTTTGTTACAGGCTCAACATGTTCCCTCCAGGGTGATAGGAAGGAGTAACAAGCCCAGAGAACCATGGATGACCAGAGATATTCAGGATACGATGAGAAGGAAAAGAGAGGCTTTTAGCAGGTACAAGGGGAGGAAATCAGCAGAGGCATTAGTGGAGTACAGAAAGTGCAGGGTGGAACTTAAGAAAGCAATTAGGAGTGCAAAGTGGGTTTATGAGAGAGCTCTGGCTTGTAAAAGTAGGGAAAATCCCAAGATGTTCTATAAGTATGTCAGTGGGAAGAGGATTTTCAGGGAAAGAGAATGGCCCATTAGGGACCAAGGGGGCAATCTATGGGAGGAGCCAGAGGACATCGGTAGAGTGTTGAACGAATACTTCAAATCCATCCTCACCTAAGAGAATGAGAATGAAGGTATCGAACTCAGGGAGAGAGACTGCGAGGTTCTTGAGCAAATTGATATAGGAAGTGACAGGGTATTGGAGGCGTTGGGAGACTTAAAAGTGGACAAATCTCCAGGTCCGGATGATTTGTGTTCCAGACTGCTGAGGGAGGCAAGGGAGGAGACTGCAGGGGCTCTGACCCAAATTTTTAATTCCTCCCTGGCCAAGGGGTAGGTGCCAGAGGACTGGAGAACAGCAAATGTGGTTCCGATATTTAAGAAGGGTTGTAGAGATAAGCCAGGGAACTAGAGGCCAGTGAGTCTCACGTCAGTGGTAGGGAAACTATTGAAGAAAATTCTGAAGGAGAGAATCTATCTCCAATTGGAGAGGCAAGGTTTGATCAGAGATAGTCAGCATGGCTTTGTCAGAGGGAGATCATGCCTAACAAATTTGATTGAATTTTTTGAGGAGGTGACCAGGTGTGTAGATGAGGTTAGTGCAGTTGATGTAGTTTATATGGATTTCAGCAAAGCCTTTGAGAAGGTCCCATATGGGAGACAGGATAATTTGATAAGGTGGATTCAAAACTGGCTTAGTTGTAGGAGACAGAGGGTGATGACAGCAGGATGCATTAGTGACTGGAAGCCAGTGTCCAGTGGTGTACCACAGGGATCTGTGCTGGGTCCCCTATTATACGTCATTTATATAAACGACATAGATGACGATGTGGGGGGTAGGATTTGTAAATTCGCGGATAACACAAAGATTGGCCGGGTGGTTAACAGTAAAGTTGAGTGTCTTGGGCTACAGGAAGATATAGATGGGATGGTCAAATGGGCAGATAAATGGCAGATTGAATTTAACCCTAAAAAGTGTGAGGTGATACACTTTGGAAGGAATAATTTGACAAGGAAGTATTCAATGAACGGCATGACTCTAGCAAGTTCTGAGGAACAAAGGGACCTTGGCGTGTGTGTCCACATATCCTTGAAGGCAGAGGGGCATGTTAGTGGGATGGTGAAAAAGGCATATGGGACACTTGCCTTTATCACTCGAGGCATAGATTACAAAAGTAGGGAGATCATGCTGGAGTTGTATAGAACCTTGGTGAGGCCATAGCTGGAGTACTGTGTGCAGTTCTGGTCGCCACATTATAGGAAGGATGTGATTGCACTGGAGGGGGTGCAGAGGAGATTCACCAGGATGTTGCCTGGGATGAAACATTTAAGTTATGAAGAGAGGTTGAATAGACTTGCGTTGTTTTCGTTGGAGCAGAGAAGACTGAGGAGCAACCTGATGGAGGTGTACAAGATTATGAGGGGCATGGACAGGGTGGATAGGGAGCAGCTGTTCCCCTTAGTTGAAGGGTCAGTCACGAGGGGAAACAAGTTCAAGTTGAGGGGCAGGAGGAGGTTTAGGGGTGATGTTAGGAAAAACGTTTTTACCCAGAGGATGGTGACGGTCTGGAATGCGCTGCCTGGGAGGGTGGTGGAGGCGGGTTGCCTCACATCCTTTAAAAAGTACCTGGATGAGCACTTGGCACATCATAACATTCAAGGCTATGGGCCAAATGCTGGTAAATGGGATTAGGTAGGTAGGTCAGGTGTTTCTCATGTGTTAGTGCAGACTCGATGGGCCAAAGGGCCTCTTTTGCACTGTGTGATTCTGTGATTCTGAGATTCAGTCGGGAGGGAGAGGGGAAGGGAAGGGATGAGGGATGAACCAGACCAGCTTTTGTCTGAAATAAATAAGGCTGGACACAGAGCAGTAAACAGTGAAAGAACTAACCAGCGGGGGGGGAAATAATCTTGTCTTCGGACATCAATGGAACCATGCAAATTGACACTTTGTTAGTGAAAGATATAATGGAAATAACACCTCTGAAGAAGTCATACCAACTCAAAACGTTAACTCTGTTTTTCTCTCCACAGATGCTGTCAGACCTGCTGAGTTTTCCAGCATTTTCTATTTTTGTAACGGATAGCAATGTCTGATGAGGATTGTCCAGTAGTGTCCACAGCGGGAGTGTTGCCAGCTTCACAGCTGGTTTTCAGGTCTCTCCAGATTTTGGTATGCCAGATAAAGAAACAGTTCAAAGAAGGGTCACTCAACTGATTCCTGGGATGAAAGAGTTATCTTGTGAGGATAGGTTGAACAGGTTGGGTCTGTATTGATTGGAGCTTAGAAAAATGCGTGGTGATCTTATTGAAACATAAGATCCTGAGGGCACTTGAGAGGGTGGATACTGAAAGGAGTTTCCCCTTGTGGGAGGGGCTAGGACAGGGGCTAGGCCACTTTAAAAATAAGTGGCCTTCTATTTAAGACAGAGATGAGGAGAATTTTTTTTCTCTCAGAGGGTTATGAGTCCATGAAATTCTCTTCATCAGAGAGCAGTGCAGCCTGGGTCATTGAATATTTTTAAGGCAACGTTAAATAGATTCTTGACTGACAAGGGAGTCGAAGGATATTGGGGTAGACGGGAAAGTAAAGGCTACAGTCAGATCAGCCATGATCTTATCAAATGACAGAGCAGACTCGAGGGGCCAAATAGCCTATTCCTGCTCCTAATTTGAATGTTCATATGTTTGTATGTCCACTGGGAACCATTCCTATGATGACTTCAGTCCTGTGGCCTGATATTGTCGATGCTGGGTTCAGACAGAAATTGGGCCTGGTGTGTTTAAATAAGCCACATGTTATAATGGTGTGGGATATTTCCCCACACTGAACACCACCTGCCACAGTTTTGCCTGTTTTCTTGATCTGTTGTTGGTTCTTTGTAACTTCCTGTTCTGATCGATACCTCTTCCTGTATCCCTTAGCTTAGTGTCATCTACATTCACTGCACCCATTTGAAAATGGATAGGCAAGAACCCAAACAGGACGGGTGTAAATGTGGGTTGAGCTCTGGGAGTAAGGAACTCTCACCCATCATTCAGAGCCACTGTCCCAGTTAACACTGGCACAGAGAGCCAGACATGGAAAATCCACTCTGATGTGTTTCTCACAAGGTTGGACTCACACACACACACTCGCACTCTCACCTTCTGTGGGTGTACCTATACCACATGGACTGCAGCGGTTCAAGAAGGCAGCTCACCACCACCTTTCAAGGGCAACTAGGGATGGGCAATAAATGCTGGCCCATCCACTGAAGCCCACACTCTGTGAATGAATAAAAAAAGCACATTCACACTCTCGCTGTCACACACATGCACAGTCTCTCACACAACACACTCTCTCTCTCTCTCTCTCTCTCACTCATGCACAGATTCTCTCTCTCCCTCTTACATTTACACAGTTGGCATTCTGCTATTCATCCTCTAGCTGATTGCCATTGTTTGACACCCATCATCAGGAGTGGATATTTAGCACTGAAGTACATTAACTAATTGGACTGGAAATGTGTTTTTTTTGTATTCACATTAGTGGACCAATTGAAATTTGCTTGTAGACTAACAATTGTCAAGCAGATAATGACTATTTAGTACAATGAGAGCAATGTTTTATTGAGTTATTTTGTGGCATATCATTCCTGTGCTGATAGCAGGCAATCAAAATAATTGTAGGCAGGGAGTCGCAGGGTCTGTAGTGGCACAGTGCATTTGTACTGTTAAGTTACAGTGATGAGGACACTTGCAGTTGGGTTTCATTGGGCTTCAAGTCCTGCTGTGAGGAAGCCTGATTCAAGCTTTTCCTCCTCTCTCAAACAGGAAATGGAGACTCTGTAAGCTTTTAAAAAGAAAAGGTAATTTGATCCAACAAAACCTTTGCTATTTGAGCTTCAGCCTCAATCGATCCCTCCTCTCTCCCGAGATACACCTTTCAACCTCTTTGCTTCAGTGACCTTTCCTGGGAATTTACAAGAATAATATTGAGAGGGAACAACTACTATCACGAAGTTCAACAAAAAAAATTAAGTGTTGAGCTTGCTTTTTTTGAGGTGGCCCCATTAAAGGTTCTACTCAAGGAGGAACAGGTAGTTGCTGCCAACTTTGGTTGTACGTAATTCTGGAGGTTTTATCGTCTGACCTCCCCTCTTTCCTATTCCATCCAGTGAAATAACCTTGTGTCCCTCTCCAATATTTTAATAACTGAAAAACAAATATGTTCAAAGAAAGTGAAAATACAATTCTCTTTAATGCCCCTATGATTTTCTCCCTGGATGTTGCTTGCAGTGTCCAGGAGACCAATCTTTAATTCCTGGAGACCTCAGGGGACAAAGAAATATGGAAAAGGGAGTATGGCAGATTTTCTTCACATGTTGCAGGACATACATGAGGACAATTCCTCAGCGGACCTCATTCCTTCTGAGGATGCAGGTTCATGGGAAGTACAACTGTGTATCAGGGCAGGTGCACCCACTTTGCTGGGTCCAGGTAGACAGTTAGTTGGGTTTTCATCTGGCGATTCACAATTCATAAGTGAACAAGGGAAGATACTGCTAGTAGGGTCATCTGTCCATGTCAGGGGTCCAACATTTATGTTGTTAAGTTCACTTTTTGTTAATAATGCTACATAACATTTATTATCACTACTTTCACATCTTATCCATTACCGCATTCAGAGAGCCAACATGCTCTCTCACATTTTTCATGATGAATGTCAATATATGACATGTAGGGGGTGGTGAAATGTGTCAGCTTCACCTCTGACTTCTGAGCGGTCCGAATCGCTCCCAGTCCCTGGGTTCTCTACCTTAGACTTATTTGGGGGTTGTGACAAAGTGCAGCAGACAACTGGTTTTGGTGCAAGAAAAAAAACTGGGTTTATTGAAGTCACAAATGAATTTATAACATTAGGATGACACTGAGATTATACAGACTTACAAAGTACACTTAATTATGAATGGGGAACACACGGCATAACGAGGGAAAATCACGCTACTAATCCCCTTACCCTTGTCCCACCCCTAAAACCTAATTAATTGAGCCAGGAGATGTCAGGGATCATGCTCACCAACCAGGGTCCCTTGACAGTTCGAAATCCAGCCAGGTAAGCCGGTTACAGTTTTGGGGTATGGTCTTTGTGTCCTCTGGGGCCTGCCATCCCCACGTGGTCCTGGTCTGTGGAATCTGCAAAGGTTCTTCAGTTGGGTGGAGGGCGCGGTTGTGGGTGGTTGATCTTCATGGAGGGCTGCGGTTG
The DNA here is from genome assembly GCF_017639515.1 of Carcharodon carcharias. Classification (NCBI taxonomy): domain Eukaryota; kingdom Metazoa; phylum Chordata; class Chondrichthyes; order Lamniformes; family Lamnidae; genus Carcharodon; species Carcharodon carcharias. Next base: position 59,315,909 of record NC_054485.1, read on the forward strand.
CAGCCTTGTTGTCTTCGGTTGAGCCTGCCACCCCGTGCCCCTCGCCGTGATGTTGCCTGCGGGCCTGCAAACCTCCAGATCTCCTTCCTTCGCTTGGCTCAGCTGCCTCTCCCTGCTTAAACTCTTCTTCAACTGCTCCAAAACTGCTCACCCCTCCTGTGTCAGCTTCCCCTTCATAACTGGTGGCCCAGCTATACTGTTTTTTTGAATTTCTTATCCAATTCCAAATCAAGGTTAGTTCTTTGTCTGATTTTTGGTGGGCTTCTTCAGGTGATTGTTGTCTCGTTGTTTTTAATGGGCTCGCATGATGTTTATCATTGTCTTCCTGTCCCCATAACTAGTCTTGAACTGAAAGCCATTGTATGTGTGGAGTATTGATGGATTTGCATAATTGCATTGACTACTCCCTTCCTGCCTTTGTAGTTAGTAGCGATTATTTATGCAAGCTTTAGTTTCATGTAAGATGAAGTCTTTCTCTGGGTTGATTGTTTTAAAGGGAAGAATGCACATTCTGTCTCCTCTCATTTTCTGGTTACAGGCAACAATCTACACTGCACTCAACAAGCCTGGGCATGTCCAGTCCCAGGCTTTCATGGGCTGCAGCGTTCTACACTTAACTCAGCAGTTGGTCCTCTGCCATAAAAGTCCAAAAGTCATATCCTTGTTGATGATATGAAAAATGTGGGAACTTTGAGAACCCTTCAGCACCACCCCCTCCCCCCCAACTGTGATACTTAAACCTTGCTTCAAGTATCATATGGGAAAAAATAGCAAAATTCCTGACCCTCCACAGTCAATCTCCCCTGTAATTGCCTAAGGTCTTATGATACATACATTCCCCATTCTTTAAAATGTGGTGTACATAAGCATGTATAGGCAAAATACAGTTATTTGCATACATCCAAACATTTAGGGGGTCTAACACCCCACTTGGTGCACATACATCTTTATTAAAAGAAAACAACACGTAAAAATCTATTTTAAAAATAACCGAACAGAAACAAAACTAACAATCTTTATTCAGGAACACAAAAAAAAATATGAACAGTTCAAACAGGTGTATCTCTCTCCACCTTAGCATAATGCTTCTTCCAGGGCCTTTGGAACTCTAGGATTTTGCCTTTTCCCTTGCACTGAGAGCACAACAGGTACAACACTATTCCCAGCTGGCAAACCACGAGGATGTGGGAAGCCATTCTGACCCATGAAGGGACCTCTATGTTTTAGAAAATGTCCCTCCAGGGTGGGACTGTGATACCTGAATCTCTCCCTCTATATCGTGTATTTTCTGTTCCAAAGTATAGAAATACTCTTGTGATAACTCTACAGCTTTTAGTAGTTTAGTAAGATGTTCTGGTAGAGGGGGAATTTGGTAACTGAAATGTGTGACAGAGCTCTGCAGGTTGGTAATGTTTTCCCTAACAGTGAGGTAAACAGCAGAGGGTTCAGGAATGGGGACAATCCATTCCTGGGCCACTTGAACTTCTACCTTGAGTTTAAAACAAAAACTGCTGTCACTTACCAGACACTGGATGTGCTATCCAAGCTGGTAGTGGGGCGCACTTGTGGTGACACAATATTTCCCACCCCCTATATATGCTACCTGTGGGGGAACATGGCCTTGTGCCATTACCTCCATGGTACAGTTTATAGGCCATGCACCAGCAGTTTTAAACCCACACTGTTTTCTGGAATAGGCAATCAAGTGCTGGGGACACAGTACTACATGTGCACCCCGGCTCCGCCACCCAGAGAGGCCTGTACTTGTCATCATGTGCTCCCACTTTATGACATAAGGTGGGACAGCTGCGAAACGGACATGTGCACCCCCTTGAATGACTCCAATGTTCTCCACCCTATATATCGGTGCAGTTCGGGCTCTCCCACCCATGACGGGCATCCTCGCTACTATACCCATGATGGTGCGGTTGGAGCGTCCACAATCTACTGGGACAGGATAGGCTTCAGAGGCTAGGCGGAACTGACATGGGCTTTGTGAATTCTCAAATGGGAGGGCTGCAAGAAGCTTGTTGCTGATCCAGGAGGGGACTAAACCTTGCTTTAAATCCTCGCCCAGCAGCCATGCCCCATACACCACGCACACCTCATTCTGTGCAGCCTGGCCTGATGCATTCCTTTCCTCTCGAATGAGTGCATTCACTGTTTTGGCATGCTTTCCCAATTCAGCAATAATCTCCTTTAAATGGACTGTCATGGCCTGTCCTTGTGTAGCTCTGAGCCTATCACTGTCTTCTCCTCTGTTAAGATTTTTCGTAATTGTGTTTTTAAACCCTTTATTTGTGTCTGCAATTCTATGTCATCCAGACTGTTTATCACAGAGGATCCTGTATTATACCCTGTGAAAACATCATTCCAGATTCCCCTTCTTTGTATCCCCACATTGCAAAAGTACTCAGTGTGGGTAGTGTACAGTTCTGTTTTGCCTACATTGGCAAAATCGAACTCGTAGAATTTCCTGAACATTTCTCTTAACAGGGCTTGGTATAGCTATTCTGTCTCCTTGGGGCACCACTCAGGTAAGTGTACCTCTGTGAGGTTTAGAATCACGGAAGCTACCGCGTAGTGTGACCACCGGTATAGCACCTTTTCGGTTGGCACTAGTACCAGCCCATTCCCTGGTCCCTTGGTAGTCACAGGGCAATTCTCCATATGTGTCCTTACTGTTGGGGCCATGGGCAGGGGCTTTTGGGTGCGTGCCACGAGTTCAGTGGTCTTAACTGAGGCTGGAGAAGATGGGATTTGCAAGTGCATAGGTGGGAATCCCATTGCATCCCCTTCCCCTTGTCCAGCCATGCTGCGGAAAAGATAATGGATACATCCGTGGGGCATGTCGTCCGCGATCCCCACATGCAGACATAGCTTCCCTGTTCCAATTTCCACCACTTGTCCCAGCACACGCTCACCCCGCCATGGTTCCCGGTAATGGTCCGATGGGTGTCGTTCCCCAGTCGCTCCCAGTCAGCTGTACCGTCCCCCATGTCTCTGCTCAGCTTCCTGAGCCACCACCACCTTCCCAGGGGAATCTGTCCTCTGTAGGTCAGGCACACGCGTTTCCCCTCAGTGACCCCGACCCGTGTGGCCACAACCTGTATGCTGGGGCAGGGGAGGGACCCCTCCCCATAGGTGAACCCGGTCTGACTGGAGTATCGGGTGAAGTTCGATCCCAGCCACCCTGGCCATCTTCCCACATGGGAATAGGTAGTGATCTCCTCCACGTTAACTTCGCTGCCCCTCGCAGTCACAACCAGTGCTCTCTCCCCTGAGCACCCAAAAATGTGGGAGTCCTCCACGTCATCTCGCCTCCCAGCGGCCATTCCTATCAGGGCGAGTAGGAGTATGCCCCCCATCCTATCAAAGTCCTTTCTGTAGGGAGACGTAAGAGCATATAGCCAGGTCCTGAACAGATTCGCTGGCTTGGGTAAAGCGTAGTCGAGTCTTGTGACCTCAACTCAATACAAACACTCTTAAACAATATTACTTAAACTAACAATCACCTTATTTAAAATTTAACTAAAATACCGAAACTTAACAGTCTCAAAATTAAATAACAGAAGCTATGTACATCCACCGCCTGTCCCCGGGCGGCCAGGTTAATCCCAGTTCTGGCTACAGCACACTACTCCCTTCGGTGTGGCCGCCCTGTCCTGTACCTTTGGTCCCTCGCAGCCTGCGGCTGCTGGCTGGGGACCTCTGTCCTCACATCGATCCCTGACTTGAGGGGCTGCCCTTTTAAACTGGGGAGCCGGTGACCACTGTTCCTTTGGCCGTGGCGTTCGTGGAGACCTTCTAGAGACTCTGGCTGGTGGGAGTTTTCTGGCTGGTGGGTCTTCAACCCAAGCCACTGTCCCCTCTTGTGCGCTCTGTGGAATCTCCACTGCCGCTGGCTGGGGATTTCTATCCTCAGGCTGTACCTCTTCTAAACCTGTGTCGGGGGCAGGTAACTCTCTGCTCTCAGGTCCCACCTCGTCTGAGTCCCAGATGAACGGGGGAGTGTCCCAGACAGTGGGTGGGATGGCCCTTCCCTTAAAACAAGCCACTGCACCTGCTTGTGCAGTCCGTGAGTTTGTTTCTGCTGCAGGCTGAGGATTTTTATTCTCAGGCCTTGCCCCAACTGGCTGTTCCCTTCTCTCAGATTTAAACAACTTATGTTGGTTAATATGGAACCATTTGGTGTGCCGAGGCAGCTTTATGGCGTATACCATGTGGCTTGCCTTATCTACAATGCTGTAGGGCCCCATGTATAATGGTTCTAGACTGCCTACCCGAGCAAAATTCCTAACCATAACCTGATCCCCTATCTCCCACTCGTGGTGCGTACGGGGTTCTAGCAGCAGTCGGTTACTCCGATGCTGTTTTCCCATGTTGCTAGCAGCCTGCCAGTGAACTTGTTTAAGGTGTTCAAACAGATTTCTGACGAAGCTGTCCCAGTTCACTTCTCTGAGCTGACCCTCCATGAGCACCGGGGCTAGCACATGGGTGGGGGTCTGCTTAACCCTACCAGTCATGAACTCTTGTGGGGAATACCCTGTGCTTTTTGACTGGCTGGCTCGGATCCCCATTAGGACCAACAGTAAGACTTCTACCCACTTTCTAGGTGAGTCTACTGTCTCTTTTCTCAGCCTTTCTTTCAAGGTTCTGTTCATCCTCTCTACAATCCCTGAGGATTGTGGGTTGTGTGCAACGTGCCATTTCCCCTCTTTGCCGAGTACCACAAGGTATTCTGCATGACCTGCCCAGTAAAGTGGCTCCTTTGGTCAGACTCCACGTACTGTGGTAGCCCCCATCGTGAGAACACCTCCCTGACCAGGATCTTGGCTGTACTCAGACCCGTGGCTATTTGGCAGGGGAAGGCTTCTACCCATTTTGTGAACACATCCACCAGGATTATGCAGTACTTACAGCCTCCCTGGGCTGTGGGTAGGGGCCCGATGTAGTTGACCTGGATTGACTGCCATGATCCCTCTACCCTCCTGATGTGTCCCATAGGTACCTTCCTTTTGTGCGGGTCAGGGTAGTTAGCAGCACACACCAGAAAACTGGCACAGAACTCGCAGATATCTTCCCTGAGTCCTGGCCACCATCCTGCCTGTTCCACCCGCTGCCAGGTAGTCTCAGGCCTGGGATGCCCCGCTCCTGGACCCTCATGGGCCAGTTGAAGGAATTCCCTCCTATGCTGCTGCGGTACTACCCATTGCTCTCCCTTAAACAGCATTGCCTCGCTTTACAGAGAGGGCTGCTGTGCTGTAAGGGCCCTCTACCCTTTTCCCTTCTGCCATTGCACTGAGGACAGCCTTGAGGACGGGGTCTTGGGTTTGGACCATCTTAAGGTCCGGGCTTAAAGCTACCCTGAGCTCCCCCATGTCTCATTCCTACCTGTGACTGCTGCTATAGGACGCGACCCATATGGGTCCCAGATAATGCCTGTGCGGGCACCCCCCTTAGCTAGCGTGTCGGCCTGCCGGTTGCCCTCACTCCGGGGTTCTGCGGAGGAATGGACCTTATGGATGAAAACCTCCCCTTCCTCCCCCACTGCTGCTAAGATTTTCTCCAGCAAGGGTTTCACTGTGAGGGGTCTCCCGTCAGTGGAGGTGTATCCGCGGCGGGACCAGATGGCCAGGTACTCAGTACACGAATTTCATGTGAACATGCTGTCCGAGCAAATCGTGTATGGGGTGGGGAAGATCTCGGGGTGTGTAACCACGTACACTACCGCGGACAGTTCAGCCTGCTGGGCGCTCATGGTGCTGGGCAGCTTAATTACCAGGGCGAGGTTTGCCGCTGGGTTATAAACTCCACACCTCGTGAGTCGCTCATCAGCAGATACTGTGCTGGAGCCATCCACATAGATTTCATGGCCTGTGGGGTGTATCCCGGCCCGTAAACCTATGTCTACTTCCCAAATACCTTCAATTAACAGCAGTAGGCTGTTCCAGGATATACCAGGTTAGCTGCGAGCTTTGACTCACAGAGCCCTTTTACTTTTAGGTCCATCTGTGAGAGAAGCAGGGTCCAGCGAACAATGCGGGCACTGCTCACTGTCCCATCACTGATTCTCCCATCCAGGAGCATCTGGGTGAGCATGTGATGGATGAGGAGGGCAATGGGAGAGGTCCTGTGAAAATCAGCGATCTTTTCACAGTCCAATGTGTGCCAAGAGGTGCCTTTCACAATTGGAGTCGCTGTTCTCCACATCTGTGAGGACCCTGGAGGAGTAGACCACCGGTCTCAGCTTGCCATTCCGCTCTTGGAGCAGCAAAGCACTCAGGCTGTCCCCACTGGCTGCTGCCTCCAGGAAGAACTCTTTCCCTCCATTGATGCCTCCTAGAGCTGGTGCGGACTGCAGATCTTTCTTGAGCCTGACAAATGCTGCCTGGCATCCCTCATCCCAAACCCACTCCACTCCCTTATGCAGTCGTCAGAGCAGAGGGGCTGCTGTAGCTGCATAGTCCTCAATGAAGTCTCTGCAATACCCAGTTAGCCCTTGAAATGACCTCACCCCCGTGACTGTGTTGGGGACTGGTAACTCCTGTACTGCTTCCCGTCTAGCTTTATCTATGGCCCTTTCCCCCGCGCGTATTGTCAGGCCCAGGAATTTCACCTCCTGCTGGCCAATCTATGCTTTCTTTGGGTTCACTTTAAAACCTTCCTGCCCGAGCAGTTCCAGCTGTTCGGCCAGAAGTGGGCCATGCTCCTCTCTCGAATCGGTGAATAGGAGCAGGTCATCCGCGTATTGTACCAGTCGCCTGAGCTGGCTGAAGCCCTTTAAACTGTTTGCCACGTATTGGTGGAAAATGCTGGGGCTATTGTGGAAGCCCTGAGGCAGACAGTTCCAGGTATACTGTTGCCCGATAAAGGTAAAGGCAAACTTGTACTGATCCTCTCTCCTTAAAGGGATGGACCAAAACCCATTGGAGATATCCAGCACCTTGAAAGTGGTCGCAGATGCTGGGATACTTCCTATCAGGTCAGCAACTGCTGCTACCATGGGTGCACAGCCTGGGATGTTACTGTTGAGCACCCGATAGTACACTGTGGCCCTCCAGGAATTGTCCAGTTTTCTAACCGGCCACAGTAGAGAGTTCACGTGGGTGGCTATCGGTCTCAGGACCCCCTGTTGCACTAAAGAGGACATGGCTGCTTCCATGTCTGGCTCCGCTTCCCTGGGGATGTTATATTGCTTTTGTGGTTGGGCCATAGGGTCCCCCTCTACACTGACCTTGACCCCGTTGACCCTCCCACAGTCGTGTTTGTGTGTGGCAATTGTGGCTAGGTGGGCTCGCACAAATGCCTGGGGTATTACTGACCATGAGTTCGAGGTTATAACCCTCTTTAGGCTTCATGGTGCACAGGGTCCCCTTCCCCTGTTTCCCTGGGATGACTACTACTCCGCCTTCCTTTCCTGTTTTTGCCCCCCATAGGCAGTGATTCCTCAAATCCACTAGGATCCCGTTGCCTACAATAAAGTCGGCTCCCAGGATCCCTTTTCCACCCTCCACTTCCCACTTCATTAGGATACAGGTCCCCACTTAGAGTGGAGTGTTCCTAAATGAATGGTCAGTGGGATGGAAAATGAGCCAGCCTGTTTTTACCTGTGAATCTCGATAGACTCTATGGAGTTAGATAGAGGTGAGGTGGTGGAGTTAGCTGAATAGATCACGGTACATGATGCTCCTGTATTCAACCTCTTCTACCTCCATCTCAATGTGGGATCTCTTCCATAAGTCGTAGGGAACACAGGTAAACAGGCTGCGCTGGCTCTAGTCAGGGTTGCGGGTTAGATGGGGCTGATGGGGTCAGCGTGCCGGTGGTGGCTGCTACCTTCCCTGGGCCAGTCAATAGGGTTCTCATGGTGTCCAAAAATGACTTGACCATGGCGGGAGGGATTCCTGTCTCTGCCTTTTGGGCTGGGGTTGAGGAATTCTTTCCCTTGTTATCTTTCCAAGGATTCTTACACTCCTTCCTCCAGTATCCATTCTTCCCACACCCATAACAGTTGAGCTTTGTGCTGGAAGGGTTATTTCCTTCCTGATGCCACTCCTTCCTACCCTGGCCGGGTTTCATTTAATGTACTTTCCCTATAGGTGAGTGTGCATCTGTTCCTTTACCATTACGGTAAGCTATGGTCAATTGTCTGATCACTGTGGTTTCGGTAGTCAGGGGATTCTTTGGGTCAAACCACATTCCTGCCGTGGCCCTGACCTGTGGCAAGCTGTTTGCCACCAGGCAACAGAGCCAGTGGGCCCGCTGATCCTGGTCCAGATTAGCCCGGTTAGGTGTCCCACTGCACGCGCTGCTATACACCGGCCACAATCTGTTGCAAAAGCCTGCGAGGGGGTTCTCCTGCAAGCTGCACTGTTTTTTCCACCTGGGAGAAAGGACTTCCTTCATTCATCCCCAGGGCCTCAAGAACTTCCTCCTAGAGCTCCCCATAGTCACACTGTCCCATCTTACAATGGTCAGAGAGGGACTGGAAGAGCTTACTCTCCAGGAGGAATAGCAGCATTTTGGCCTGTTTAGCATCATTGCACTCGTTGATGCTTGCTGCTTGTTCCACTTCTCTGAAGTGGTCTGAGGGATCCCCATTTGCTGCAAGTTTAGCTAACTGGCTTACCATGGCCCTAAGCTGTTGGGTGCCGTGGGGAACTACGAACTGGTTTTGGAGGGGTCCCTCATCCCCGTTATCAGCGGGCGGGCCGAACCTTTGCTTCCGGGCCGGGCACACCAGCCCTGGTCCCAGCCTCTCTTGCTGGGGCTTTTCCTCAACATCTTCTGCCCCTAATTCTATACCCCACTCCTGTCAGATTTTGCTAAAGCTTAGCACTACAGGTGATGGTCATGGGCCCTCTTGCTCCTCAACCAGGTAGTCCCTTGGCACTGCCTGTGGTGTCTGAACCGTCCTCCCCAGGTTTCCTGTGAAGTCGACCTGGGCTGCACTAGGGCTTATGAGGCACACCATGCCTTTTGCCATCCTTAGATCAAGGTTCAGACTCTCTGTCTGCTTCTGGCAGGGGCCATGGTCTGCATCCTCAAACCCCTGTGCATTCATTATCTTATAGGCTGCCTGTAAGCCTTTTACTTTCCCCTCCTGCTCTCGTACTTGTCTTGCTAGGCGGGCATTCTTTTCCTGCAACCCCAGCTCATTGTTCTTGGCCTCGGTGACCTGACACTGTAATTATTCCTGCTGGGTCTTATGCTCCCCCACTAACTGCACCCTTTCCTGGTTCAGAGCCTGCTATGCTAACAGTAACTTTTCCCCTGCTAGGGCCTTTGTTTGGACTTCCAGGGCTGACTCCCGAATCTCAGCTGCCTGGGCTTCACCGAGCCTGTCCAAAAGCTGCATCTGGTTCTTGAAGCACATCAGCCAGACGGCCTTTTCTATGGATTTTTTAGGATCCTTCCCTTCTGTCCATTTAGCTGCAGCATCTACCGGGCACCCAGCCTTTAACAGATTAATGACCAATTTTTTTTTTTTCTATAGTCCCCCTACTGAACACATAATTTGAAATCCTCTCTTCCATTACAGTCCTCTCTTCCAAATCAGTGTCCACTGCATCGCATCCCTTTTGCCAAGGTCCTGTTGCAGTTGCCATTATGTAGGGGGTGGTGGTGTGTGTCAGCTTCACCTCTGACTTCTGAGCGGTCCGAATTGCTCCCACTCCCTGGATTCTAGACCTTAGACTTATTTGGGGGTTGTGACAAAGTGCAGCAGACAACTGGTTTTGGTGCACGAAAAAAAATCTGGGTTTATTGAATTCACAAATGAACTTATAACATTAGGATGACACTGAGCTTATACAAACCTACAAAGTACACTTAATTATGAATGGGGAACACACGGCATAACAAGGGAAAATCACGCTACTAATCTCCTTACCCTTGTCCCACCCCCAAAACCTAACTAAATTGAGCTAGGAGAGGTCAGGGGTCATGCTCACCAACCAGGGTCCCTTGACAGTTCGAAATCCAGCCAGGTAAGCTGTTTACAGTTTTGGGGTACACTCTTTGTGTCCTCTGGGGCCTGCCGTCCCCACATGGTCCTGGTCTGTGGAATCTGCGAAGGTTCTTCAGTTGGGTGGAGGGCATGGTTGTGGGTGGTCGATCTTCATGGAGAGCTGCGGTTGCAGCCTTGTTGCCTTCGGTTGAGCCTGCTACTCCGTGCCCCTTGCTGTGATGTTGCCTGCGGGCCTGCAAACTTCCAGATCTCCTTCCTCCACTTGGCTCAGCTGCCTCTCCCTGCTTAAACTCTGCTTCAACTGCTCCAAAACTGCTCACCCCTCCTGTGTCAGCTTCCCCTTCATAACTGGTGGCCCAGTTATAGTGTTTTTTTCGAATTTCTTATCTAAATCCAAATCAAGGTTAGTTCTTTGTCTGATTTTTGGTGGGCTTCTTCAGGTGATTGTTGTCTCGTTGTTTTTAATGGGCTCGCATGATGTTTATCATTGTCTTCCTGTCCCCATAACTAGTCTTGAACTGAAAGCCATTGTATGTGTGGAGTATTGATGGGTTCGCATAATTGCATTGATTGCCGCCTTCCTGCTTTAGTAGTTAGTACCGATTATTTATGCAAGATTTTGAGGGCTTTAGTTTCATGTAAGATAAAGTCTTTCTCTGGGTTGATTGTTTTAAAGGGAAGAATGCACATTCTGTCTCCTCTCATTTTCTGGTTACAGGCAACAATCTACACTGCACTCAACAAGCCTGGGCATGTCCAGTCCCAGGCCTTCATGGGCGGCAGGGTTTTACACTTAACTCAGCAGTTGGTCCTCTGCCATAAAAGTCCAAAAGTCATATCCTTGTCGATGATATGAAAAATGTGGGAATTTTGAGAACCCTTCAGCCAGCATCCATTAGACAGAGGTACACTGGGCAGAAGTGCACTGGGGAGATAGACAGGGGGGTGGTGCACTGGAGGGATGTGCGCTGGGGGAGGTGCATAGGTGGAACTGCACTGGAGGGATGTTCAGTGGAGGTTGTGCAGAGGGCAAAGTTGCAATGGGAGAAGGTGCACTGGGCAGAGGTACACTGGACAGATGTGTACCAGGGGAATGTACAGTGGGTGAAGTTGCACTGGGCAGAGGTGCACTAGGAGCACGTGTACTGGGAGGAGGTGACTGGGCAGAGGTGCATTGGGAGGAGGTGCACTGGAAGGAGGTGCACTAGGCAGGTGAGACTTTGAAGGACTGTTTACTGCAAAAATTGGGGTGCAGATGATGGGAGTGGTCAACTGGATTTCATTTGCTATGTTTCACACTAGGTGAACCTTTGGGCTATTAGGATATCCCTGTCAACCTGGGCAGCAATGTAAGCAGCTGGTCGGTGATGGGTGCCCCATCTTCATCTTACATGACAACATAGAAAATAGGAGTTGGCCATTCGGCCCTTCGAGCCTGCTCCACCATTCATTATGATCATGGCTGATCATCCAACTCAATAGCCTGCTCCCGCTTTCTCCCCATACCCTTTGATCCCAAGAGCTATATCTAATTCCTTCTTGAAAACATACAATGTTTTGGTCTCAACTACTTTCTGTGGTAGCAAATTCCACAAGCTCACCACTTTCTGGGTTAAGAAATTTCTCCTCATCTCAGTCCTAAATGTTCTACCCTATATCCTCAGACTGTGACCCCTGGTTCTGGACTCCCCCACCATCAGAAACATCCTTCCTGCATTTACCCTGTCTAGTCCTGTTAGAATTTTATAGGTTTCTATGAGATCCTCCCTCATTCTTCTGAACTCCAGCGAATATAATCCTAACCGACTCAATCTCTCCTCATATGTCAATCCCACCATCCCAGGAATCAGTCTGCTAGCCTTCGTTGCACTCCATCTATAGCAAGAACATTCCTTCCTCAGATAAGGAGACCAAAACTGCACACAATATTCCAAGTGTGGTCTCATCAAAGCCCTGTATAATTGCAGCAAGACATCCTGTTCCTGTACTCGAATCCTCTGGCTATGAAGGCCAACAAAACATTTGCCTTCTTTACCACCTGCTGCATCTGCATGCTTACCTTCAGTGACTGGTTTGTGGGGACACCCAGATCTCGTTGCACATTCCCCTCTCTCAATTTATAGCCAATCAGATAATAATCTGCCTCCCTGTTTTTGCTACCAAAGTGCATAACCTCACATTATACTGCATCTGCCATGCATTTGCCCACTCACTTAGCTTATCCAATTCACACTGAAGCATCTCTGCATCCTCTTCACACACTGCCTGCCATTTGGGAAAAGACCCGTTTATTCCTCCTCTTTGTTTCCTGTCTGTCAACCAGTTTTCTATCCACCTCAATACACTACCCCAAAACCCATGCCCATCTTCCTCCACTTCCTCTATGTTCTCTCCATCCGAAGATGAGTGATGAGATTACTCATCCTCTGACTCTCTGTCCATTATTATTCCGGACACCCTGACTGACGAGTACTGAACGACACATCCAGTCGCAACTCAGCACCTAAACAGCATCTTCAATATTCTATTAGCTTGCTCTATGACATACCTACTGGTCATGTGACTCTCACTGTAGTGCTGCTGCACCTCATTGATGGGTTCCTCACAGGTACATGACCCAAGATAGATGGGGGTTTCCCTCATTTCCAACAAATCAGCTCTTAAGCATCATGACCACTCCCATGGCTCACACCTACATGAACCTTTAGTGGTTGTACACCAGCTGCACGTTATTCCATCAATGTTCCTGTGGTATTTAAAAACTCCTGGTTAACGTGCTGGTGCTTGGATGATCTCATGTGCAAATCAATAGCATGCTGTGCCAGTGGAAAGCCAACCAGAGAGGTGACTGTGTGTGGCCAGTCATTTATCTTTTATTCATTTGTGGGAAGTGAGTTCTGTTGGCAAAGCCAGCATTTATTTCCCATCTATAACTAGCCTTGGGAAGGTGGTGGTGAGCTGCTCCTTGAACCATTGCTGTCAATGTGGTGTAGCTAGTGCTTTAGGGAGGGAGTTCCAGTGACAATGGAGTCAGGGTGGTGATGTTTCCATGACCCTGCTGCCTTTGATTTCCAGCAGATTGAAGTGGCAGATTTCGTAGGAGATCAGGAGGAGGAACTCTGTGAGTATGAGTGGATAGAAAGAGCAATGAGAGGGCAGGGCCGAGACCAGGAGGAGAGGGAACTCTGCTGGGAGCAGATGGATCCCATTTGAAAAAAACAGAGCATCATCACAGGAAAGCAGGTAAATGATTGGTTGTTGAGTCTTTCTCTCTAAACTAGGACATTGGCTTAAACTAGGAACCAGGAAATTAAACTTTTCAATTGAGTTAAGTATAACATTAAGTGAATTAATAATAGTGCATTAAAACAGAGCAGCTCTAGAGGCATTAATTACATACAAATCAGGAGTCGGCCACTCAGCCCCTCGGGCCTGCTCCGCCATTCAATAAGATGATGGCTAATCTGATTGTAACCTCCCACCTATCCCGATAACGTTTCACCCCTTGTTTATCAAGAATCGATCTAGCTATGTTTTAAAAATATTCAAAGACCCTGCTTCCACCGCCTTTTTAGGAAGAGTTCCAAAGATTCACGTCCTCCGAGAGCAAACATTTCACCTGTGTCTCTGTCTTAATTGAGCGACCCCTTATTTTTAAACAGTGACCCATAGTTCTAGGTTGTCCCACAAGACGAAACATCCTCTCCACATCCTGTCAAGACCCCTCAAGTTCTTATATGTTTCAATCAAGTCGCTTCTTACTCTTCTAAATCCTAGCAGAAACAAGCATGGCCAATTGACATTAATAGTTTAAACAAGGTGCTAGCTAGATTCTAAAAGAGGACAGAGAGCTTTTTCAGATCTTGGATGGGTAGTTGAGACCTGTTGCTTGCAGTTCCTGTGCCATATGGGAACTTCAGGATCTTTCATGTGTCTTGGGGTTATATGTGTAAGAAGCGCCTTCAGCTGTTTGAGCTCGAACACGGGGATTCTGAGCTTGAGGGATCAAGTTGGAGTCACTGCCAAGCATTCGGGAGGACGAGAGTTTCCTGGTTCGTATGTTTCAGGAGGTGAACAACCCACAGGCAATGAGAGTTCAGGATGATCGCTGGGTGGGCACCCAGAGGATTAGGAAGGGGCAGGAAGTATAGGAATCTTCAGGGTGTGTGCCACTCTCAAATGAGTACTCAGCTTTGAAGACTGCTGTCAGTGATGATATTTTGAAGGAATGCAGCTCAAACCAAGGCACCAATGGACAAGAGATTGGACAGGCAGGAACAGCAAAGTGTAGAAATACAGGTGCTAGAGGAGATTTCATAGTGAGGGGGACAGTCAGGTATTTCTGTAACTGTCATCATGAGTTCCACATGGTGAGCTCCTCCCTGTGTTAGGGTAAAGGACATTATTGCAAGGGTGCAAAATATTCTGCAGGGGGAAAACCGAGAGCCAGAAGTTGTGGTACATGTTAGTACCAATGACATAGAGGGAGCTAGTATCGAGGTCCTACAGTCAGACATTCAGGAATTAGGGAGGGAATTGAAAAGTCAGACCTTGGAGTAATCCAGAGATTAGTACCTTCCAGTGCCCCAAACTAGCCAGAGTGGAAATAGGAAGATCAGGGCCATCAGTGGACTCGATGGGCCAAATGATTTTACTACGCTGTAATGATTCGATAAGGTGTTTCTAAGAAACCTTGGTGAGTTGCTGAAGTACAGATTGCAGATTGTAAAGATTGCTGCTGCTCTGCACCACTGGAGGAGGGAATCAATATTTAAAGTGGCAGATGGGGGCCAGTTAAGCGGGGCTGCTTTGTCCTGGATGGTACTGAGCTTCTTGAGCGTAGTGGGAACTGCACTCATCCAGGCAAATGGAAAGTATTCCATCACACACCTGACTTGTGCCTTGTAGGTGGTGGACAGGCTTTGGGGAGTCAGGAGGTGAATTACTTGTCGCAGGATTCCCAGCCTCTGACCTGCTTTTGTAGCCACAGTATTTATATGACTGGTCCCGTTCAATTGATCAGCTGAGAAAGGCAATCAGCAATAACCAGTAGGAGGTTTCCTTGCCCATGTTTGACCTGATGCCATGAGACTTCAAGGGGTCCGGAGTCAATGTTGAGAACTCCGAGGGCCACTCCCTCCTGACTGTATACCACTGTGCCCCACATCTGCTGGGTCTGTCCTTCTGATGGGACAGGGCATACCCAGGGATGGAGTCAGAGTCTTTAGCTGAAAGGTTTGACTTTTTTCATCACAGTGGGTGTTTACACAGTAAGACATGATGGGCTGAAAGGCATCTTTTTGTGCTGTAAATTTTCTATGATTCATTGGGCAGGATATTGAATTCGGTGAGGGGGGGTGGGGGGGGCGGGGCCCACTCACCGATGCGTAAAATGACACGGGATGACATCAGGCGGAACTCCTGACATCACCCTGCATCATTTCAATTTTCACCTAAGACCCATAACAACGATAATAATTAAGGAAGAGGTGCATTGTTCATTTTGGCAGAAAAGGAGACAGGAGCTCTCTGAAGTACTGTGCGAGCTGGCTAAAAAAGGTCTAAAACCGGAAATCTATGTTAATAGCTCGTAGACGCTAAAGACCTGGGTGTTTTCCCAGAAGTGACCAAACCAGAAACCAGGGTGTTATTGGTTAGTTGGTTGTGAAGGAACTCTGGAAAGCATCCAGACTGTCATGACCTGAAGGAGAGAGGGTTTGTAGAAGTGTGCCTTGTAGATAATAATCATACCATGAAACTCAAAGGTGAAAGCTGTTGCCTGATAGGACTCCTGACTAACCCTGCATGAATGAAGAACACCATGATGGTGGAACTGTGTTGCTATAAAGTGCCATATTTGTGGGGGGAGTGATGCAAATTGCTTGTGATTGTATAAGACATATCTTTGTTGTAGTGATTATTTTAAGTGAAATTTACCCTTTTATCATGTTTAATTTGTCTAAATCTAGAATTAAAAATCTAATGATGGCCATGAAACCATTGCTGATTGTTGTAAAAACTCATCTGGTTCACTAAGAAGGAAATCTGCTGTCCTTACCTGGTCTGGCCTACATGTGACAGCAGACCCACAACAATGTGATTGGCTCTTAAATGCCCTCTGATCAAGGGCAATTAGGGATGAGCAATAAATGCTGACCTAGCCAGCAACACCCACACCTCATGAATGAATAAAAAACACTTACGTTGATTCAGATTCATGTTAAGGTAAAAGCTGCACAAAGTGAAATCTTATTGGTGGTTTCTTCTTTGGGGATCATTTGGTTATTTTGGTTTACGATTCCCTCACAGGAATTGTAACAATATTCAGTTATTGGGAGTCGTGTAAGGAAGAATCACAAGTCTGATCCCAGCGTCAGGGTGATGAGGAGAGACTAGGACTTTTCATTCTGAAAAGGTGGTGTTAAGTCTTCTGGTTCCCATAAGTTTGAAATAATGAGACATTTAGACTCAAAATGCTGGAGCTTCATCAAGTGTATATCTTACAATGCTCCATGTGGCAGGTGGACTGATACATTGTTGCTCGGCCCCTGACTTTAGTGCAGCAGTAAATGTGGCACCCCCAATGTGCATTCACATAACAATTAGTTCCTGCCCAGAAGGTAAAAACAGTAAAAACTGGGAAATAAGAATTCTGATTCCAACTGGTCTTGTATGCCTTAAAATGGACCAGTAAAAATTGGGATATAAGAGTACTGGTCTGAACTGTCTTTTTCCTTCTGAGTAACTCTTTACAAATAATAACATCATAACAACTCTCTTTAAAAAGAAATTGGTGTCTCTATATCACTATAACTGTTCCAATCATTAACTTTTTCTCTAAACTAAAGAAGATTAACAATCAACTTTTATAAGTTAACTGAACACGTATAGAGTCTGTAATAGATTTTCTTTTCTCAAAATATTATTCACAGTATTGCTTAGATAGTAAAATGTTGTTCCTCTTCTTCAGAGTTAAAGCAGCACAGTTTGACCTGGCAGTACTTCTCCTCAAGCTCTGTGTTACCATTCTGCAGCTTACGTTTCCCTCCCAGCCACTCCATGTGTTTTTCAGTCCCTCTGTGCTCGCTCTGCTTCACTCCTTGTATTTAGTATTTTAAATTCTCCAGCATTTCACACAGTTTGTTACTGGTCTCCAGTAAATCATTCCTGAGTGTGATACAGGGATAAGCTGCATCTGCAATTCACTAATTCACTGTGTGAACTAATGATTTTCTTTTTCAAGTTCTTCTATTTGAAGCATGTGAAGTTGAGGTTCAGGACCTCCCTTTTGGATGCCTCCTCTGCTGATTGTACAGCTTGCAGTTTCTCTTCCGTATGCTCCTTTTCAGAAAGTCAGGTTACGTCCTGCTCAGCCTTTCCAGGTCAGAATCTTTGTTCTCTATTTTCTAAGTTTTATTCCTGGAGTATAAGTTTCTGGAAATCTTTTTCTTTGGCTGCTTGAAATTTCTAAATTAGCTCTCTTTCCTTTTCTGTCAAGAGCTCTTCATGCCTTTCAATATTGACCTTGAGAATTTCAATATCCGACTGAAATCTATTCATTTGGCTTTACACGTTATCTCTCAGAACTGAAGAATCCTGCTTTGAACACCAGGTTATTAACAGGCTTCCAGTCTGGAGTATGTTAACAGGAAGTCTTTATTAACAACTCAGAGCAATGTACATATTTAGAGTAGAAGTTACCGATATGGAGTTAACCCAACTGTGTCCAGCTCCAGACTGACCCGAGCTTGGGGTCATGTGTGGCGGTACTGTACTCAGACCCACACTAACCTTTTATACACCAACGCCTTCTACTACACCTCCCCCCCAAATCTTTAATCCATGGATATAGAGTTATCATAGTTTACTCCCAAGTCTTATACTGTTATAAGTCTTGTGCATTAACCTATTGTTACAATCTTGATGCTATTCTAACATTATTGCTATTACATTAACATAGTACGTTAACATTAACAACACTAACATTTTCACTATCCCATCTACTCCTTCCAAGTCCTTGAAGATAGAGATTCAGGAGGCCTGGAGGCCTTGTAACTTATCCACATCTCATTCGTCATTCTGTTGGGAGAGTGGGAGGCTCTGGTGTTGCATTCTCTTGTTGTTGGTTTGGAGATTGGACTGGTGTTTGTGTATCTTCATTGATAGCCCTCCATCATGTAATGGAGGAAGCCTATCTAGGGCAGAGACTGTGCCCTCTGGCATATCAACGTGGTAGGAGAGGGCTTGGCCCTCATACTGGCAGAAGACTGTCTCTTGTCTCCCAAGCCCGGACTCAGACCTTGTCACCCTGCTGCAGCAATTGTCTGGTGTGCTGCCATCTGTTGTAGGGAGAAACTTGCTTCTGGCTTTAGGACTGCTCTCCTGCTTATACCGCCTGGTAGTTTTGGGATACTAACTCTGGCAGGAGTTTCTTCAGCATGATCAGAAGTTTCCTACCCATCAGTAACTCAGGCAGGGACAGGCTGTACTGTACAGGGGTGGAGCTGTAACTGAGTAGTGAGGTGAGGAATTCCTCATTTTTCTTCAGAAGGCCCTTCACCATATGGACTCTGCGTTCCACTTCATCGTTTGACTGTGGGTGTGTTGGGGAGCTGGTGCGGTAGCGGAACCTGGCAGCGGCCGCAAAGTGTATGAAGCATGTGTTAGAAAATTGGGCCGTTATCTGATAAGAGCTTGTCCAGGGTGCCCTGGACATTTCTTTGAGTGCTTTGATGACCACTTCCATGGTGGTCGTATGAAGTTGCTTTACCTCCGCCCATGTGGAGCAGCAGTCTACAATGATTAGAAAGGATCTGTCATTGTAGACAAACAGGTCAATGACCAGCCTTTTCTACTGCCTGTTAGGAACTGCGTGGGAATGAGTCACACCCTTTGGTCTGCGTGCAGACCTGACAATTTGCGATAGTCTCTTTTATTGCTTTGGAGATGCCTGGCCACCAGATGGCGGTGGATTAGGCCTGTGCACTATTCTGAAAGACATTCGCCTGCAGAGAGGCCAGAATGACCAGCCGCTCATCATAGACAATGAGGCTGTTAATGAGTGTGAAGTGACTCTGTTGCTCGAACCACGTTTTGGCAGAAGTACCACTTGGACTCTGACAAGGCCATTCCTGTTGGCAGTAGGTGTAGGGCATGCTCCTCATTGCCGAGCTGCTCTTGTTGAAGACAGGTCTCGCTGCTGGTAGGAGTGTGCCAGTGGTCTGACATTAGGGCTCCAGTTCAGCAATGAGGGCAACGATTTTGGTCAGAAGTCCTACTGTGGCCCTGGAAAGTGCATCTGCCATCGTCTGAATTTTTTCACCCTGGACATAGATGGTCTCGTATGTGAATCGAATGAGTCATAGGTGAAACTTCTGTATCCAAGGTTCTTTGAGAGCTCCTTTTCATTTAACAAGGAGACTGGTGTTTTTGGTCCATCTCAATTATGATCTTGAGGCCGATGATGTAGTCAGAAAATTCCTTACAGGCCCATGTGACTGCAAGAGTTTTTCCTCGATGATGGTGTACCTGGTCTCCGTGTCCAACAGTCCTTTAGGAGTATAGTAGATGGATCACCTTGTGATGTCCCATTGCTCCCGAAAGACACCTGCTCTAAGACTGTGAACAAAGTATTGGCCGCAATGGTGGTGAGCAGGGCCAGATCATAGTGGGCCAGAATGTCAGTGGGGAATCTCCTTGATACGAGCAAACACTGCTCTTGCTGGGAGTCCCAGTGCCACACTTGGTCTTTGAGCAGGTGTCTCTCTGGTTCTGTTACCAGTGCCGAGCGAGGTAAAAACTTTGCCAGTTAGTTCACCATCCATCCCGAGGAGGCGCTGGAGGTTAGGGATGGCGGAAGGGGTGGGGAAGTCGGTGATTACCTTGGTTTGGTGTGGGTCTGCTGTGATACCCTTGTTCCTGACAACGTGGTACAGGAAGCAGATGGAGGTTTTGGTAAACTCACATTTGTCATTCAGTATCAGCCCTGTCTCCTGCAGTCGCTCCAAGATGCCATGAGTCTTTTGTCATGTTCTTCCAGCATGATACCGTGTACCACAACAACGTCCGTGTGGCAACTGACCCCCTGAAGACACTGCAGGATATCTGACATTGTGCATTAGAATATCTCTGGTGCCCATGTAATCCCAAGGGGTAAATAGTTGAAGCAAAATCTGCCAAAGGGGGTAAAAAAAATGTAATTAGGAGCCTGGAGTCCTCATCGAGGGGAAATTGCCAGAAACCACTGTTCATGTCTAGCTTGAAAAATACTGTGCTCCTTGAAAGCTTGATCAGATTTTCATATGCTAAGAACGTGGGGTGGGCCTCCCTGGCCATGGCCTTGTTAAGGTTTGTGAGGTTCGCGCAGATGCGGAGGGGCCCATTCAGTTTCTGGACAGGGACCATCCCTGAGCACCATGTGGTAAGTTGCCTGACTGGGTAAATGACTCCCATGTTGATCCTGTCACCCAGCTGCCGGCGTACCTCCGTGAAGGGGCAGGGGGCCTTTCAGAGAGTGAAGAGGCACACTGGCTTGGCGACACTCCAGTGGGCATTTTTAAGGTGGCCCAGTCCCGTGAAGAGCTTCGGAAGTTGCTGTCTGAACCTGGAGCCAGACCCTCGCTGCTTGACTTCACATGTCCATTTCAAGAGTTTAAGCTCGATGCAGGCATTGTGGCTTAATAGAAGCGGTCCTGATTTTGGACCACAAAGAGGGTTCCTTGGAATGTTTTATCGTTGAACTGCAAAGTAGCCAGCAGAGTGCCCTTCACTGGGAGCAGGATCCTCTGGCTGCGTGGAGAGAGAAGCATTTGGAGTTCGATGTCTTTCAGCCATGGTTCCTTGTCTGGCAGGACTGTGACGCAGGCACCCAA